>NC_138371.1:51503752-51567961 GCF_054177405.1 Leptonychotes weddellii | reverse complement strand
TCTAAATTTGTAACATATCCTGATGTTTCCTTAATTGTATGCTTGTATATAAACTGTATAAAAAGCCACTTATGGATTTAATGTCTCCTCCTTTTCCTGCCCCTCTCACCCCCCAAAAGGGAGAAGTATGTGAAACTTACCTTGTTCGGCAAGATGAGCTTCTTTTGGGTGTCCAGAATTGAAGGGCAAACTATCTCTCGGCTTAGGAGCTGCTCATGCCTCCTCTCTGGCAAGCACGTTTGAATAAAGGAATAAACACTAATGTCTGTCCATGGACTAATCAATCTAGCAGTATAGTGAAACAGAGAAAATTCAACGTGGATTTGAATCTGGGCTTCATCATCCTCCCTGAGCAGGCAGTTTAAACTCTCTAAGCCTGTTTCCTTATCCATAAAATGGCGATAACAATACTGACTTTTTGGTTGTTGAGATGACATGAAATAGTGTATACATTTTTAAAAGGAACTGGTATGGTGCGCTTAAAAACATTACTTGCTGGGGTGCCTGGGTGGCTCCCACTGAGGTCCTGATCTCAGGGTTGTGAGATCCAGCTCCGCGCCCGGCGGTGGCCCGGCAGCAGGGAGTCTGCCCTCCCCCCGCTCGGGCTCTGCTCTCAAATAAATAATTCTTAAAAAGGAAAAAAAAAACTTGCTTAGAAAATTCTCGCTTACAGAAAGGATACTGAAAACCTCCAGGATCCCTCTTTCCGCCCCCCAGGCTGGAGCCTAGAGCGGTCGGGAACCAGGCACCCCGCCCCCCAGCCGCGGGGCTGCCGCGAGGAGATTAGGACTCGGGAACCCGCGCGCCAGGGGAGGAGCGCGGCGGTGGCGCCGGCGGAAGCGCTCTCCCTCCACTGTCAGCTACGCCGGAAGTTCCTGGCCAGGCCAGGCGGTAATCTTGGGGTCCTGCCGCTTCCGCAGGCATCCGGGTGGGCTGTGTGAGTCCGAGCCTCAGCCGGGACCACGCCTGGTAGCAGCAGGAGACGCTGGGGTTTCAGAAGAGGACGCTGAGGGCCGTAAGGAGCAGAAACCGCAGGCGCGGGGCCGCCCAGCAGCCATGTCTCTAGTGGCGGAAGCCTTCGTCTCGCAAATCGCAGGTAGGACGCGTGGCTTCGGGCTGCGGGTGGAGGCGGGGGCGGCGCGGGGCAGTCGCGGGGAGCAGCGTGGGGTTTAGGGCTGCAGCTTTGCCTTTTGTGGCATTAGGTGCTGAACCCAGGCCTGGGGATAGAGTCGGGCACGGAGTACCAGCCTCATCTCCCGGATGAGAAAACTGAGGGGGAGACACTTAGCCAAGCTCACACCGCAGGGGCAGTAATAACGTCTTCCTTCTCGAGGGCTTACTTTGTGCAGCTCCGGTTGGGTGCGGAGGGGCTGGGGTGGGTGGAGGAGGCCGTGGGTTGGCATGGGGGGCGTGGCCACAAGGGCCGGGTATTTAAAAGGATTTAGTCTGAGAGTGGGGGTAGCCTCGGTCGTGGGATCTGAAGTTTTGGGTGATTGTCACTAATGAGTTGCGCTTGTTACCTGATGCCATTTAAGGGCCACCGAAGTTCTTGCTTCCTCTCCAAGCAACACAATATTACCGTTTGCTAGATCTCTAGGATTCACCGAAATGTCTTTCAATCTACATATACTTTTTAGAAACACCTTTGATTTGATGGACAGTTACCAGGATAAATGGGTACATTTGAAATAAAGTAGTATTTTGGAAATGAAAGTACTGAATGTGTCATAAGATTTGCCAAAATGTTTTTCATTGCATTGCATTTGTGTGAACATATATTTCTTTTTTTCTTTTTCACTTAAATACATTGTTTTCTGGAAGAGAGAGAAACTCTCACTAGATTACAAGCTTCATGAAAGTAAGGATCTACTTGTTTTGGCCCCCATTGTATCCAGAACACCTATTAGTTGGTGCTCAATAAAAATTTGTGACCTGAATCGTGGGGTGGCTGGGTGATAGACATTGGGGAGGGTATGTGCTATGGTGAGCGCTGTGAATTGTGTAAGACTGTTGAATCACAGACCTGTACCTCTGAAACAAATAATACATTATATGTTTAAAAAAAAAAAAAAAAAGAAGTTAGAAAGGGAAGAATGAAGGGGGGGAAATCGGAGGGGGAGACGAACCATGAGAGAGTATGGACTCTGAGAAACAAACTGAAGGTTCTAGAGGGGAGGGGGTGGGGGGATCGGTTAGCCTGGTGATGGGTATTAAAGAGGGCACGTATTGAATGGAGCACTGGGTGTTATACACAAACAGTCATGGAACACTACATCAAAAAAATAAATAAATAGAAAAAAAAAATTTGTGACCTGAATCAATGAATAATCTTGAGATTTCAAACAATGATTATTTCTATTTTTACTGTTTATGTTAAAAGTGAGATCATTGATTTAATTTCCATTTCTGCTATGTGAAAAAAATCAACCATTTCACATTGTATGCTGATTCTGGTATACTCTACCCATATGTCCCAATGTGTGATTTCTTCTAAAGAAAAAATCATAAATGTCTTTTGATAAACTTTTGATAAGTTTGGACTTTTGTTTCAGTTAGTGAAATTGAAGAATTCCTAGGAATTTCATTTGTGTGCCATCTTGGCTATTTGTAATCTATTACTCTAGAAGGAGGCATTTAAAGATGAATAATTCAATAAATGGTATTGGGACAACTCCAAGTCATAACACCACAAGAATAAATTCCAAATGAATTGAAGATCTAAATGTAAAATAAGGACAAAAACCAAATTGTAATAAAATAATTAGGAGAAAATATAGGAGATAGTTTCAGTAATCTTGGGTAGCAGAGGAGGCCTAAGCAAGATACAGAATCCAAAATCCCTAGGAGAAAAAATTGGCAGATTTGATTGCAGAAAAATTTAAAAAGCTTTATATGATAAAACACATAAGTTTCTATAAAAATTAATGAAAAAGACAACAGGATCAAGAGTAAAGGATAGGAACAGGCAGTTCACAAATGGAGAAATGCAAATGGACAATGAACATATGAAAAGATGCTGTCACTAAAAGTAGATAAAGTTTTCCATTTAGTTAGATGTGCAAAAATGAATATGATAATTTCTAGAACTGACAAGAGTATGGGGGAAAATCTACCCTCAAACTGTTGGTGAGTCTGTAAATGTACTTTTTGAGAACTTAATATAGCAATATTGATTAAAATGCCATCCTTTGACCCAGAAACTTCTCAGGGAATTTTTATCTGATAGAAATAGGAGTACCATTATTTAAAACTATATATAGCAATATTCATTATAGCATTAATTTTAATAGCAAGAAACCAGAAATGTCCTAAATATATGTCAAATTATGGTATGCCCACATTATTACAAATAATAGAAATGAAGAGATACACCTGTTAAACATATTGGCTTGAAATTTATGATTATCTTAAGTAAAAATAAGTTATAGGATGATATATATACTGTATGAACCCATTGTTGTTAAATAAACCCTATGTAAACTTGTATATGTTTATTTAAGCAAAGAAAAACAATATTCAGCTCATTTTAACTAGTAATTTCAGAGTAATAAGGGTAGGGAGTTGATGGAGGGTAGTAGAGGAACTACATTTCTGAATTGTTCGAATTGTTATAGTGAGAATATTTTACTTATAATTTAAAATTTTAAAAGATTGTATTTGGGCAAGCAGTGAAATAAGGGGTGGCTAAAATAACAATTTATATGAAACATTGTGTTTGACTTAAAAGTGACTTGTAAGGGTGACTCAGATCAAGCAGCTATGCAGAGTATTTTATTTATGGCAATAATTTGATTTTCTTGGAAGATGTCAACCTCAAAAGATTAGAGATACATATCTATATACTCCTATTATAAATACAATAATTGTGAATCGGTTTTTGTAGTTGAGTGCTCTCATTTTTAGTGTATTGCTTATTATTTTTCCTTTCAGTGGTGCTCTAATTTTTAGTGTTTGCTTATTATTCTTCCTTTCAGTGGGTGTGAGCCAACACACTGATTCTTCTTTTAGAAACATTTAAAGGCGGGGCGCCTGGGTGGCTCAGTCAGTGTCTGCCCTCGGCTCAGGTCATGATCCCTGGGTCCTGGGATCTAGTCCTGCATCGGGCTCCCTGCTCAGTGGGAAGCCTGCTTCTCGCTCTCTCATTCCCCCTCCTTTTGTTCCCTCTCTTGCTGTGTCTCTCTCTGTCAAATAAGTAAATAAAATATTTAAAGAAAAAACATTTAATTTAAAGTCGTCTTACATCTATCTGTGATAATCTTTTTTTTTTTTAAAGATTTTATTTATTTATTTGAGAGAGAGAGAGAGAGAAACAGCATGAGAGGGGAGAGGGTCAGAGGGAGAAGCAGGCTCCCCGCTGAGCCGGGAGCCCGATGTGGGACTCGATCCCAGGACTCTGGGACCATGACCTGAGCCGAAGGCAGTTGCTTAACCAACTGAGCCACCCAGGCGCCCTTGAGAGCCTTATTCTTAAGGCATCTTTTTGGAAGACTTCTCTGAACTCCCCAACTTAAGTGAACCGTTTTTGTCTCTTTACTACCAGTGTATTCTCCACCAAAATCCTGCAGTTCTTATTCCTTACAATTGTACCTTAGTGTTACTCTCTTTAGCTCCACCACTGTTACCTTAGTTCAGGACTTTGTCCTTTCTCACTTGGATTACTGTAGTAGTGTCTGAATTGGTTTCCATGTTTCTAGTCTGTCCTCCTTCCAATACAGTCTCCACACTACAAGCTTCAGTGGGGTTTTGTTTATGTTATTTTATTGTTATTTTCCTAAAATGCAAATGTGATTCCTCTCTTCATTAGTTTGGAACTGTCATATGGCATATAAGACCTGCCATAAGTTAGTCCATCTCTTCAGCCTCATCTCTTGTCACTCTTAAATTCTCACCTTTCTAAACTATTTGTAGAGTTCATCTTTGGCACATACTGTCCTCTGCCTGAAATGTCCGCTTTGCTTGGATAACTCTTGTTTGTCTTTAAGACTGGGCACATTTTAACCTGTAAGTCTCTCTTAACATTTTTTCCTGTCAAATGAGAACTGGTTCTTTTTCTCTTATTTTCTGATAATAATTATGATACATGGCCATTGTAGACAATGAAGTAATCCAAAAGAATCTGAAGAATAAAATAACAATCACCTAAAATCATAACACCTAGATTAAGACTTTAAAGTTTCACCATCATCATTAAAACTTTGGTGAGCAGAGCTTATCTTGTTCTCTGCCCCTAAATTAAGAAAACAAACAAACACAACAACACATAATATAAAACGTACATACTTTTTTATAACCTATTTTGTTGTATAACATTGAGATGTGTTTCCTTGTCTAATGGAATTACACATCATCATTTTCAGTGGCTATACAGTATTTCATTGTAATGAAAAAATCATTATCTAGTCTTATTTTGGTAGGTATTTAGTGTGTTATATTAGTTCAACCAGAGAAGCAGAAACTGTAGGATCTTGATCTCTAGCTCTAGCTTTGGCTCTTGCTCTAGCTTTGTATCTATGTCTACACACATATGCATGCACACACATACACAAGGAATCGGCTTGTGCTGTTGTGGGGGTTGGCCAACCAAGGACCATGTTCATAAAGTAGGCAGCCAGGAAGGGGGGATTCAGGAGGAAGAAAAGGCACATGCAGCAGGTGCTGCTTGCAGCGTATGAACTCATAGGCCCTCTGTTAAAAGACTTCCAGCAAATTAAATCCGGCACACCCAGGATAATTTCCCTTTAGATGAATGTAAAGTCAACTGATTAGGGACTTCATTTATATCAGCAAAATCCCTTTACAGCAGCACCTAAATTAGTGTTTGGGTAACTGGGAGAAGGTGTTTATATGCTACACAATGGCTGTTGCTTCTCTTTTGTCCTCCCAGAGCCTGCTGGAGAATGTCCTTTGTAGTTGACTGTAGTCAGAAACAGTAGAAAGGGAATTCTGGCAACTGTAGTTCCATCAAGCAAGTTGATGTATCCTAAAGCCATCACTGGTATATATTATTTTTCTCTGATGTGAACAGTGCTTTCATAAACATATTTGTGTATCTACTGAGTAGTTTCTTTGGATAAATTTCTTAAAGTGGAAGAGGATTTTGAATTGTTCTTGTCATTTAATAATATGGAAAGGAAGGGTAAATTATGATTTTGAATTTGAATTTTGAATTTTCTTAATTTTTAATTTTTGCATTAATAACTTGGATCTTTAGGTGATATGCTTGATTTAAAACTTTAGAAGAGGGATAAAAATAATCCTGAATATTGAATCATTTTCAAAATTTTTTATAACAGCCTGTGTATTTTAAATTTTCATTTGCTTGTTTTTGTTTTTGTTTTGTTTTTTAATGGCAAGATTTTCCAGTACATTACCTGAGGTTTTTATTTTTCTTTTTAATTTTTTACTGTCACTGGGGTATATATCCTGGGGGAAGGTGGAGTATCCCCATTTGGGTTATGTGAGCACATTTGGAGCAGTCACTGTAGCCAAAAGGATGGAGTACTGTGATGGACGAGCCTGACTCCCTTGCTTATCCCTGTGCTAGGAGTGGCTCCAGGCTTTAGGGTTCCCCAGAGCCACCAGATACACATAAAAGGAGAGAGAGGTGCTGAACACTAAACAGTAGAAATCTCCCACAGTGTCAATCACTTTTTTTTTTTTTAAGATTTTATTTTTAAGTAATCTCTACCCCCAACGTAGGGCTTGAACTTCCAACCCCTGAGATCAAGAGTCACATGCTCCAGGGACTGAGCCAGCCCAGTGCCCTATCAATGACTTCGTTCACCTTGCTTTTACACTTCCAATGGACTTTGGAGTAAGTCAGATCTGGCTGCTTACTAAATGTGTGACCTTGGGCAAATTACTTCCCTTTTTAAGCTTTAGGTTTTTTATTTGGAAAATAGTGAAGATAATTTTATATTTTTTAAAGGTGATGAGAAAAGGTAATGTTGCTTAGCCTTGTGTCTGATACACTGTAAATGCTCCATAAGTGTTCATTAATTTCGTTTTTAGCTGTTTACCTGTTAGTTTTTCTCTTTTACCAGATTTTGCCTCTAAGGATTGGTGGTCTGTTTTTCAGACATTGCCAAAATGTTTTAGCCTTAAAAACTTAGCTGATAATTATCTAGTTACTGATAATAAGAGTAAGCATCCCTTTTTGAGCCACTGTCCTAGATGATTTAGATAGATAATTGCTAATATTAACAATTTGATCCTGTTTGATAGATATTATTCTTGTTTTATAGATGGAAATTGAAGCTCCTTAGGTAATAGAATATAAAAGTTAGGAACCGGGCCATAGGAGTAAGACAGAACTGAGTTCTAAGCTCAGCTCTGCCTCTTGTTCTGTGATTTTTTTTTTTTATTTTTTTACTGTTATGTTAATCATCATACATTACATCATTAGTTTTTAATGTAGTGTCCCATGTTGTTCTGTGATTTTGGGCAGACTTTCCTGGGCCACAGTTTCCTTACAAAATTTGTAAAAGGGCATAAGATGTTTTATAACATATATTAAGCATCCTGTTTTACAGTGGTACATGGTAGATTCTGTTACCACTTTTATTGCCTGAGAGCCTTTGAGGATATTATATTTGTAATGTTATCCTTTTGCTGTTTTGGACAGCATGTTGTCCAAAGTGTCTTTATTTCTAGTAACCCTATATCATCTTTCTGAATGACCTTATTACTTCACCAGTGCCTTGCTATATTTTAAGCATATCAGTTAATTTCATCATACTGTAATTATTAATCTTTTGAAATCAGTACAATATCTGTTCTGTTCTTTATTTGGAAGCTCAGTAAACTATATAAGGGCTAAAAAAAGACTTGCAGTATTTCATTTATCTCATTGTGGGCATGTGGGTGCTTAATTATTTAAATTTATTAATAACTTCATTCTAGCAGTAGCATTAATTTATATTATGATCTGGAAAAGTAGTTTTATGGGTTCCATGGAACCCATATGTAAGCATCTTGAAAGTAAGTATTATCAAAACAGGCATGTTTACAACAGTTTGTTTTTATATCATCAATAAAGTATTTTCTATTTCATCCCTCTTCCACGTAAGTACTAGGAAATGTGGACTTTATTTATTTATTTTTTTAGAGAGAGAATTTTATTTATTTATTTAAGAAAGAGAGCGTGGGGGTGGGAGAGGGCGGGGCAGAGGGAAACGGAGAGAGAGAGAGAGAATCTTAAGCAGTCTCAAGCTTAGCACAGAGCCCGGCTTGGGGCTCAGTCTCACAATCCTGAAATCATGACCTGAGCCGAAATCAAGAGTCAGCCATTTAACAGATTGAGCCAGCCAGGTGCCCTGGAAATGTGGACTTTAAAAGCAGTTTGGAAGGGTACTAGAAGCTCAAAGAAGTGGAAAACATAGTTTAAAAGTCCTTTGTAAAATTGAAGTGATGCTATTGCTCACAAGGCTTACTGAGAATGCAGAAAGTGATAAAGCTATTATATCTGATAGTCAAAGCTCTCATATCCACATGCCTGACTATCTAATGATGATGGTTGTAGCAGATAATTGAAAAAATACAGTGCATTCAATTCTTTTATTTGTGAAGATAAAGATATATTGTTAGTTTTACTTAGTATTCTGAGGATTCTCCAGGATTGAGGAAGGCACTGAGGAATTATTGAGAAGTTATTGAACTGGCCATCACATTTCAGAGACTCTTCTTTCATTCATATTAGTCATGTGAATAGTCTCATACTGTAGTGCTTATCACCTGGCACATGTGAAGGGGATATTGAAGGGGCAGATGGAAAAGCAAAGCAAAGACAAAATAGGTTCTACTTCAGAGTAGAGGCAAAGTACAATTTATTGAGAGCAATGTGGCTTATTTTATTTTATCATACTTACATTCATGAATAGGTTGGAAACCAAATTCTCAGAGGCAGTGTTTTGTTGCCTTTTAGAAAACTTTGATATGATGTTAAGATCTTGAAGTAAGTTCATAGTTAATCATAAGGTGAGTTTTAATTTTCTTGTATGCTTTATTAACATTCCATACTCTGAAATTACATGATTTTTAGTTTTTAATTTAAAAGATTTGGTGATGGGTACCCCATAAAGATTTGCTAGTCTTATTTCTGTGAGGACTTTTGAGTCATTAACGTTAGCTCAAGCCCTCCATATTTGAGTGAAAATTGAAAGAAAATATCATCAAACTTTTTAACAGTTTTCGACATTTTTGAAATTTCTTGATAAGCAGTTATCAGATGGACCGAAGATACCAAATGGAGATGAGATATTAAATTCAGGCTTCTCATTTTTTGTTCAAAGACAAATTATAATATTCAACAAATCCAGTTACAGACATTTATGTGTAGAAGTATTTGCCTTGCCAGTAAGAGAAATGCATGTTTTAATTTTTTATTGCTTTGTAAATGATCCTCTATTCTTGAACACTTTTCTTATTTTTGTACGCTCTATAAATGAATCATGGTTTTGAACTTTTCTACATCAGTAATAAAAATGAATTTTGATTGGTTTGTGATAAAGAGGGTTCTTTTCATAAAAACAATCATTTTGTCATGGCAGTTCCCATTAACTGTAACTGCGTTAGCAAAATAGAAACCGTAAAAAGCGTTTCATTGTGCTTATACACTTAGCTATGTTTTTGTGCTGATTGTATATTTTTATCTTTATGAACTTTTATGCCAAAGAGGTTTCTTCATGACTTAATCTGCATTTGGATTCTCAGAAAAGTTTGTTGGGTATATTTATCCCAGGGGATGTAGTATCCTTAGATATTGTCATGGAATTGCCCCCATGTCATATTCCATTACCTGGACAAACTAGAGCACTGACTAGAACTTCATACAAATAAATTGTATCATTTATTAGATGGGAAGAGGGCCATAATTACTCCAGCATTTATTTCTGTAAGCTAATATTGGCAGCTGGTGCTTTAATGATCTGGCCTTTTGTTAACCTCCTTTTCTTTTGATTATTAGCCTTTACATTATAGGGGAATGTTTGGCATCATGAATGATAAGCTTCTGATTTTTTTATTGTATAAATTAAAAAAGATTGTATGTTAATAAGAATGTAAAAGTAAAAGCTACTTTCTTTTTTTATTAGACATTGTTATAATTTTAATTTTTACTATCCATCAGTTTAACATCCTAGTTTGGCTAGTGGATGAGAATTGGTTATGTAATGTTAACTATATTTGTGGTAATTTATATTTATTTTTTAGTTGAGATTGTGAATTCTTTTTTTTTGAGATTGTGAATTATACTTTAAAAAAAATATATTTATTTACTTGAGAGAGAGAGAGAAAGCAAGCACAAGCATGTGGGGGGAAGGGTAGAGGGAAAGGAAGAAGTAGACTCCCCACTGAGCAGGGAGCCTGACCTGGGGCTCCATCCCAGGACCCTGAGATCTTGACCTGAGCCGAAGGCAGATGCTTAACTGACTGAGCCACCAAGGTGCCCCAAGATTGTGAATTATTCTTGATGTATTTTCTTCTTAAACAGATTTCTCCTTCTTGCCATATATACTTGTATTGATTTTCCCATACTGTCATTTTGTGGCTGTTTGGAGAAAGTAAAGTAATTTTAATATTAAATATTTTGAAAGAATATTAAATATTCTTCATTTTTAGAAATGATAGAGTGCAGTTTAAAGACACATATAAAGTATGTTTCATTATTTACTGTTTTGGAGTATCTTTGTATCATAGGTAAATGGCTTTACCTGTCTGCTTTTTACAAAAAGATTATAGTAAGCTTTGAGTTTAGCTAGCATAATTACATCAATTTTTTCTTGGATTATTTTTTTTCTCATTTCTTGAATAATGTAGCAGAGTTTCTGATGGAGGTAAGCCATTGTAGTCACTGGGTTCCAAATTCTGGGGACTGGAGGTCAGGGAGCCAAGATGTGGCCAGGAAGTTGGAGAGTGAGATATCACGAAGGTAAATTTCAAGTAATGAGTTAATAAAATGGCACTGACTAGAGGGAGGGTGGAAATGTCAAAATCTATGCCTGAAGCAGTGAATGGAATTTATAAATGTAACATGGTCAGGAGTCAGCTTGGTAACTGATTTAATTCTGAGGCTTCATTCAGATGGATTAATATTTAATTCTGTCTTTAATGATAGATCTGTAACTAATAGTAACTATCAAAACTGTAACTGTTCAGTTACTATTGTAGTATACAAATCACACCACAATTTAGGGATGTAAAGCAGCCATTTTATTATATTCATGGATCCTGTGGGTCAGTTCAGACAGATCACAGGAGAGATGGCTTGTTTCTACCTCACAATGTTTGGATCCTCACCTGGAAAGACTCAAAGGCTAGGGGTCCAACAATAGTGGGCTGGAAACATCTGGAAGCATCTTCACTCACATGTCTAAGAATTGCTGACAAGGAACTCAGCTGTGGTGGTTTTCTGGAATATTTATACATGGCCTCTCCATGTGGCCTGGGCTTCCTTGGAGCCTGGGAGCCTCAGAGTAGTCAGTCATTTTACTCAATGCTCCAAAGGCATTTGTTCAAGTTACCAAAGGAGAAGATGCATCACCTTTTATGACCTTGCCTTGGAAGTCTTGAAGCATCACTTCTGCTATATTCTGTCTGTCACACCAGAGTTACAAGTCTGCCCAGATTCAAGGGGAGGGGATTTAACTTCACCTCTTTTTTTTTTTTTTAAAGATTTTATTTATTTATTTGACAGAGAGAGATAGTGAGAGAGGGAACACAAGCAGGGGGAGTGGGAGAGGGAGAAGCAGGCTCCCCGCCAAGCAGGTAGCCCGATGCGGGGCTCGATCCCAGGACCCTCGGATCATGACCTGAGCCGAAGGCAGACGCTAACGACTGAGCTACCCAGGCGCCCCAACTTCACCTCTTGATGGGCGGATGGGGTAGGTGGGTTGTTGGTGAGGTTCTAGAAGAGTTTGTAGCACAGGTTATACTGTTGTGGCCATTTTTAAGAATGAAATATGCCACAGTGGACAATGTGGTAATACACTGGTGCAGAGGGGTCAGCTGAGTCTGTTTTAATTAGATCTGGGAACGGACTAGTCCCATTCATACAGGTTCTAAAACAAGATGGGGTGGATGAGAGGTGGGTGTGGGTAGAGTGGTGTGTAAAATGGTAGGGTGTTATTGCACATTACAGTCAGTTATCTGTGGAGCTTTCTAAAACAAGCCATGCTTGTATTACATGGCATATCTCAAACCTCATGCACGCACTTGCACACATGTTCCCTTTTTTCTCACCAAAGGCTCGTTATATGTGAAGGTTGAGGGCAGCTCTAGGGCAATTTTTAGGTATATTTTTAAAACACTTCATAGATGATTGGACTGTGCACCTCTTGTTAGGAACCATTAAACAATTTGGAGAGAAAGTGAGTTTATGAGTTTCCACTGTTGAATTTAGTACATATTATTGAGATGTAATCATTCCTTAATTTGCTTTGATGGTTTTATTTCCAGTTATAGCAACTTTTTGCTGTCAGGTATCTTTCAGGCTTTAGATAGCAAAAGACTTGCTTGATTCCTACAGAATATATTTATTTGTTAGACTGAGTACCTAATTTGCACCAGGTCCTCCGCTAGGTGCTGAGTTACCTAGAATAGTAAAACAATTCTTGCCTTTGAGGAACTTAACATTCTTATGTAGGACACATCCATTGAAATGGATAATTTCAATATAAAGTGGTGTGTTGCTTAATAGAAATGGTAATTTAGGAAGTCTTTACTGAGCATGTTTTGTCCCTTCTCAAACTGAATTGGGGTGTTAGATTTTTAGTAAACATCTCAGCTCCTCTCCCTGCCCCTCACCTTCTGTTTGGCACACTTCTGATTATATTTTGGACCCAGTTCAGATTTTATCTCTTGTGAATTCTTTCTTGTCTTCCTCAGGCAGAATATGTACTTTTGGTTTGACACTTCTGTTAGTATTAATTATTGATATATTCTGTAAGCTAGAAATTGTAATAAAGCACTTACATGATTTAGGTAATATTTCCCCTTTTTACAGATGAATATTACAGGTAATATTTCCCCTTTTTACATAATTGAGGCAAGAATAGGTTAAGCAACTTGGTCAAGATCACTCAGATAATAAGCTGTAGAGTTGGGAGGGGAACTCAGATATGTCTGACTTTAAGACCTATGTTTTTCTCTACCACCTGTATTATTGTATTTTAAACTTTTTAAAAAAATATTTATTTATTTTAGAAGCGGGTAGAGAGAGAGAGCACATCTGTGCACACGGAAGGGGGAAGGGGAGGGGCAAAGTGGGAGGGAGAGGGACAAGCTGACTCTGAGCTGAGCGTGGAGCCCATCACAGGGCTTGATCTCAGGACCCTGATATCATGACCTGAGCTGAAACCAGGGGTCGGATGCTTAACTGACTGAGCCACGCAGGTGCCCCTCACTCATTGTATTCTAAGTGGTTATATGTATCTCAGTCACCTGTTCTCCCCCCAAACCCCTCATGCTCTCTTACCCACTCAACAAAGTTAGATCCTAGAGAGCAATGATAGTTTTATATTCATATTTGTCTTTTTATCATATTTTGGTAGTTTGGTAGTTTATAAAAACCTATGTTTAGTTAAATGCCTTTAGTATGTATTTTCCCTATGTCTCTGAGGATTTTCTACCTTTTTGCTCTTACTCATGAAGGATTCTGTGACGGTTGGGCTATGTTATCTTGTTTCTTGTTTTTTTGTTGTTTGTTTTGTTTTTTGTTTTTGTTCTTGGGGAATCTTGCAGTTTTGCCAAGATTTTAGGAGGTATGACGACGCATTAAATCCATTGTAGGATCATTTGTTTCATGGCTAGCTGGGAGGAGTGAGGAAGGCTGAATGGAAAGGGGGTGGCAAGGAATGGTCACCTAGCTTGATGTGAGAGACTGAGTATATGTAGAGTACTGAGAGTAGTGAGCACATAGTAGATATTTAAAAACATAGGTCCTGTTACTACAGTGATTGTGTTTGATTTAAAGTAGTGGGAGAATTGCTCCTTAGTTTGAGAGACATCTATTTTCCATTTTCTAGGATTAGATTTGGAGAACTATTACACCTTAAATATTAACATCGTTAACAATTTTGAGGTCTGATATTTGTGTGGGGCTGTTTGTCTTCTCTGGGTTTTTTTGGCCAGAAATTGCACTTTTCATCATAATCAGCTGTTTTTGTATAGTTCTGCTGTTGATCTAATATTCATCTCCATTTCTGAGAAAAGTTCAGACGCGGTGTCATTGTTTATTCTTTATGAATTTTACCATTTTTTAAAAGAGAATTCAATTTTGAGTCCTGGCTACCAGGTTCATATCCATAATCACATGTAGTTGGCCTGCTTTTAATTGGAAATTAATGAAAAATGGCTGATTATTTTTATAATGTGACAAAGTCTAAACATGACCATTTGGGAAGATGATGTGTACTTACTAAGAAAGAATGGAAGGTTTTAGATTCAACTTGTATCCACTTTAGCCTCAATTATTGGCTTGTTGATGCTGTGAATTAGTTTTCTTGACCCTTGTTAACCTCCAGAAGTTTGTTAGTTTTATGAAATTGATCCTTTTTGAAATTGATCTCCAGTTTCACATAGATAGGTTTAGATGGCTCATGTTCAAGCCTCATAATGACTAACTTAATTTTACTTTCCTTATTTATTACATCTAATGGAAAAACTATCATTTAACCACCTTGGTTCCAAAATAAGTGAGGTCTCGATTCATTAATCTTAAAGGCTTACTCTGGAACACTATATAAAATTGCAACATGTCACTAAGGCATGTTTTAAAACATGGCTTTAAGCCATATGTGCAAATATTTAAGTAGAATAAGATGGACAAAAATCTTCTTGAATAAATTAAACCACACAGGTCCTCACTACCACATTCCCTGAGGCAAATGAATGAAAGAGGTGAAAAGAACTTAATCTTCTATCAGGTGTATTCTGTGTCCCAGGGACAGTCTTTTTTTGTGGTATTTACAGACCATCTGCATCAGATTTACTGGGAGTTCTTGTGGCATGTTTGGATTCTTGGTCCTCATCTCTACAGTATCAGAATCTCAGAGGTTAGGGTTTGGTGGAAATACATAATTTTACGAAGTTCCACAGATGATTCTTACTAAGGGTTGAGAACTACTGTTGTAGGATGATTATAATTGCTTTAATTTAATAATTAATTATTACCCAAGAATGTTTATTTGTGGGCTGTGTAAGAGGTTAGCTGAAACAGCTGTATGTTCACTGACTGGAGCCAGGCTACCTGGGTTCAGACCCTGGCCCTTGTTACTTTCTAATACTGTGACTTTGAGCAAATTACTTATGCTTGTGCCTCAGTTTTCTTACTCTAAAATAGGGATAATAATAATAGTGTCTACCTCATAAAGTTGTGAGATAGTTAACATGTCAAGCACTTAAGGGCACAATAAACACAGTAAGAATGTTTAAATTTTCATGTACCTCAACTTTATTGAGGTATAGTTTACATATGCTTTTAAAGTATGCAATTCATCGATTTTTTAGGATATTTACATAGTTGTGATTATTACCACAAACTGTAGAACATTTCCATCATTCCAAAAAGAAATCCCTTGCCCATTTACAGTCACTTCTATTCCCAGCCTGAAACAACCGTTAATCTACTTTCTATCTCTGTAGATTTGCCTGTTCTGACATTCCATATAAATGGAATAATGCAATTTGTTTTCTTTAGCGACTGGCTTCTTTCACTGGGCATAATGCTTTTGAAGTTAATACTTGGTTCCTTTTATTGCCACATGCTATTCTATTGTATGGATATACCACATTTTGTTCATCCATTCATCAGAAGTTGGTCATTTGGGTTGTTTCCACTTTTTGACTATTGTTAAAATGCTGGTGTGAACATTCATGTACAAGTCTTCCCATGGATATGTTTTTTTCATTTCTCCTGGGTGAATACCTAGGAGTAGAATTGCTGAGTCATATGGTAATTCTGTGTTTAGCATTTTGAGAAACTGCCAACCTTTTTATATTCCTACCAGCAGTGTGTGAGTTCCAAATTCTCTACATCCTTTAAACATTTTTAAATTTCTGTCTTGTTGATGATAGCCGTTCTGTGGGTGTGAAGTAGTATCTCATTATTGTGGTTTTGACTTCCATTTCTCTAATGACTAATAATATTGAATATGTTTTCATGTGCTTGTTGGTTATTCATATATCTCCTTTGGATAAAAGTCTGTTCAAATCCTGTGCCCGTTAAAAATTGTGTTAGTTTTCTTCAATTATTGAGTTGTAATAGCTTTTTATGTATTCTGGATATAAGATTTATGAGTCTTGGGGAATCTTAGCTGTCATCACCATTATCATTATCTACCTAGATAGAAGTTTAGGTAGTGTTTGACGGAAGGAGATAGATTCTCTTTATTTTCTAGTTTCATTGGGGCCTAATGTTGTGAAGGGGAAGCTCTGCCCTCTACTACTATTCTTGAATTTTCAATTTGTTTGTTTTCTGTCCTCTGCTTTCTGAATGACAGGTTATTAGAACTCATTTGCCTTGCTTAGGAATTCTACTCTATCATTCATTCATGTGCCCTCACTTTGGGTCATTTTAATTGCCCCTATAAAAGGGATCCCAGAGTGTTCCTTAGCTCCTTACACCATGTGAGAACAGAAGGCAGAGACTCAGAAGAGGACCTTCACCAGAACCTGACCATGCTGGCATCCTGATCTTGGACTTCCAGCCTCCAGAACTGTGAGAAAGAAGTTTCTGTTGTTTATAAGCCACCCAGTTGTGGTATTTTGTTATTGCAGCCCAAATGGACTAAGACAGTAGCCTTACCACCATGTTATAGAAAGCTTACCTGCCAGTGTTTTTAGGTTTATGGAAGTGACACCATGACACTGCACTTCCAACATGAGCCATTTTCTGACATGAACATTGATCTCTGACTATTGAGGTGATGGGAGAATGGTTTTAAACTCTTTTTGTGGTAAGAGTCACTTCCTGCTTATACATTCTGTGTATTATCTTTAAACATCCCCTATGAAACAGCTCAGGGGACATTGCTATTTAATACTTCCTTGGTTAGTATTTTCTTGGATACAGGGTTATCTTTGAATTGTCCTATACTATAGTCTGCAGGTTGAATTGCTTTAAATCTAACACATAGTTCTTAAAATTCTAGTTTTGATAAAGTTCCATGTCATCAAACTGAAAGTCTAGACATCTTAGAAATCTATTTTAAATGAAAGCTTTATGTCATAACTGCCTAAAACTTGATAGTTGTCTGTGTTGCTATCATGGAGATCATCAGCATAGTAATTATGTCAAACTAGTAAACTTACTTCCTTCTTTTCTCTTTGTGTCTTGCAGTAACTTGTCCATGTTTGTGAGCTGCCAAATGCTTTTCGAATATTTTGTTATCTCAGTAGTATTTGCATTTATACCTTTGGCAGAAAGCCACCCAAATTTGGAGATAGGTTATACGTGTTTCTTACTCCTTTTGTATAACACTGTCTAAATAGTCTTAGGAAGCTGAAGAGATGACATCTGTGAGCTTTTGGAATCTAGTTGCCTAAGGATAAACTGGGTTTGACTTCATTAGTGCACAAATGATAGGGTTGTGTAGAGTTATTATAGCATTAATCAATTTGATGGATTGGAAATATGACAGTACTGAAACAGCATGTAATATTAGTGCCTATTATTCTACAAATTATGTCTTCATCTACATTCATATGCCAGAAGAGTCATGTTGTGCATTAAGAATGCAGAACTTAAAAAACAACAACAGAGGGCACTTCTTTCCATGGCCCTTCCCTTGTCCACTTAGATTAGATCATCAAGAAATAGACTTTGGAATTAAACTTGTTTATTAGGTCATAGCACTTTCATACTGTGGAATACTCTGTATTGAATGGCATAGATAGATTATCTGCCCCTAGAATGACCCAACTTGATACTTGACAGAATATTGCAGGTAAAATGTAGCATGTGTAAGAGACGTAGGCATATATATATATATGTGAATTTATGGGCCAGTAGTTATTTCTCTATAAGTTATAATTGACTAGTAGTAGATTTTTTGTTGTTGTTATATTGTTTTGGTTGATAAAGCTTAAAAATAGTGGGTACCTTAAAGATAATCAAGTGAGAAGCAAATATGTATTTTTGGGGGCTGTGGATATTGTTTTACCCTGTGTTGTATTTCTAACACTAATTTATTAATTTATGCTTTTGTTTATTTTATCTTACAGCTTTCAAAAGTCCAAGAGTATCCTCTCTCTTTTTGAAATTTTTATTTATTTATTTTATTTTTAAAAAAGATTTATCCATTTATTTGAGAGAGAGAGATAGCGTACATGCACCAGTAGGGGGAAGGACATGGGGAGAGAACCTTCAAGCAGACTCCCTGTTGAGCACAGAGCCCCACATGTATCACGACCCATGAGAAGATCATGATCTGAGCTGAAACCAAGAGTCGGTCGCTTAACCGACTGAGCCACTCAGGCGCCCCCCTCTTTTTTTTTTTTAAAGGTTTTTATTTATTTGAGAGAGAGAGCATGGGGGGAGGAGGGTCAGAGGGAAAAGCAGACTCCCCGCTGAGCAGGGACCCTGGTGTGGAACTTCAGGATCATGACCTGAGCCGAAGGCAGTCGCTTAACAAACTGAGCCATCCAGGCGCTCCCCCTGCCCTTTTTTAAAAATTTTGTTCTTCTCCAACATAAATTCTTAACAGGAGTGGAGAAAATGTCTTTGAAAAATTTAAAAACACTCATTTGGTTAAAAAAACTCCCATTCCATTGAAGACTGAAACTTTAGGAGGTGTGTCCTTTGCTTCTGGTAAAAAAGACACTAAATGTGAAATAACCATGGCAATTTTGCCTCTGCAGAATTGGAAAATAGGTAAAAGGCTAAGTAGGTAAAAGACTTTTAACAAAGTTTGTTGTATAGAAAATTAGCTATGATGTGCTCTGATATTTGTTTTATTTCTAGATGTTCTTTTATTTATATCTATAAAATAGGAATATGTTTTTTCTTTATAAAAATAATAAAAACTTTCATGGGTCTTTTGCTAAGGACTAAGAAGTCATTCTAATTTGAGATAATGAATTAATGTCGGTCACTAAGTACCTTAGAGTAAGTTATTGCTGTGTTATGAAAATGATGTAGTAGTTTTTTATTATGAAGGAGTTTCTGAAAGGTGGATAGTTTACTTTGAAACTCTTGAAATAAAGATATTAGCTTTAAATGATACTTAGACAAAAAAATTAAATCTAGCTTAATTTGTATTTTATATTTTAACATATATTACTGTAAATGCCACATTCAGTTTAGAGCAGTTGAGAAGCCAAGTCTTTAATAAGTAAGGTCTCAGGACCGTAGGATTTTTCACATTCTAGGGACTTACTGCTGAGAAAGATAAAATATTGACATAATAATAGAACAGAGTGGAAAGTAATATAAGACAAGTACAAACTGCTATGGACAGTATAGATAAAAGAGAAATTAAATTTGTTCAGTTCAAAAGCCTTCTTCATGTAGGTGGCATTTAACCTTGGTGTTGAAAAAGGTATAGGATTTGGGTATGTGGTGGTGCAGGGAGTATTCTGGACAGAGGGGAAAAAGTTGAGCAAAGTCACAAAGGTGAGAAAGTATGAAGTATATAGGGGAAATTTTAGGTACTCTGGTAGGATAGGAGGGTCTTGTTGTATTCCCCCCTACCCCGCATTAATTTGTGTGTATTCTTTCCAACCTTTTCTCATAGTCAAAAAAGATGATTTCACTAGAATAGAGGAGGACTCATCTTTGTTCAAGGGTATATGAACGGCTGGGTTCCCTGCTAAAATGTCAAATAAGTAGTTATTTAATTAGAGCAGTGTTTTTCAAAGTGGAGTGGGGTGTATACCCCCTGTGGACATAAGACAGTCCTTTGAAGTATAGGAAGAAAGTATTGGAGCTTGGACTTCAATTTATTTTTTAACTCTAATTTCTTTTTTCATATATGCTTTATAATGTGCATGATTTGTTGGCTTAGGAGTATTGACCATGTGATATCTAAATCTATTTGAGTATGAATGCTCAAATCTTTTATTGATGGGGACGTTTTTAAAAAGTGGTGGTGCCTGGGTTAGAGGTGTAGGCTGTGGAAAGGGGAGTACTGAGATGACACGTCAGATAACTGAAGGCCTTGGGTTAGTCTTAGGAGGGCTACAACAGTAATATCAAGTGGGAACTAGTTTATGGAATTAGATTCTGCCAACTATTTAGGCAGCTGTTTGGTGTTTTTATATTTGTGTTTTTGGTTGTAGTATAAAAGTTTTCCTGGTCAAGTTTCCCTTTTTTGGCCATGTTGTGTAATTTCTTTATCTTCTCTGCTGCATTGTTAGCCTAAACAGTACAGAGTTAATAATGGTACTGATAGTGGTAATAATAACATTTATTCAGCCAACATTTACTGATTAGGTACTAAGTTCTGGGGATGAAGTGGTAAGCAAAGATCAGAAAGGAACACTGGATTCATGATGTTTATGTTCCATTAGGAGAGATAATCAGTCCTCAAATCAGTGTAAAACTGTTGTCTGTGGTAAGTGGTACAAAGGACAGTGCGTGCTGTCAAGCTTGTAAAGAGAGTATTTGAACTATTCAGGGAGGGTCAATAAAGGCTGCCCCGAGGACAGGACTGGCTACAGAATGTGTAGGGTCTAGTGCAAAATGGTAACATGAGGCCCCTTGTTTAAAAGAATTCGAAGACTAACAGCAGAACATGAAGCTAAATGCAGAGCCCTTCTAAGCACTGGCCCTGTGCAGTTGCTCAGGTGGCACATCCAGGAAGCCGGCCCAACATCTCAGCATGTTTGAGCTGAGACACAGTAGGAGTGGGAGATAGCTCCAGGCCAGATACAGCACAGATGAATCTCTGGGGCAGGAAGGAACATGGTGCATCCAGAAACTGGCTGAAGGCCAGTGTGACTGGAGTGGAGAGTAGGTGGAATGGAGTTATGATGAGGCCAGAGAGGTAGAGAGGTAGAGAGGGTGATGTGTAAGGTCAAATTGAGGAATCTGATCTTTATTCCAAGATCCACACCAACTGTTGATGTGTGGGAAGCATAAAGTTCACTTTTGATGTGCTCATAATACCAGTATCTTGTACCTTGACAACATTGGACAGCAGTCTCTCTCGGTCCCCAGGCCCCCATTTCCTACCATACTTTTTTTCAGAAGCTTTGAGTTTCACCTTCTGTATGTATTCTAAAGCTGGTCTTTCCCAAAGGCAAGTTTAAAAAGGCACTTCACTCTGGGAGTGTTTTTGGTGGTAGAAGTTGAAAATAGCATAGATGAGTCATGAAATTTTGTTCACTATGGAATTAGTTTATGGTCTAAAACGTTTTAGGTCAATGGAAGTAAAACTAGTAACAGATAAAAATGTTTTATTATTGTTTAAGATGTTTCTTTTTAAATGCTACAGATTTTTAAGGTCTTTTGTTAGCACTATAATTATAAATTCTTAATCTCCCTCTTTTCACGTGCTCAGGAGTAAGGGGTGGGTATTGACTTGCCTAACCTTGGGAAAGAGAAATAGGGAAGCAGTTGCATTTTTGGACTTTGTCTTTCATGTAATAGTGTTCTCGGTAAAGAAAACTTCATTAATATTATCCAAATCAAGAAATAGGCATTGTTCTTTGTCATGTGTGGATAATAGTGTTCATGATTCATGGATTTACTTATGAAGGCAGTTAATAGAGTTCATTTCCTGGAAAGATACTTGCATGGTTGGTTTGTAGATCCATTGCTATGCCACACACTTAGGATTTTCACTTTTGGCACTTTATCGAATAACACTCTAGCTATTTCTTCTCCCATGTCATATTTAAAATGTAATTATTTGAGCTGGTTCATGTAGGTGATGCACTTAAATCGGTGATGTTTGTATACTTTGAGCTGCTCATGGGTGAGATAGGTAGTTGATCATTCCTTGCATACTCCACCACCATTTCTTGCCTCTTGGTCCATGGATAAACTGGAATGCCATGCTGCTAAACTGACATATATATATAGGGTTATATCAACCTACTTGCCTTCTCTTTTTAAATGATAGGTTCTATTTGTGAAGATAACATCAGATGTTTTGGAAGAGTTACTTTCTGAGAATTTATTTTCAACAGTAAATTCTGAGTTGGAATATATTTTGTATACTGGATCAAGGAAAACATACCCCTTCACCCCAGTTTCCATCTTTAGATTCTTATTAATAACAGAAATTTTAGTATTTGTAGGCAACTTCTTTATTTTTATTTGGTGATCAGGTTTCTTTACTTTCACATATGTCTGTTGTATTAGATCTGGAGAATCCATGGTGGTGATAATAAATTAACTTTTACCTGGTCATTGAGAACTCATATTGCTGCTTATATGAGAACTCTGCTATATTGCTGAGTAGTAAAGTAGCTTCTGATTAATCAGAGAATACTTAAATTATATTGAGCATATGCTTAATGCTAAGTGTATGTTATTCCATTGTTTTGAAAACTTGTAATCCATGTCTAGTACATATAAAACCTAGCTAACCATAAGTTAAAATTGCCAGAATATTTAATTAGAACACCCCATTGCTTTATATAATATTAAGTTCAGTAAAACTTTGATTAGCCAGAATGTTGAGGGAACAGAGTGGTAGGTTTAATCTTTCTTTCTACACACAATTAATGTATGCAAAACACGGTACAGGGTAGCAGACACAGACGGGACACATCTGTGCCCTCAAGAAACTTAGTTTCAGTATCTTCAAAATTTTTGTAAATTTTATTCTTATGCTTTATTGCTTTAATTAGATTTAGATGCATATAATTGAATCTTTTTAAAAATAATTGAATCTTCAATGATGTAGGATTTTACAACGAATGAACCTCATTGTATTGTTTCTCATATAGATGTAAATGGTATAGGTGTGCTGACCATACAGTTTATCCTAAAAGGTTATTTTTTAGTAATTTGCTGATGTCAGCTTGTTTTTGTTTCCTTGACTTTTATTTTAAAAACTATTTACCCAGGTTAATTGGGTTCTTATTAAAATTCTGCTTTGTTACAAGTTTACAGTAACATATAATATTTAGTTTTACTGCCTTTTTGGTATGTGAGTTGAAACTCAGTAGCTTTTATATATATGTATAATATTATGAGCAACAGCATACAAAACTGTGTATGGTACATTATTTGCTCGAAGTTTTCATGGTATTATCCCTAAATATGAGTCTAATTTTGCATAGCCCAGACCAAACCAAAAGTAGCATTTATAATTTATCATAATATGATTTTTTTCCTTTTCATTCTAAAGTATGAGTTAAAGCAAATTAAGGAGTTCCTACCCCCTACTCCCTGGACTGTTTAGTGCATCTCAGTGAGAGGTTGAGAGTTATGGTCAAGTCTGACTTCAGGCCTAATATTAGTTTTACTAGCTTTATTTCACATTGTAGGTTCTTACTGCTTCATCATGCTATTCCACTTTGTTTTTGTGGAGTGGTGGTGGTGGGTTCAAGGTAATGGAATGTTCTATAATACAACAGGGTTCTTCTGTATGTTTAAATACTACCAGCTTGGGTGCCTGGGTGGCTCAGTCGGTTGAGCGTCTGCCTTCAGCTCAGGTCGTGATCCCACAGTCCTGGGATCGAGTCTCGCATCGGGCTCTCTGCTTTGCGGGGAGCCTGCTTCTCCCTCTGCCTCTGCCTATCTCTCTCCTTGTCTCTCATGAATAAATAAATAAAATCTTTAAATAAATAAATACTACCAGCTTATAAGGAAAGATGCATAGCTTGAAAGAGATCTATTTGATTCTCTCATATAGTATTATCCGTTTGAAAATTAACTTTGTTAAAGTTTATAGTAAAATATTGATTCACTATTTTTTTGATAGTGAATCAAGTTGAGTATCTTATTTATTTATTTATTTATTTATTTTATTTTTTTATTTTTTTAAGATTTTATTTATTTATTTGAGACACAGAGAGCATGAGAGGGAGGAGGGTCAGAGGGAGAAGCAGGCTCCCCGCCGAGCAGGGAGCCCGATGCGGGACTCGATCCCGGGACTCCAGGATCATGACCTGAGCCGAAGGCAGTCGCTTAACCAACTGAGCCACCCAGGCGCCCCGAGTATCTTATTTTTTTAAAGATTTATTTATTTAAGTAATCTCTGCACCAACATGGGGCTTGAACTCACAACCCCGAGATCAAGAATCACACGCTGTCCTGACTGAGCCAGCCAGTTGCCCCCAAATTAAGTATCTTGTAAGTAACATTTTGGAAATGTCTGTGTTTGGGAGCTAAAGGAAGAGTAGCATATAGGCTGTTTTCGTTTTTAAATTCTCACTTTTGATTGGGCAAGATGTCTTCCACCTCTTCTCCGTTAAAATAACAACAATACAACTCCCTACCAAATAAACCAGACATGCATTTAAAAGAAATTATCTAACCTACTTATACAGGATACCATACAACCTACGGTAGTGTGATTAGTTGCCATATTTAAGGTAACCTTGGCAATTGACTTTACTTAAATGCTCTAGGCAAATGTTTGTGCTTATTAATTTGGTTATTGATATGTTTTTGCCTTATGTATCTAATTATCACTGCCTTGTTTCCACAGCTGCAGAGCCTTGGCCTGAAAATGCTACCTTATATCAGCAACTGAAAGGTAGGTACTTGTTCACAATTAAAAATGGCTACGTATAAAAATATATCTAGGGACGCCTGGGTGGCTCAGTCGGTTAAGAAGCATATGCCTTCAGCTCAGGTTGTGGATCCCAGGGTCCTGGGATGGAGCCCCACATCGGGTTCCCTGCTCAGCGGGGAGTCCGCTTGCTTCTCCCTCTGCCTCTGCCCCCCCCCTCCTGCTTGTGCTTTCTGTCTCTCTCTGTCTCAAATATATAAATAAAATCTTTTAAATAAATAAATTAAAAAACATATATTTGTTACCAAAAAACCACAACCCCTCAATAATATCATTTACTTCTGAGAGAACGTAAAGAAGGGCTTCTCTTGTATACTTTGTCAAGGAGATTTTGCCTAAACTGGTATCTGCCAGTATGAAGCAACTATTCATGGCCTGTAAGGTCCTTAGTTATTACGGACTCAGTATATGGGCTGCTGTAGGCCATGTAAAATGATTGGTTGCAGGAGCACTTGGCACATTTACTGCGCCAGTAGCTGACACAGCAGAGTTTTGAAGTCCTGTGGTAAAGTGGGCTCTCAGTAAAAAGGAACTGTTAAAATGTATAGGCTAGGATGGTTCAGGCTTCCTTTAGCAGCTCTTCATATATCATCAGATCACATTATGGACCCCATTTGGGGCTCAGCAGCCTGCTGCAGTTGTCAGAAGACTGCAAAGTAATGAAGACTAATAGGCAGCAGCCCTAGTCTTCTAAGCATGGAATTTTTATTGCAGCAAACTTGTCATCTTTCTTTTGTGTGACAGACCTAGACACACTGTGCAATATTAACTGCAAGCAGGTTTTATATGATTTTGAATGCTTTTACTTTTAACTAGAGGGGTTTGAGCACATACTATTTTACTTAATTTTAATGAAAAGAAGAGGAATAATATTTCTTGAAAAGTTGAAAAACGAATTTGTTTTTAAGTGAGTGATTTTCATTAAATATTGTTGATAAAATGAGAAAAATGATCAAATAGTTTTAGGGGAAATAGTCTATGTTATGTACATATTGTGATAATTTAATCAGAATTATAATTACCCAATAGCGTTCATATAGAACTTCATAGTTACTTTGGTGAAAGGCTGTACCTTTTATTTTTAAAAATAGGAATAGTGTTTTAAAATAAAAATATTTATAAGTATATTTTGCTTGTGTAGCAATCTCACTTTTGACTCAGACCTTTCATTGTATTTCCACAGGGGAGCAAATTTTGGTTTCTGACAATGCAGCTTCTCTTGCTGTGCAGGTAAATATGAAATAATGTAATAATTTTCACTTTTGAGTTGCAATTATTTTTTCCTCTCCAGGCAGTTTGTGATTTTTCTGTGTGATTTACCATTATCAATATAACATCTCTTCTGTGAAGTGTAATTTTATTATGTTAATATTTTCAGTTAATTGTTGCAGTATATAAAATAAAAGTCTTCATTCTTTTTATAAAAATCACTTATATGCTAAATATATTCTCTTAGTAGTGTAGCTTTTGGCTAGATATGGTATTGATTATTTGTGGTGATACGTTCATTTATGGACACAGTTATTTTCTAACTTATTTGTAAAGATTTATTTACCACATATTTTTAAGCATCATTCTTTCACTGTGCTCATTCTAGCCTAATCCATTTGTTAATCTTGAAGCAGACATACTCTTCTCTAGCTATTCCTTATATATTTATTGATTACATTAGTGTCTCTTATTCCCAAACCACTTATTGAATGCAGTAGTTCTTTATGTTGTATACCACAGTTGTATAATCCAAGAAAGGTTAGTGGTCCTGTAAACTTTAAACTACACCACAGGAAGAATAGAATATTTGGGGATTATTTGCTTTAAAAACTAATAGTTGCTTTAAAAACTGTGTATTAACGAACTGGAATTAAAATAAAAACTTAAAAAAAAAAAAACAACCAAACCTTTCCAGATATTGCTAAAGGGCTCTGTATAATCTTCACTGATTCTGTTTTCCTCTTCCTTCTTTTCCTTTATCCTGAATTTGCTTATCATATGATGGGACTATAGATAACTTATGCATACATAAGAAGGGAACAAAAGTAACTAGTATTATAGATTGCTTTTTTAATTCATGTAAATTTAACAAATTGTCTGTGTTTGATTGTTTTTTTGGTACTTGACTTGGTTTTTTATATTTGTCCGTATTGATAGATATACCTCTGATTTACTCATTTTTATTGATGTATATTATCCCACTGTATGAATACACCACAATTTACTAAAGAAAAAGGGAGAGAAATGTTTATGGAGATTATAGAATTAAAATTATTCAAACATTTTGCATATGTAGCTGTTATTAGTGTTAGCTTACATAGTTTGAATCACAAAGAGGATTTTATTGTGCAGCACTAAAATAACTTAAAAGAGAAACCTAAGACATGTGGCATTTTTGGAGATGGGACTGTGAGCTTCTGGAGGACAGAAAGAAAGGCAAGAGAAAAGCCTGTGAGCTTTTGCTGTGTTCTAGGCATGATGGTAAGCACTTGGGTCATCTCACATTTTTTTTATGCAACTTGATATTCTCTGCATTTAGTTACTGTGTCTGATAGCATGTCATTCAGTATATCTTTGTTTTTATTAAGGCAGGGAAAGAAGGAAAAGATGGAAAGAAAGGTATTTGGACAATAATTTATTCATATGAGTATCTGTGAGTAGCTAAGTTTCTTTCTTTTAGATTTATTTTAAATCTTTTTACCAAAAATGTAAATTACATATATTTTATTTATTTACCTTTGTTTTATTTTTATTTTTTTAAAGATTTTATTTATTTATTTGAGAGAGAGCGAAAGCACAGAGGGAGAGGGAGAAGCAGACTCCCCACTGAGCCGAGAGCCTGATGTGGGATTTGATTCCAGGACCCTGAGGTCATGACCTGAGCCTCATGAGGTCATGACCTGAGCCGAAGGCAGACGTTTAAACAACTGAGCCACCCGGATGCCCCCCTTTATTTTATCTTTAGATACTACAATTATAACTAGTGAATTTTTTTTCTTATGTTAACTTTTGAGAAGCAGAAATTCTCAGTTGATTATATGCAATAAATGTGGACTTTATACTGCTATTAATCTTTTTCTTTTTTTGGTGAGGGTGAATTTAAATTTGGCTTTCAGATACTAATAACACAGGGCGTAGCATACCAGATGTACTCGGTAAATGTTTGTTAAGTGAAAGGTTTATAAGTGTGGTAAAAGCAATTTCGCCAGATAACTGAAAGCACAAACAAATTATTTGCTGTGTATAAAATAGAATTTTCAATGTTTATCTTTGAAAAAAATAGCTTTCTAACACCGTGAATATTTTAGTTGAAACACTAATTCTTAACCCTTTTTTAATTGCTATTTTTGGGATAACTCTTTCAAGACCTCATGAAAACTGTGAAACATTTCTCCAGAAAACATTCTAGCATACACACACAAATAGACACATACCTAAGCTATTCTGCATATGGTTTCAGGGGGTCTACTGATCTCCTTGCTGAAGCTATTTGGGGATCTCCTATGAAAAGACCTAAAATTACTGATGTAATTTTCACCAAGTAGAAAGGTATTTTTGAGAAGGAATAGAGCAGTGGTTCTTAACTGAAGGAGATTTCTACCCGACAGAAGACATTTGACAGTGTTTAGACATTTTTGGTTGTCATAACTGTTGGGGAGGGTGCTATTGGCATTTACTGGGTAAATGCCAGGATGCTGTTAAACAGCTTACAATGCACAGGACAGTCTCTCCACAACAAAAAATTACCCAGCCCCAAAGGTGAATAGTGTCAATGTTGAGAAGCCCTGGAATGAACTAGTTTTCAGTACAAACCAAGATAACAGTATGTTATCATTAAAAAAATAATAATAATGTTTTAAATAATCTGGGGAAGGGAAGAGAAAAGAAATCTTAGTGTGTACTTTATTTAGCAACTCTGTTTTTATGGTTCCTATTAATTTACTTTCTCACCATGGCTTCTCAAATCATAGTTACAATTAACAATAAAACCAGAAAAAAAGAGAACCTTTTAAAATGCAGAATTTGCTTAACCATTTCAATTTTTTTGTTATCCTACATATGTCACCTAGATGATAAATTAACCAGCATATATTAAAAATTCTTAGTTTTCTTCAATATTCTTTGACTTGACAGCTGATAGTAGCCATGACTATAAATGTGACTTTTCCAGATATCTGATGTAAACTTTATGGAGTAATTTTCTTCTATATAGTGGACCAGTATCCGTTTAGAAAAATCAGTTAAATGTGTAAAATTGATCAAAACAATGTGACAGGTATCCATAAATTGGATATTTTCTAGAAGATACCAGATATCAAGCATCAGATATTTTAATAGTCTGCCAGTTAAGCCATCAGGAAATTTAAATTTTATTTAAATTTTACATAGACTTGGCATTTATTATATTCCTGGAACTAAGTGGTTAGATCTTTTTTGATTAAAGGAACCCTTATGATTTCAGTTTAAAAGAAAATAAATTTTTCCCCCATGGCTGTTATTTCCTTGTAGATTTACTTTTTCCCCCTCATCCACAAAGTATTGGTATTACCTGAAGTGTTTGTCTAGTCATATAACAATCTTGTATGTTGAATATAGTATAGTATTAGCGTAGCATGCTCCTCTGGTTCTCATGAGCAGAGTGTGTGTGTGTGGGGTGGGGGGTGTGTAGCAGTATGTGGATACTGTATAATCAATTTGTGTGTGTGTAATTGGGAAAAGAATTTTGATAATAACTCTGTTACTGAACAGGCAAATCCACAGAGAGAGAAAGTATATTAGTAGTTGCCAGGAGCTGGGGAGAGGTAGAAAGAGGAAGTGAAAGGTATTGGGAATAACTGTTAATGGGTACCGGGTTCCTTTTTGAGGTGATGAATATGTTCTAAAATTAGACAGTGGTGATAGTTGCACAATTTTATGAATATACTAAAAATCGAACTGAACACTTTAATAAAAAGATGAATTGTATGGTATATAAATTATATGTCAATAAATCTGTTATTTTTTAAATTAAAAAAAATAATTCTGTTACTACTCTCTCACCTCCTAAACTTGAACCACTGTCCAATAGATATGTAGTGTATATAATGTTGGGCACATATGTAGTTAAAAATTTTGTAGTCCCATTAAAAAATGTAAAAAAACCCCGATGAAATGAATTTTAATCATGTTTTATTTAACCCAGTGTATCCAAATGTTACCATTTTAACATGTGATCAGTACAAAATTTATTAATGGGATGTTTTACTTTTTTATATTAAGTTCAAAATCTGATGTGTATTTTACACTTAGAACACATCTCAATTTGTGCTAGCCACATTTCAGGTGCTCAGTAGCCACATGTAGCTGATGGCTCTTGTATTGAACAGCACATATCTAGAAATACAGTATGAGCAAATGCATATGAACTTCCCTTCAGTTTTTCTGAATAAAATGTCTTATTTTCTTCAAGTTTATGACTTTACTGATTTGGTATATGCTGTCTTTTATAGTAGCTTTACCAAGTGAAATGGGAGTTGGTCTCTTCCAAATACAGTATACCTTAAAACATTACTCTGTTCCTCATCTGTAAAACGGAGATATAATAACAGCTATTTTATTGTATGTCATGAGGATTGGATGTGATAATATATGTAAAGTACTTAGAAAAGTACTTGGCACAATGCAAATATGCAATGAATGTTGGTTATTATTTCCTTCTTTCCTACTCATTGACAAAAGTGTGTATAATCAATGTCAGCAGGAGGAATGGAAGCTTGCAGGCTTTATAATGCCTAAACACACTGAAGTAATTAAAATAAATTTTAGGTTTAAGAATTTTTTTGGAGGGACACCTGGGTGGCTCTGTCGGTTAAGCGTCTGACTTTTGGTTTCGGCTCAGGTCATGATCTTGGGATCGTGGGATGGAGCCTTTTGTTGGGCTCTGCACTCAGTGCGGGAGTCTGCTTGTCTCTCACCCTCTCCTTCTGTTCCTCTGCTCCTCCGCCCAGCTCGCATGCTCTCTCTCTCAAATAAATAAAATCTTTAAAACATTTTTTTGGGGGGGGACATACTTGAATTTGTGTAACATTCATGCCATACCTAAAAAACTTAATTCAAACAAAGTATTTTTTTTAAGAATGCTGAATAAGATTTGTTTTAAAAGTGAGTTTTTATTGAATACTTTTATTGTTTAAGGCATTCTACTGAGAGCTTTTATGTGAAGTATCTCATTCAATCCTTACCATAACCCTGGTGTAGGGGACTATTATGAACCTCATTTGTGGAAACTGGAACTAAAGAGCTTTTCCCAAGGTCAAAGAGCTCACAGAGTGTGGAGGTGTAACCAGACAATAACAGCAATAATGGTTGAGTACCTACCATGTGCTCATCACTATGCTGAGCACTTAATTCTTATTAGCTCATTTAATCCTTAAGACAACTTAAGGGGTAGGTGCTATTATAATTCGCATTCTGCAGGTAATGTTAGTAAGAACAACAATAATAACTGAAGCTAAAATGTACACAGCACTTACTCCACGTGCCAGGTCTTGTTAAATGTACCTTTATGTATCATAGGTAACTTTCACACACAGCAACTCTAGGAGGTGGGTAGTAGTAGTATTTCTGTTTTACAGATTAGCAAGTGAAAGTGAAGAGGTTAAGCAAGTGGCTCAAACATACATGGGTGGTACTTGGTAGAGCTGGAATGCAAGCCCAGGGGGAGTCTAGAGTCAAGAATTCATGCTTATAATACTTTGTTGCATATCATCAGTTCAGTCCAGGGACACAGATCTTTGAATTTTTATTCAAACATAAGTGGACATTGAATTCGAAAATCATTTCTGACACTTCCTAGCAAGTTATATCTTACAGTTTATAGATTACTTTAAGATGTGAAAGATAAACGTGTCTCCGCTTTTGGATCTCTGTAATGTGATAAAGGCAGTTTTACCTATATTATCAGTTATTGTGAAGTTCAAGTTAGATAATAAATGAGAAATTCTTTTGAAAAAAGTGAAAGCAATAGAAATAGCAATAGCATATTTTATGAATGTATATAATAAAATTGTTACTTTCTAATAAGTTTTAGAAAGGATGTTATTTATTATAGGAAGCCAATTTAAAAAGAAACCTGTTTTCCTTTTTTGTATGGCTTAATCTTTTGTAAAAGTTTGAATTTATTTTTAGAGAGTGTCTCAAACTGATGGTCATTATTAGAATGCTGCATAAAAGAGAATGCTACTTTTTACTTACTCAGTTTTTATACTCCCTGTAAGTAACATTTAAGCTCAGGTTAAGGGAAGTATCACTATTCTACTTAATATTCTCATTACCCTACTTTTTGTGAATGAATACTCTGTCTCTAAAAATGAAAGAGCAGACAACAAAAAAACTATTTTTTTTCTGTTGAATATGTTGTCTCATTTAAAAAAGGCAGCATTTTTATAGGCCCTATTAATTCTGGGCCATGAACACTTACACGTCACATCTGCTGATAAATTGTTAGCTGACCCTTGCTTTTTCCTTTTGGCAAATGATGCCTTTTAGGTAGACATATTAATTAGCAGTTAAATGATAATATCCTCCTGTAGTGATTGGGAAGAGCAGGAGAGAGGAGTATCTCTCTCTCCTTTGGACTGTGAGTCATTTGTGCCATTGGAGAAATAAGAGTGATTATGAAAATACATCCACTGTAAACATGTCTTGTCATTCAGATGGCTGCTGTGGACAGCTTACCTTGAGAATGGTAGAGGAAATGATTTTGAATTTTCAGTTTGGTTGGATACATTTTTTCTTTAAACAAGTTGTTCATGGTTATATACAATTTTTTTAAGTGTTCAATCCTGATAAAAATCCAAGTAGGATGCCACCACTGTATATGTTTTAATAGAGAATTATGAGAATACTGTTTTATGAAAAACATTTTTAAAATTGATGTAAGTTAAAGTTTCATGGAGCATAAAAGTTTTTTGAAGTTTGTTCATCCCTTCATGTTGATCATCCTCTGCAAAATGAGGCTTCTGTATTTACTTTCAGGATTAGAAGAAGGAAAGGAAAGCTTAGAGGTAGAGAGAATTTAGGGAATGTTTATTACGTAAGGGGACTTATAAAATCCTTTTCAGTAGAATTTTAGTAAAATGAGAAAAAGGGAGGCTGTAGGATGTTTTCTTGATATCACTGAATTTAAATTCTTCAGACTGAATGTCTTATATCACCTTTTATATACCAGCAGTATTAAAGTATTTTGATGATTTATGCTTATAAAACTTGGAAGAATTTAAATATATAAAATATGATCTTCAGAAAAGATAATTTAAATTGAGATAATTAAAATTGAACTTAAATTACAAACAGAATTTAGCAGATTAAAAACATTTTCAGTATTAATATTAATTACTCAACATAAGTGGTATGGTATATACAAAATATTTAAATTAGTCTTATAGGATTTGTAAAAATGAAGCATATTCAAAATAGAATTAGGTGGCTATTAGAGTTGTCATTTTTAGTAAATAGTGAAATAAAATGATTTTGCAGGGTAATGGTTTACTAACATAAGTATTTAACTTAGCAAAAATGCACTTTCCTGCAGTCAGGAGAGATTGCAAGTTAGAATATCTACCATATACTTTTCTGTTTAAAAAGTAAATAGCGAGCAGGATTTTAAAATTTGTTGCTGTTAAACAGAACAATGAAGACATAGCAGTAAGATGAAAAAATGACAGTCTATTTTTTAAACAGAAAAGGGCTAGGATTCTTCATTATTAGATATACAGTATCAGCATAATCGATCTAGCAGCATTATATTTGAGCTGAAAATACACTTAAATTTGAGGCCATACACTAGCCTGTGTGAACGAAACATCTTTCATATAGTTCTAAGATGAAATTACCCTTGAATGAATAGCATCTTCATTTATCTTCAAACCTCTTCTGTGCTCTTAGTGTATCTACTCTTTCAACATTCCACAACAAGAATTACATTACACCATTATACCAGGGTATTTCCTCAGTGTGAAATAGATTGGTTTGGAAAATGAACCTGGCTTTGCTATAAATTACATTCTCAGGTACAAAGGAATTTGTTATTTTGTTTAAAATAGTCACAAATATAATTAAGGTCTTAATTTATGTTAAACTACAAATATGCCTATTACTTTAACTGGATTAGGAACTTAATCTGTCACTTCAGGAATGATACCTAACACTTTTCATTTGTAACCTTAGATACATTATTTCAATTACAGGGTCTGCAGCTGTTTGATATAAAAAATGAATCATTTTGTAGGTAGATTTGTGCATGGTTTTTAATTTTAAAACATGCTTCTTCAGTAAGGTGGAAAGTAATTCTTTGGTTGTCGTCACAGATTTTTCTTTTGTGTCCTGGTAGAATAAGATATGAATTAAAATTCAGAACCATTTTCATTTTGTGCCCTGAAATTGCATGCTTTAGAATAGTCCTTAGTGAATTCTTGTATGAAATATTTCAAATTTAATTATGAAATGAATAGAAGCTTTGTCCTAAAGAAGAAAATCCAAAGTCTGCTTTCTAAGGATAGCTTTACATGGTTAGACTGAAAATTGCTTGTTTCCCTATCTAGAATTTGGATAACTTTGTTAATGGGATCTACATACATTTAGAAGCTAAGCTATGTTTATAATCCCTTAAATTCCATAATATTAATCTGTGTAAGGCACCTGATCTTTTAAACATTCAGGAACAATTCTTTAAAATTTTGTAGTATTTTTATATTTTTATTGGCAAGCAATGTTGATTTTATTGCTTAAATACAAAGAGTATTCTTTTGTATTTAATTTGTAAGACAAATAAATGTTCATTTTGTTTTTGGAATAAAGAAGAGGAAAGAAGGTAGTTGGTGCTGTTTATTGGTAAGTGATCCAGTGTTGAGATACTATTAGTTTATCACAATGAATACATATACACAGGCTAGTGTATGGCCTCAAATTTACATTCTGTTCTTCTACTTTTACATATTAGTTAGTTTTACATATTAGTACCTCAGTTAATCTGCCTAATTAATTGTATTCATTTTAGAAATGAGAATTTCTATTTTTTACATATCCCTGCCGTCTGCTATTTAGCTTGTCCTAAGAATTTAAAATTTGTTGGATTTTGTTGTTGTTGTTGTTGTTTTTCTCAGTTGGGAGTATTTATCTGTAAATAATAAAACGCTCATTATAGGAGCTCAAAAAAAAGTAGTTTCCTTTCTTTACTCCCAAACTGTTCGTTATTGAGTGCCAAATATGTGACTGGTATTGCTTTAGGTTCTTGGGTTATAGGAATTATTCTCTGTGCCTTTGACTATTTTATAGCTCCTTATACTTAATATTGACCTTACAACGTACTTTTATTTATATTTAATTCTAACAGGGAGAGCTTGTATCTTTTCCTATTCTGGTTATCTTTTTTTTGTTGCTTTCTTTGTGAATTGATTTTTTTTCTACAGCTGTCAGATGTTGATGTATCTAAAGTTGAGTCAGATATTCAAAAGTAGTTTTCAGGTGAGAGTTGTGTTAAGGGAGATTTATTCTCTGATGTGATCTGTCTCATATGTTCTCTTTTCATTGTTCATTTCATGTTTTTGATACCAGATTTGCTCTATTTAAAGCTATTTATGCTCATTGAATTGTGGTTTCTGATAATTTTTTAAGTTAAATTCCTGTTACTGTTTTTCTAAAACGTTATCTGCTTATGGATATATTTGTCATTTTATTGATTTTTAAAAATAACTCTGAATTTAACAGGAGTTACATTTAACTTTTTAATGCAGTGAGCTTTGGTTCCATAAAATAACAAAATACTAATCTTTGTTGTAGCTTACTAGTTTTCTACAAATTTAGGTATGTTTTCATTTATTATTGTGAATACCTATGGCTTAGTCATTGAGCAAATGTTACATGAGAGCCTATGGTATGCTGAGGATAAAGTAGTGAACAAGATAGACATGGTCAGTGTGTGCTAACAGAGCTTACATTCTGGAGGCCTTTTATCAGTTCATTTATCAGCTTCATCAGTATGTGTGACTTTGAAAAATTATTAATAAAATAAAAGTTTATGTTAATATCAAAACATCTTTATTCACTTATTTTTGCCTTGTTTAAAAGGTTTTATATAAGGTACATACTGCAGTCATAGAAATCATTATTTACTCTTTACCTTATTATTCTTTAAAAAAGTACTTTTGGTTCTGTTCGCTTATTTATCCTTTTAACATCTATTTAGGGATTTTTTTATTTTATGCACAATTTTACTATTTTGATTATAAAGGAAATTATTTATCTTTTTCTCTTAAGGAGGTATTAAAGGGTAATAAGTGAAGTCAACTTTCTTTTGAAATCACGAAGGTTAAGCAGTCTTTCTTCCTTTACAAATGGATAAATGAATATTGTTACTAATATTATTACTGTTAATCTTAATAATACCTTATATATATTGAACTACTATGTGCCAGGTAGTATATAAAATGTTTACATATTAGTACCTCAGTTAATCTGCCTAATTAATTGTATTCATTTTAAAAATGAGAAAGCTTATGAGGTAAAGGAACTTGAGATTCTCAAGACTGCTGCTCTGTTAGCCCTATCGTTCCTTATTGACTCTTAAAATTGATACAGAGGATTTCTATTTTTCTTCCTTTTTTTTAAAAATTTTTTTAGTAGGCTCCATGCCCGGCATGGAGCCCAACGTGGGGCCCGATCTCATGACCGAGATCATGACCTGAGCCAAAATTGAGTCAGACACTTAACCGAGTGAGCCACCCAGGTGCCCCCTTCTGCTCACTTTTTAACCAGATTATTTGTTTGTTTGTTTGTTTTTGATGTTAACTTATGTTAGTTCTTTTTATGTTTTAGATATTGACTTTTCAGTTTTTAAACTTAGTGGGCTGTAGATGCAGGGGACAGAAGAGATCAAAGATAACTGTTTTTGGTTGTGTTTTTATTCAGCATAATAATAATAGCTCTACCCTTTTCTTAACACCTCAATACTACCATACTTGCAGGAAAATATTGACAAAGATTATACGGATTTATAGGTACTTTTGTCACCTCTTCCACAAAAGAAATGAGGATGGCCTTTAAGGTTGGGCTTCTCAACATTTGAGTAGAATTGCTTATATGGTTTCAAAGCATATAACTGTGCCTTAGTGACCAGGTCTTTGAAAAGAGAGCAGAGTTGTCTACTAAGTGATATTAGAGAAGTCCATCTTAAAGACTCCCAAGTCTCCCTCTTCCCACCAAAACCTGCTCATCCCACAGTTTTTTCTATTTTGGTAAATGGCAGTTCCATTATTCTAGTTGTTTATGTCAGAAACTTTGAGCCATCTTTGGAGTCCTCTCTTTTTTCCTATATTCACAGCCAGTTGTCAGCAAAACCTTTTGGCCCTAGCTTAAAAATACAGCCAGAATCTGACTTCTTGTTCCCTTCAGCACTCTTGTCTTAATCCAGGCCACCATTATTTCTTGCCTGGATTGTTGCAGAATCCTTCTGACTAGTGCTTCTGCTTCTGTTCTTTTACTCTCTACAGTCTAATCTTTGTATAGCTGCTTGTAATCCTTTAAAATATTAGATTCCAGCAATCAGCTCAGCACCTTCGTATGATTGTTCATCTCACTCAAAGTAAAGGTCAGAATCCTTAAAATTATCTGGAAGTCCTACATGATCTCCTGGTTATCTTTGATGTCATCTCTTAACACTCACTTCCTTAATCTGCTTTGTCAGATTGGTCTTGTTCCTCAGACACACCAGTTGGAGCATAAGACTGCATGAGCGCCTTTGAACTTGGACTGCTCTTCTCTTAGATATATACATGGCTTGCTCCCTAACTTTCTTCAGATTTATGCTCAAATGTTGCCTTACTGGTGAGCCCTTATCTGACCACTCTACATATAACAGCAGGACCTTCATACTGCTTTGTATTTCTAAGTAGCAGGGATCACCATACATATTTTCTAGTTTGCTTATCATCTGTCTCCATTGGAATGTGAACTCCATGAAGGCCTAGAATTTATCATCTGTCTCCATTGGAATGTGAACTCCATGAAGGCCTAGAATTTATGTTCACCGCTCTTCTCTCAGTGCCTAGAACAGTTGTGATACGTAGTAGCTGCTTAGTAAATCTGTATCAAGTATGTGGATGAATGCATAAATGCTTTCCATTCATTCTTCTAGATAATCAGAATTGTGTCTTCCTATCAAGTTAGTTCACAGGAAGCTATGCATTAGACCAAATAAATTAGCCTTTTGCAGGCCTTATTGAGTTGTGTTTTAATGTTTTGCTCCAGGCTTTAGAAAAGAAATAACACAAAAAGCAATTCTGCATATGGTGTATGTTGTCTCATGTCATTCAGTAGCCCTTAGAGAAGATTCCAGATGAGAAATGTCTTTTGGAGTTTAGTATGAGGAGTAGTTGAGGAGTGACCCCATTCTTTTTTGAAGACTACAAATACTCCATTGATGGATTCACTGCAGTTTATAGAATCAGTCTCTTATTGATGGATATTAGGTACTGTTATTATTATTCTAAGTATAAATATTGTAAGTATACTAAAGTAGGGTTTAGGCATGAATATCGTTACATATATCTTATGAAATTTTATGCGGATATGTTCATGTATTTCTAGCAATACAGTTGTGGTGTCAAAAGATATGTACATTTAGGATTTTTGTAGCTGTTGCCAAACTAACCTTGTAAAAGATTGCATTGATTTATACTCCAACCACTGGTTGAGTATAAATTTTGTGTTTTAAATTTTGACTAAGCAGTCTTTTAAAAAATGTTTTTATTATCAGAAGTTTCTGTTGCTTCATTAAAAAAATTCACATAGGATTAGAGCTAGAAGATTTACTGAGTTTTAGACTTCTTTAGTCTTCGTTTTGTGACTTGATGTATTTTCAGATTTTCATGTTTATGCATTCATTTATTGAGCTGATAATCATTATCTGGCACGTAACTGGGAATTACAATAGTAACTGCTAATTTTAGAAGACAGAGGTATCTGAAAGGAGGAGCAAGAAGAATCAGAAGCTTGCCACCATATTACTGAAAGATTGCTATAATAGGATCCCTGCCTGTATTCCTGATATTCTGTTATCTACAACATTTGAAAGGGTTTTCCCAGCATTGAAGCTGCTAGTTTTATAATCTAATCAAAGCAGCAGCGTTGTTATTTACAGTAACAACTTTTGAATCTAGGATTTAAGGTATTTGTAAGGGTTGAATTGACTGTAACAGATTGTTCTTGTTCTTTATACTTTGGGCTTTGCTTTCACGTATGTGCAAATAATGTATATTTTATTTTTCAAAATCATTCTTTATGAAAAAATCTGAGCCATGGTTCCCAGAAGATATGATTCAGAAGTAATTACTAAAGAAATAGAATTTAGAATCTCCATGAACATATTCTTTCTATATGATTTTCCCCCCTCAGATTAGTAATTGTTTTATTTAATTCATTTGGGTAGTTTTCTCTCCTAAACTCTGAACAATAATGCTCCCCCTCACAATGGTCAAAAACATCAGATTCTTTTTTTTCTTTTTTTCTCAGAAATACTACCTTTGAAACTTCTGTTCCTTCTACTCTAATTGGAACAGTTCCTTTCTCTGCTGGCTTCAGAGCTGTTTTCTTATGACTGCTGTTCATCATCATCCAGGGAATTCTCTTTGCTTTTCTTTTATGTTGGATCCCTTATTCTCTGGATCCTGTATTCTTTTTTTTTTTTTTTTTTTTTGGTTCATTATTTTTATTTTGTGCAGCACATTCTTCATTAGCTTCCTGAGAAAGGGTACACGGGAAATAAAAATTTAAAGACCTTGCTTATATGATACTATTTTTATTCTTTCTCCACACTTGATTAATACCTTGACCACATGTAGAATTTTAGGTTGGCAAGATTTTTTTCTTAGCATTTTGAAGGCCTTGTAATACCATCGAGCTTTGGGAGTTGCTGTTGAGACATGAATGTCATCTATTTGCTCAGTCCTTTGTATGCCTCACTTTTCATTTTTCTGTTTTCCCCTTTCTTTTCTTTCCTTTCTTCCTTTCTCTCCTTTCTTCTCTCCCTTCTTTCCTCCCTTCTTTCCTTTCTTCTTTCCTATATGCTGTGATCAGATCCCTTAAACTCTTTTTATGTTTGTGTGTTCCCATATTAAAATAGGCATATTTGTTGTACCTACCTCTTGGGCAAAGCTCTTATGCAAGTACCTGGCACATGGTAGTAAGTGCTCAATAAATATTAACTATTAAGTTTTTCTTTAAAGTTGTCTTTTCTCTGCTATTTTTCTTTCCTGTCAGTTCCTTTTTTGTGGCTTATTTTGGCTCTAAATTTTATGTTGGAGGTTTTCCTCAAATATCTATTGGTCTGTGCTAACAGTTTATATTTAAGAGCGAGGCACTAAACAGCTGATGGGGAGGGCGCCTGGGTGGCTCAGTTGGTTAAGCGACTGCCTTCGGCTCAGGTCATGATCCTGGGGTCCTGGGATCAAGTCCCACATCGGGCTCCCCCTGCTCTGTGGGGAGCCTGCTTCTCCTTCTGCCTCTGCGTGCCACTCCCCCTGCTTGTGCTCACTCTCTCTCTCTCTCTGTGTCAAATAAATAAATAAAATCTTTAAAAAAAAGAAGCTGATGGGGAGATGAGGGAGATGACATGTAGGCCTCACTGTAGACTGCACAGTGAACTGCTATTTTTGTTGGTTACTATCCCACCCTCCCCCACCCCTACCCAAACTATCAGCATTTGTAGAGCTTTTCTACAGTTCTCTCTCTTATCTTGGAGGGACTTAATTTGGTTGCCAGTGTATGGGAGCTGAGAGGGAGAGGGGTGCTGTGGGTCTCTTCAGTCAATGTGTGCACTCTCCCTTAGCCTTTCTCTTTTCAGTGTGATACCCCTACCCCCACCCACCCAGTGCCCACTGCTATTCTTGAGACTTGAGTCAGGAGTCTCTCTGTTTCGGTTTCTTCCAGAAAATGAACCTCTGTCTCCTACCAGGTTGGGGGGCGGTCTAGTTGTGTGATGCTTATACAGACTTTCAGCCACTCTTATTTTTAGTTCTTTACCTCACCTCTGCCTTCTGTGGTACTTGGTGCCTCCAGTTTTGGAATCTCCTAGTTTCTGTGATGTGGATGCATTGATTTTTTTTTCCTCTGCATATTCATAGGCTTCAGCTTCCTCTGCCCTGCTGAGTCTGTTCTTCATCTGACAGAAATGGGCAGACCTCTCTGGTCGGCTTTGGTCACCTCTCCTCTTTGTGTCATTCTGGGTTTATCAGTTTTCTATTTCTTCACTGTTATTTAGTAGAGTTTTTTTTTTTAAAGATTTATTTATTTGAGAGAGAGAGAAAATGTGTGGGGGGAGGGGCAAAGGCAGAGGTAGAGAGAGAATCTCAAACAGACTCCCCAAGGAGTGCAGAGCCCTATGTGGGGCTGACCCCAAGACCATGACCTTGGCCGAAATTAATGAGCCACCCAGGTGTCCTTATTTTAGTAGAATTTTTGAAAGATTGCAGAGATAAACGTGTAACTTCAGTTCTTCATGTTTAACTGGTTATGCATTATCTGGTATTACTCTTTTTTTTTTTAAGGAAATAAAAAAATGTATCAACATCCCTTCAATGAGTTTTTTTGATGTTATGAATTTCATTAATTTATTCAATATGTTGAAACTACATCAAGCTTATTAAATTTCAGGGTTTAGAAGTCAGGTACTGGATACTGTGTTCTGTGTATATGTATGTGTGTTTAAAAAATTCCTTACCATTCAGGGGCGCCTAGGTGGCTCAGTTGGTTAAACGACTGCCTTCGGCTCAGGTCATGATCTCAGGGTCCTGGGATCAAGCTCCGCATTGGGCTCCCTGCTCGGTGGGAAGCCTGCTTCTCCCTCTCCCACTCCCCCTGCTTGTGTTTCCTCTCTCGCTGTCTCTCTCTCTGTCAAATAAATAAATAAAATCTTTAAAAAAAAAAAAATTCCTTACCATTCAAAGAATGAATGTATTTATTGAGTCTAGTTTTAATTTATTCATTCTTAAGTTCTTAGTTTTCACATGTTCATAAATTTATGTGACCATTTTATCAGTTGGAGTTGCTTGGCAGAGTAAACTTATATTAGTTCTCTTTAAAATTGAAAGTATTATGGTGCTTAATGTGTCACTGTCATCAAAAGTTGATTGATCACATGCAGAGTTTGTGGACACTCTAATATTGTGCAGATTATTTTTATAATATTTAGCCTGATCACTTTCAGATGATGTCAGCCTGTCTTGTTAAGGTGTCTTTTATGCACTGATTACCATTGCTGTAGATCCATGTTGTCTAATAGAACTTCCTGCAATGATATAAATGTTCAGTTATTTGTATTGTCCAATAAACACAGTAGCCATTAGCCACATGTGGCTCTAGAGCACTTGAAATATGTCTAGTGTGACTGGGAAACTGAATTTAAAATTTTATTCAATTTTAGTTTATTTAAATTTAAATAACCACAGGTGACTTGGTGGCTACCATATTGGGCAGCACAGTTCTAGATTCTGATAGTATGTGCTAAGTTTTTGGTGCAGATTATTTTGTATTGTTAATCACTTGAATTAGTTTGGAATAAAGTATCCAGCTGAAGAATAGGAGTTAGCGGAGTTATCCTAAATTTGCTTATTATAATTAGAACTACATTTTTTCTTTGGATTTACGTAAGAATAAAAATATGAAGACTGCAGTTTCAGAATTGAAAATAAAATGTGTTTTAGGTTGGTGTATCATGCTGTTTTATTTGGGGGCTGATAAGAAATGGAAAGTGAAGGTTGAAATTATTATTTTGTAACCTCTCAGGAATTTTCTTCCATTCTACAAAAGAAAGGAGGAACTACTGTTTGAATCAAAGCCTAGTTTGGATTTAACATTTTTATATTCTCAAAGACAGTCATAGTAGTGTTCTGTTTTATATTTTTAACGTTTGAATGAAAATACTGTGTGCCATCAGACTTCTTTGTAAACTGCAGGTTAATACATAAAATTTCTTTTGAATCGGGGATAAAGAGTAATTGTAGTAAATGCTGCAAAATTAATCTTTGGCTAACTACAGTTATGCCATCAGTTGAGGTCTGTGGTGAGTTGAGTGTTGCTAAATTGGTCAAAATGCAATCAGTTATATTTTAGTAAAAAAGTGAAAAATTCACAGGCCTGGAAACACGGCTTTGATTGTAGAACATTACCATTTTGCTTAATCCTTTTTGGTGAAATACAGCTTTTTGAAATAGTGGTTAGTACAGTTACCACTGTACATTTAGTTTAGCAAAATATACAATATTTACCATTTTTATAGTAGTATAATTGTTAACTAACAAGGGAATATATTCAGACATTTAAGAAGATAGTATTAAGTAGTTCTTTCAGATTCTTTTTGTTCGTCTCTGAAGGCCTCATCCCCTTTTATTCCTTCATTCTCAGAAGATGATTTCTTTCCCATTTCATAGAATGTGAACATTCTCTCATCTTCTTGTCCTTCTTGCTTATCAACTGCAGTCATTACTGGCTGCAACCACCCCTTGCATTAGAGTGGGGAAAGTGCCCTGTTTCCTGGCAGAAGACCAGATACCTATACCTGTGCTCTTACATCCCTTTTTACCTTCTCATGGATCTTGTATGCCTGTTACTCTACCTGTTTTTTGTCCTTTCAGTGTGTTTCCGCTGTGTTTTTTTCTTTTCTATTTATGTTTTAACAATTTCAACCTTTCTTCATCATCGGGTACAGATACATATGTAATAGGAGGAAGACCCTTCTAATCCCTTCTTCCTTTTCTTATCCATTCTTCTTGAAAGAGCTGCTGATACTTCTTGTCTCTAATTCTTCCATTCCTAGCAATCTGTGTTTTTTGATCCTACTCTATACTTGTGGGTCAGTCAAGTAGTTCACTATCGTTGTTATAATTTGGGAGCACAGGACTCTGAGAAACAAACTGAGGGTTCTAGAGGGGAGGGTGGTGGGGGCTATGGGTTAGCCTGGTGATGGGTATCATCAGGTATCACGTCACCCAAGGAGGGCACGTATTGAATGGAGCACTGGGTGTTATTCGCAAACAATGAATCATGGAACACTACATCAAAAACTAATGATGTAATGTATGGGGATTAATATAACATAATAAAATAAAATTAAAAAAAAGAAAAAATAATTTGGCAGCACAGGTTATAGTATTTAGAGGACAGTATACACTTAAACAGACACAAAAGAGTCAACTTTTGGTTGGCTGAGGTGGTGTTTAAAGCTAGAAACAGTAATTATTGATGAATTAGTTAAAATTCACTTTGGCTATGAGTTATAGAAAACCCAAAATAGCAGAGACTTAAAAAGATAGAAGTTTATTTCTTCTTCTTACAAGCACAGGTAATCCAGGTTCGGTGACTCCATGATTCTCAAGGAACTAGGCTTTACTCTTGTTGCTCTGCCATCTTCAACTCTCAGCTTCTGTTTCATGGTTCAATTTGACTGCTGTGGCTATAGTCATCCTTTTCCTATTCTAGTGAGCGGGAAGGAAAAAAAGCAGAGAGGCCATATCCCTTCCTTTTATTTTATTATTATTTTTAAAGATTTTACTTATTTTTTTTTAAAGATTTTATTTATTTATTTGAGAGAGCGAGAATGAGAGAGAGTACATGAGAGGGGGGAGGGTCAGAGGGAGAAGCAGGCTCCTCGCTGAGCAGGGAGCCCGATGCGGGACTCGATCCCGGGACTCCAGGATCATGACCTGAGCCGAAGGCAGTCGCTTAACCAACTGAGCCACCCAGGCGCCCAGATTTTACTTATTTTTTAACAGAGAGACACACAGCGAGAGAGGGAACACAAGCAGGGGGAGTGGGAGAGGGAGAAGCAGGCTCCCGTGGAGCAGGGAGCGCGATGCGAGGCTTGATCCCAGGACCCTGGGACCATGACCGAAGGCAGACGCTTAATGACTGAGCCACCCAGGCGCCCATTATCCCTTCCTTTTAAAGAAACTTCCTAGCAGTGGCCCAGAACTTTAAGGCCCATTGGCTAGAATTTAGACATTGGTCACATCCAGTTGTAAGGGAGGCTGGGAAATAAGCTTATTTCCGATAGCCATGTGTGAAGATATAATTCATGGTTTTTAAAAGGGATTGCATAACATTCCATGATTTGGATTCACCATAAATGATTTACTTGTTCTGTATTGATAGACATTTAAGTTGCTTATGAGATTTTTGTTACTATAACAAAGTACAAATCAACAACTTACGTCTTGGGGATCCTGGGTGGCTCAGTCCTTGAGCGTCTGCCTTCGGCTCAGGTCATGGTCTCAGAGTCCTGGGATTGAGCCCCACATCGGGCTCCCTGCTCGGCGGGAAGCCTGCTTCTCCCTCTCCCACTTCCCTTTCTCGCTGTGTCTCTGTCAAATAAATAAATAAAATCTTAAAAAAAACCCAAAAACTTATATCTCTAAAAAGTGAATTAGTGAACATAAAAGCTACACATTAGAATACTGAGTATTATAGGAGAGAACTTGGAAGTAGCAGAAATAACATTTTGAGAGTTTTTCTCTAAGTCGAGAAAGGTGAAGATCCCGTAAGGAGTAGTGGAATTAAGCAATACCTTATAAAATTTGGACTTTAGTCATCATTAAAGAAAATTAAACCAAAATATAGTATTGCTGGCTTACACAAACTAATGCAGTAAAATAAGTGTAGATAATTTACATTTTTTTTCTTAAGCGTGTATAAATGTCATACATTTACTGGTGTCTAAGTTACATTGATTTTTTTAGTACTGAAATGACGTTTTGTTTTGTTTGGAATACAGATCTTTCACTTTAATTTGTTTCATTCTTTTCCAATAAAGTGTTACTATGTGAGCTATTAAGTTTAGAAAATAAATAAATAAAAAGTTGTGTTCAAATATATATATACTTTCACTAGGCTAACTATACTTCTCTTGATTTGCAGGCCTTTTTGCAAATGTGTAATCTGCCTATCAAAGTGGTTTGTAGGGCAAATGCAGAATATATGTCTCCATCTGGTAAGTTTTTAAAAATTCTCTGTTAATATTCTGCATTGATACAATTGTAGTGTTAGTCCAGTTTGAACCTACAATTTTAAAAGGCCTATTTTTGTTTGTTTGTATATTCATCCTTTGAAGAATTTCCCCATGGTTTTGTAAAGTAACAGTTGTAAACTTGATAGTCTTTGGGTGGACATGGCTATTCATTTCAAATCTGTGGTCATAGTTGGTTACTAGAAAGTTACAGAAATTGTTTTAAGTAGTAAATATTAAGAAAATACATAATCTCAGATATCCCCAGTCTTATTTACATAGGACTGTTTCCACTTCAGAAAACAAATTTTGGTATTAATGAATCCATTCGGTATTAAACACACTTCTCCAAACTATGTTCTATTATTCAGAGGGAAGAAGAGTGATTATGGAATAATTAAATTTACTTGTCAAAGATCTTAAGTTCATCTCTGAATGCTTTTGGTTTCTAATCTTTGTTTTATTTTTATTTCAACAGATTTTAAGATACTTATTAAGATTTTAGCCTTTCTGCTATTTTTTATGATCAGTATTGCCTTTTCTGTGTGTCATGTATTAGTAGATTAAGGTAAAGTTTTAAATAAATGTGGTTCAGATAATTTCTAATATAAAAATATAGTGCACAAAGCTGATAAATGTTAACTAGAATTGGTATGGATTATAATTATGGTTCTGCTGCTGCAGCAATAACACAGAATCATTCCTTTATGGGTAAATCCATTGAATATAAATGATTGGGATAAATGTGTTACATTGCTTTTTTAGGGAGACATTTATCTATCTCCTCCCTCTGAAGGTAACTTAGAAATGATTTGTGTAAACCATTTTCTTTTTTTCTTTTCATCTTAGGTTCTTAAAGGTGGTAATAATTGTCAAAAGCTGTGAAGACAGCCTCCATACACACTGAAAATTCTACATTAATACCTCTACACTTAAAGATTTATGAATATGGGACACCTGGGTGGCTTAGTCGGTTAGGCGGCTGCCTTCGGCCCGGGTCATGATCCCAGGGTCCTAGGATTGAGTCCCACGTCGGGCTCCTTGCTCAGCAGGGAGCCTGCTTCTCCCTCTCTCTCCCTCTGCTTGTGCTCTCTCTGTCAAATAAATAAAATCTTAAAAAAAAAAAAGATTTATGAATATACATTTTAAGACATCTCCATAAAAGAATTTCTAGACTTGTAAACATAGACATATTTTAGATTGTTGAAGGCCATTAATTGACTCATTTTCTGTTAATTTTGAATGTAGGTTTTATAAACTTTCTGAATTCTGGTGAGATGAATTATATTGGATTCTGTCCATCTTTTTCCTTTATGTAATCATATAAAAAGAGTGTAGCTATACATATAAAAAAGTTAATAATCTGATATTAAAGTTGATATCTTTGGCGAATGAGGAGAAGCCATAGAATTCATCCACCTGTTTCCTAAAAAGACTATACTGAGTACCACCCAGGTGGATATCTTTTTATAGACTCTGTGAAAGACAAATAACTATTATAGAGGCTGCAGGACATACACACACACACACAGAGTCATAGGAGGAGTCTCCTGTAGGCAGATGAAAATGGCACTTTCTGTTAAGGCATTTATTTAAAATTTCATTATAAGTAGTATTATTCTCTTTTACCATATGATTTGGGGTGATTAGGGGAATGTTTTATTTTTTTGCTTGATCTTGTTGTGGTAGGTTTTTAAAGCAGAGAACATCGTGCAGTATTCAGAAATCAAGTCACTTTTGGCTAAGAGTTAGGAAATTTTTACTCTAATCCTTCTGTGACCTTGTCACATATTGACAGTTTCCTTGGGAAATTTCACTTCTCTTTTTTGAGCTTCAGTGACTTCATCTGTAATATGTGGTGGTTGGACTAGATGGTATTTGAGGCTCTTTTTATTTCTAATATTTTCTGAATCTACAAACTTGCTTGCTTTCTTCTTGCTTCCTTTGTTTAAGCTCTAAGAATGATTATTCTGCCTAAAATAAGAAATAGGGCCCTCAGTTTGTTTTTCTTCTTTTAAAATGACCTTTGATTGGTGCCAGAGAATAAATGTCTCACCGTGCTTTTGCTTGATACCTGCAATAATAAGAATATAACATTGGCTTCACTTTAAGTCAGGCGAGTGACAAAAAACTTTATTCACTTCTAATTTGTTGCCTTGATTTTTATATATTTCTTTGTATTTAGGGATAGACTACCCACACTGCTTTCCTGCTTCAGAATCTACAATACTGAAAGTATTTTTACAAAAAGAAAACACAAACTCCTTCTTCCAAGAATGCGAAACTGGATATTGAAAATGAGAAATACACTTCCCTTTCAAAATGTTACAACCTAAAAATAGCCTTCAGTCTAGGCATTTATCCACACATAGTTTTCATTCTCAGATCATTTTATCTCAGAGGACCTGTACTATTTCTAGCATTAGAGTACTTACAAAGATTTTATCTCAAGTTAAAAAAGAGTATGACCTAATACCCAGATAAATTCTTTTCTTTTTTGCAAGATTTATAAAGCAGTAGAAGAAGGCAATGTGGAATTCAGTGTTTTTATATTGGTTACATGGAAATGTCTTCTAAATATATCTATTGAGTTGTTGTTTCCCTGAAGGCCTGCCTGCCTTTTGTGATACGTGTTATCCTATGGATGTAGATGAAGCTTTTGTTGGTGCTGTGCACCTCATCCATTACCCTTGGGCTGAGTGAGACAGAGAGGAGTGAATCTGTTGAAAAGGACCATGAAGAAGCCTGCTGTTAGTGTGAACTCTATTTGAACTAGGTCTGATAGCAAGTTTCATCCTCTAGCTTTTGGGGTGAACTTTGTTGCTATTTAGAGACTATTTTGTTATCATCTCTGATAATTTCATCAAGTATTGGTATTTATAAAAATGAAATACTACTTTTTTTAATGTGACATGTATTTAGAGAAGCCAGTTTTTATAAGCCTACTTCTTATTTTTTCCCCCCAAATGTGTCTGGGAACATATTTTGTATTATAATTCATAAACTAGCTTATCTTCAAAGATTGCTAATTCTCTTAATTCCTGATTTTTTTGAGTCAAAGACATTATGGTACCATTATGTGCTTAAAATTTTGAACTTAATGGGTATCTGAGATTTAAAAATAGATATAAAAAGAAGTCATCTTTTTTTTTTTTAAAGATTTTATTTATTTATTTGACAGAGAGAGACACAGCGAGAGAGGGAACACAAGCAGGGGGAGTGGGAGAGGCAGAAGCAGGCTTCCCGCAGAGCAGGGAGCCCAGTGTGGGGCTCGATCCCAGGACCCTGGGATCATGACCTGAGCTGAAGGCAGACGCTTAATGACTGAGCCACCCAGGCGCCCCAAAAGAAGTCATTTTCTTAAATGTAGTTTAAAATATAGATTGATTCATTATACTCTGAATAGGAGGTCCCATTACATTTCTTTCAAATCTATCAGTGGCTGTGAACCAGTGTTCGGCCTTGGTTCATGTAATTTCAATAATTAGTATTTACTGCTATATTATATAGCGATTTGTTAGGGTTAGTTCTGAAAAAGGAATATTGTGATCAGTTATTATATACAAGTGAGAACTCTAGAAATGAATCTCCTTTTTTTTTTTTAAGATTTATTTATTTATTTATTTGACACAGAGCAAGAGATAGAGAGAGCAGGAACACAAGCGGGGGGAGTGGGAGAGGGAGAAGCAGGCTTCCAGCCGAGCAGGGAGCCCAGTGTGGGGCTCGATCCCAGGACCCTGGGATCATGACCTGAGCCAAAGGCAGATGCTTAAGGACTGAGCCACCCAGGCACCCCGAATCTCCTTTTTCTTTTAAAATTAGTAATTGTTGTTTAAAACTTTATAGAATTTAATGTACACATTTAATTATAATTTTCCAAAAGTTATAGGGATACAAAATCAGTATATTAATAAAACACATTCTATTTTTGTATTAATTTACTGAAAGTGTTTTCATACATTTTTTTTTCCCTCAACAGGTAAAGTACCTTTTATTCATGTAGGAAATCAAGTAGTATCAGAACTTGGTCCAATAGTCCAATTCGTTAAAGCCAAGGTAATAAAAAAAAGATATTAAATATATTTGATCACAGTTAGTCTTAAGTCATTCATCATTCTTTAGTGTGTCTTAACATTTATATTGATTTTAACCTAGTTTTATAAAATGCCAATATAAACTAGTAGAGAAATATTTCTAAAGTGTAATTTTTCCCCCATAATGTAAATCAGTGGCAGAAGATGTAATTTGATCTTCACAAAATGGTACATAATTTTCTAACTTACACTTATGAGAGTTTTGGTCATAAATAAAAACTTAGGTTGTTATAAAATGTCAGGTTAACCTTTGAGAAGGGAGATATAGGATATATTTAGAAGTTGAACGTATTAATATATACATTTGAATTCAGTTTAGGTTTTAATAGTTACAAAGGACAACCTCCATTAACATTTTGGGGAACATCCTTCCAGACTTTTCCCTATACATACACAGAAGAATATAGATCATACTATTATGTGGTATTTTGCAACCTGCCTTTTAAAATCATCAATATGTTTGGAGATTCTTCCATGTTAATGACTGTAGAAATATATCATCCTTTTAAGTTGTTGTATAGTATTTTATTGTATGGATGTATTATAATTTATTTATGTAAGCCTTTATTGATGGACACATAAATTGTTGTCAGTTTTTGGCTCTTATTGAGTGTTAAGATAAATATTCTTCTACAGATACCTTTGTACACTTGTCAGATTATCTCCTCAGGATAAATTCCTAAGAGTGATCCTGCAATATTAAAGGGTATGCATTTTTAAAGTCTCACCACAGATGGCTGGATTGAACTAAAGGGTTATATACCATTTTATGCATCTACTCATTATTATAGTATATGAGAATTTTAAAATTAGTGTCTATTTCCCTATACATTTACTAACATTTTTTTTTTCACCTTTGACCACTTTATAAGCAACACGTGTCAATCTTTTGGCATTTATTTTATTACTAATAAGGTTAGTCTCTTAAAAAAAAACACAAGGTTTACTGACCATTCTGTTTTCTTCTTTTGTGAAATAATTGATAATGTAATTTTGTCCATTGAAAGATACATTTTTATAATGGCACATAAATACTACTTATTAATATTTTGTAGTGATAGATTATTAACTATTTTTTCATATATAATTTTATTTTAGGAGATATTTTAGAAATTTATTAGACATTTATAGTAAAAACATTGATGTAGTAAAAACATTCATATTCACTTGGTAGTAAGATAACTGAAAGTTTTTGTCTATTTAATATGATGCTCTTTTAAATTTTTTTAAATTCCCTTTAGGGCCATTCTCTTAGTGATGGGCTGGATGAAGTCCAAAAAGCAGAAATGAAAGCCTACATGGAATTAGTCAACAATATGCTGTTGACTGCAGAGGTATAATAGAAGATAATAGGCCTTGAAAAGAAACTTTCCTCTCATAAAAGATCATCTTTCTTATGGGCTATTTTAAAGTTATTGAGAAATAGGAATTATAGTCAAGCAATTCTAGGGCTAGGATGGTTACTGAAATTATTTGGTTATTATGTTTGAACAAGTTGTCTGACATTTTCAGATCCAGTTTTCCTATTGTAAAAAGGAGTGATTCTTGCCCACTCATTATTTGACTTTGGCCTTGGGAGGTTTACTTAAATAATATCTGTAAAATACTTTAATGGTATTTAGAGGTGTACTACTGTATGAATAAGAAATACTTTTATTAAGTATTACCATTAATTAAATTTAATAATTCTGTATAGCAACATTAGCCAGAGGAGGGAAAACTCATATATGTGACTTTTATAAAGTTGGCTTATAAAAAAATCACCATGGCAAGAAATGTTTCTTTATCCATTTTCTCTTTGGTATTCTAAAGTTTTAGTGACTGTTCTTTTGTTCCTAGTTGTATCTTCAGTGGTGTGATGAAGCTACAGTAGGGGAGGTGAGTGGTTCTGCAGCATTTATCTTAATTAAAATTTAATGAGAAAACACTTTTGCTCAGGATCGTAAGTCCCTGCTCATAAATGAAACATTGTGGTTTATACCATTAGTGATACAGTTTTTCACTTACTTTAATTTTGCTTGCACATACATTTTAGGGAAGCTATATGTCATAGTTTGATATAACTGGTTGCAAAGTACATAAAAGTTTATATATTTTTAAAGGAAATGGTTTGAAATTTTAATTTTTTAGATTGCAAGCTATGTATTTTTTTCAGATTGCTGTATTTGTGTTCTGAAAATATATTTTCCTAAGTATTCTGTTTGTAAAAACAGGCTTTGTTTTTAGAAAGAATCATGTTTGTCACAAAATCTTTTTGCTCTAGATCACTCATGCCAGATATGGATCTCCTTATCCTTGGCCTTTGAATCATATTTTGGCCTATCAGAAACAGTGGGAAGTCAAACGTAAGATGAAAGCTATTGGATGGGGTAACAAGACTCTGGACCAGGTGAATTCAGATAATTCAGATCGAAGTGAGGGTTTCCTCAACTTTAAGGCATAAGAAACTCATTTTTTGTGTTGATAATCTTTAAAAATCTCAGCATAATAAAAAAATTAAGAAAACATTTGCTCTTATTTTTTTCTGACATGAAGTGGTTTTTATTTGTTTTATAAAAATCACACATGCTTATTGTAAAACAAACTATATAATACAGAAAAGTTCAAAAAGGAAATAGAAATTGCTTGAAGTCCTACCACCTAGAAATTGCCACTGCTAACTGTTTGGAGAACATTCTTCTAGATGTCTCTGAATAACATTTTCCTTAAATGGGGATCATATTATACCTGGCACTCTGTAATCTAATTTCCATTCACCAATACATTGTGGGCATCTTTTATGTCAATAGATACAGATCTGCAGCATCAGGGCTTAAAAACCGTGTTAAATACAGCTCTTAATATATCTATTTTTCTTTGGTCTTAAATTTACCGAAATCGCAAAATTTAAAAAATATATAGCTTTTCAAGGTCATGAGATTGAACTAATTCAGTCATTAAACTAATAATGTCTCTTTTCCAAGGCTACTCATAGTCCTAGCCAGCCAATTTACTGATGTGTGACACACTGGGGGATTGGGTAAATGAATAGGGATTGAGTATATAAAATCCATCTCCACTAGTGGGAAAACAACTCAAATGCTTTTTTACTCATGGTGGGTCAGCAGTGTCATCTTTATGAAGCAGATTTTTTTTATATATGTAAAGTCATTTGAATCTATGGATTCAGGAAAACATTTTTGTAGGGGGTGAAGTTTTGAGATAGAAACTTTCTTAATAGTAATCCTTGTAAGTAACTTAAATGTACTTGTGTTTAAAGGAACTTTGCTCTCAAATTTTCTTCCTATTTCTTATATAGAAAGTATTACTTATGTTCTATACATGTTCTGTAGTCTGATTTAAATATATTTAAAAGGTTACCTAAATTTACATTTTTTGTTATAAACTGTGATACAAATTAAGTTTTGACACATTTAATTGTTTTGCTAATTTAAATATTTTCCTTTGGGTCTGTTGCCTATGTTAGGTCTTAGAAGATGTAGACCAGTGCTGTCAAGCACTTTCTCAAAGACTGGGAACACAACCGTATTTCTTCAATAAGCAGTAAGAAACTTTATCTTTTTTTTAGTTTCTTTTCTGTACTGTTAGGTTACAGATTTATTTTACCATGGAGGAATTGTTTTATCCAGAAATATTTATGAAAAGATTTTGTTTTCTTTTTCATTTTTGCCATCATTAAATATTTACTTAGCACTTCTTGGTTATCAGGCACAGCTCTAGGCTCTGGGATACTAAAATTTCTAAAATGCAGTCCTTGCCATTAAAAATTTGTCTTAAGGGCAGACATGGAAACCAGTCATTATTTTATGATATGATAGAGGTACTACTAGAGGTAGTTGGAGGTGCTGTGTATGGAACTACATTATCTTAAAATCTACATTTGCAAAATACTGTTAAAACATGAAGTATAACCATACTTGTTTATACAGGGTGATACCCTGGGGACCAGAAAAGTGAATAAAACTAAACAGTAAAAAATTTTGTTGGATGGACAAGCACCATTATGAACTTATCTTTTAAAAGTTAATGAAAATATTTGTAAAGCACAGAAATTAGTATGAAAGATATAGATTAAATATATATGCACATATATCTAAATTGAATAATTCATGTTTCATTAAGACAGAATTATTTTGTAATCTGGAAAAGAATATCTAATATATGCAAAGAATGGATTTCCTTTTTTTTTTTTTAAGTTACAGTTTTAATGTATTAGAATCATCCTGTGATCCAGTTTAAGATGGGCTTAAATTAACATTTTAATCTTAATGTTTTACTTAGAAATTCTAGCCTTTTCTTGGCTCTGTAATAAAAATGTTTCCTTTTTAGAGTGATAATTTTTTAAAAGGTTTATTTGCTATTAATTATTATATCTTTATAGGCATTCATCTTCTATAGCCATATCCTATATCTTTTGGTAGAGATACTAGTATTAGCAAAAATGACAATGATGATAGCTTGGAAGTATTTGTTATATTAATGTATGCTACATATAACTGAAATTTGGGGTCTTTTGATCTCTGAAGCACAAAGGTCACAGAATTCAAACCATGAAATCCTGGTAGGTAAAGCTTCACCAGCTATGTTCCTATTTCTAGTGATGTTTGTGATGCAGAGTCTATTTGTTTAGTCTCTAACACAAAAGAAATATAGCTACATATTAGTACCAGGTAGTTCCTTTTCTTGCTGATATAGGAATTCTTAGGGCTGAAAAGCCCAGAAGAGGTGTGTTTTACTGTTTGAAGTGCATCATTATGTTTTAGGAGTTAGTTTTGTTATGCATGCTCTCTTCATGGGAGTCCAGGAGAATATATCTGACTTATTCTTCTCATTTCAACCCAGTGTCAAAGACTTCATTCATAACTAGGTATCATTCAGCATGTGATTTAGTGGAAATATCAAAGTATATTTTTTCTTATAAAGATACAATTATATTTAAGCTCATAATGAAAAACTCAAAATTTAGAACAAGCACAAAACCAAAGATTTGCTATGGAGGAACCATTTAATTTATATTAAGATGTAGGTTTCTGAAATAATTTTACCTTGTATGAGACTTACATAAACATTTTTCCCTAATGATTGAAAAATAGATTTCATTTTTTTTAGATTTCATTTTTAATTTTAGTTTTACCCCATTGTCTAATTAGTAGTAAACTGTAATTACGAAAAAGTCATTTGTATTTTCACTTTGATGTGACATCATTTTTCTCATTTTTTTTATCTGTCAGGAATCATTACTTTGTGAGATACTGTGCTTTAGTGAATAGAGCACTGGCTTAAGTCTAGATAATGTAGTATTGGATTCCAGGTCAGTGGGCCTGAATTCTGTTCTTGGCTCTAATATATATCAGACTTTGGCAGGTTACTTTATTTCCCTGTGTATCTTCCCTTTACCCCCTAAAATTAGAATAAATTTTTCTCCTAGCTAACCTCCTGGGGATATTGAGAAGACTCATGAAAGAAACTCAGTAGTTTTATTTGATGAGAGAAGGGGAATGGGTAGATGAGGGAGATCCTGCAGCAAGAATAGGAATTGGGAAAAGAGGACAAAGAAGATAAATGGTGGAAAGAAAAATTTAGGAAAGTGAAATTGAAAGAAATTAGAAATAACACAAGATGGATACTAACACTGGTGGCCTTTTTTATCTTTTATAATGTATAGTGTTACTTGGTAGCTTTTAAATATTTAAGTCATATTTCCAAAATGCAACAAAAACAAAATCGGTATTTCCTGTTGTATACAAGCTATCTTATTGATGTGGTATCTGTTAAGACACCTATCCAAAGGCTACTGGGTCATTTGTTCTTTTTCATGTGGTGGGCATGGACTCAGAATGAAAAAGTAAAACTTTTCTTAAAGTGTTATTTTTATGTTACCTTTTTTCCCCTACGTGTAGTCAGGATAGAATGAGTTATACCATTGTAAAGCATTTATGAGCTCCTTGCAGGTCTGTATGTTTTCTAAACAAAACCTGCTTATCAGCAGAGGGTCAGTAAGTGTTGGTTAAAAGTAGCTTAAATTGGGAAGTTGGAAGAGGAGTTATATTTGAAAAAGAAAGAGTTCTGCATTAACTATTAAATGGTAAAACTTGAAAATATGCCCTCATATACTGATGGGAAAGGGTATTGAAGAAATGCTGCAAAAATTATACGTGGGAGGGGCGCCTGGGTGGCTCAGTTGGTTAAGCGACTGCCTTCGGCTCAGGTCATGATCCTGGAGTCCCGGGATCGAGTCCCGTATCGGGCTCCCTGCTCAGCGGGGAGTCTGCTTCTCCCTCTCCCGCTCCCCCCTCTTGTGCTCTTTCTCTCTCTCACTCTCTCTCTCAAATAAATAAATAAAATCTTTAAAAAAAAAATTATACATGGGAATCTTAAGATGAAAAATTTCAGGGAAGAATTGGATTTTACTGAGGTTTATTCAGTAAAGAAATTACCAGTGGAGAAATTGAATCAGTAATCAAAACACTCCCAACAAACAAAAGTCCAAGACCAGATGGTTTCACAGGTGAATTCTGCCAGACATTTAAGAAGAGTTAATACCTATTCTTTTTAAGCTATTTCAAAATACAGAAGAGGAAGGAAAACTTCCAAATTCATTCTATAAGGCCAACATTATTCTGATACCAAAACCAGGTGAAGATACTACAAAAAAAGAAAACTAGGCTAGTATCTGTAATGAGCATTGATGCAAAAATCCTCAACAAAATATTAGCAAACTGAATTCAGTAGTTTATTAAAAGGATCATTCACCAAGATTAAGTAGGATTTACTTTATTTTATTTTTTTAAAAGATTTGTTTTAGAGAGAGAGAGCGAGCACATGTGAGCAGGGGGAGGGGCAAAAGGGGAGGGAGAGAGAAAATCTCAAGCTGACTCCCTGCTGAATGTGGAGCAGGACTTGGGGCATGATCTCTTGACCCCAAGATCATGACCTGAGCTGAAATTAAGAGTGGACGCTTCACCAACTGAACCGCCCAAGTGCCCCAAGATTAAGTGGGATTTACTCCATGGATGCAGGGGTGGCTCACTATTCTCAGATCAATCAGTATGATACATCACATTAATAAGAGGAAGGATAAAAACCATATGATCATCTCAGTAGATTCAGAAAAGGCATTTGACAAAATACAATATCTCTTTAGGATAAAAACTCAACAAAGTGGGCATAAAGAGAACACACCTCAACATAATAAGTGCCATTTATGAAAAATCCAGCTAACATATTCAATGGTGAAAAACTGAAAGTTTTTCCTTTAAGATCAGGAACAAGGCAAGAATATCCATTCCCACCACTTTTATTCAACATAGTACTGGAAGTCCTAGCCACAGCAGTCAGATAAGAAAAAGAATTAAAAGGCATCCAGATTGTTAAGGAAGAAGTAAAACTGTCACTGATTGTAGATGACATGATAATATATGTAGAAAATCCTAAAGACTCCATCAGAAAACTATTAGAACTCAAATGAATTCAGTAAAGTTATAGGATACAAAATTAATATATAGAAATCTTTTGCATTTCTATGCACTAACAGACTAACAGAGAAATTAAGAAAACAATCTCATTTATAATTATATCAAAAAGAATAAAAATATCAAGGAATAAATTTAACCAGATAGGTGAAAGACCTTATACTATGAAAACTATAAGACATTGATGAAAGAAATTTAACATGACACAAATGGAAAGATACAGCATGCTCATGGATTTGAAGAATTAATATTGTTAGAATGTCCATACTACCCAAAGTAATCTACAGATTGAATGCAATCCCTATCAAAACACCAATAACACTTTTCACAGGAGAACAAATATATCCAAGGTATGCATGGAACCACAAAAAACCTTGAATAGCCAAAGCAATCTTGAGAAAGAAGAACAAAGCCGGATGTATCATAATCCCAGATTTCAAGATATACTACTAATCTATAGTAATCAAAACAGTATGGTACTGGCACCAAATCAGATACATAGATCAGTGGAAGAGGATAGAAAGCCCAGAAATAAACTCATACATACATTACATGGTCAATTAATCTATGACAAAGGAGGCAAAAATATACAATGGAGAAAAGGATAGTCTTTACAATAGTGTTGGGTAAACTGAACAGCCACATGTACAAGAATGAAACCAGACCCCTCTCTCACACCATACACAAAAGTAAACTCAAAATGGATTAGAGACCTGAATGTGAGACCTGAAATCATAAAACTAAAAGAAACATAGGCAGTAATGCTTTAGACATCATCCTTAGCAACATACTTATGGGTATGTGTCCTCAGGCAAGGGAAACAAGCAAAAATAAACTTGGGGCTAAAAAAGACAACCTACTGAATGGAAGAAGATATTTGCAAATGATATATCTGATAATGGGCTAATATAGAAAATATATGAAGAATTTCAACAACTCAACATCAGAAAACCAATCTGATTTAAAATGGGCAGAGGACCTGAATATTTTTCCAAAGAAGACATACAGATGGCCAACAGACACATGAAGAGATGCTCCACATCACTAATCATCAGGGAAATGCAAATCAAAACCACAATGAGATATCACTTCACCAGTCAGAATGGCTATTATCAAGAAGATAAGAAATAAAAAGTGTTAGTGAGGATGGAGAAATTGTGTGCTAGTGGTGGGAATGTAAATTGGCACAACCACTGTGGAAAACAGTATGGAGTGTCTTCAAAAAATTAAAAATAGAAATATCCAGTAATTTCACCACCAAGTATTTATCCAAAGAAAATGAAAACACTAATTTGAAAAAAATATATATACCCCCTATGTTTATTGCAGCGTTACTTATAATAGCCAAGAAATAGAAGCAAGCCAAGTATCTATCAGTAGATACATAGATCAATGGAACAGGTGTCTATCAATAGGTGAATGGATAAAGTGTGTGTGTGTGTGTATGAAATATAAAATGCTATATATAATATATATGCATATAATATGGAATATTAATCATAATCCATGAGATCTTGCCATTTGCAACAACATGGATGGATAAATCAGACAGATGGATAAATCTGAAATAAATCAGACAAAGAAAGACTATGATTTTACTTATATTTGGAATCTAAAAAACGAACAAAAAGATTCTAAAATAAACTGGCAGTTACTAGAAGGGAGGTGAGTAGGAGGGGTAAGCAAAATAGATAAAGGTGATTAAGAGGTACAGACTTCTAGTTATAAAGTAAGTCATGGAAATGAAAATTAGAGCATAAGGAATATAGTCAGTAATATTGTAATATAGTTGTATGGTGACTACTCACAAAGTGCCTCTACATTTATCTACCTTCTGCATCCCTGGTTCTTTTCAGATATCCATTTGTTATTGATTCTTCATTTGTAATGACATTATTCATGGTGCTATTTAGTCCAATGACACTTGTGATTTTTTTTTTAACTATCTTGTTGGCTACCCTCTTAAACATGACCATTGACTGCACATCTGACTTTGATTAATAATTCTTGATGAATGTGTCAAAAAAGGGAATGCTTTTAAATATCCTACATACCTTAGGGAGGATGCTTTCCCTCTATTTGCATTCAGCAAATACTGATTCAGTTCCTTTCATCCTTTTCTAAGAAGTGGGGATATAAAAGATGTGTGCAGTGTCACCTCTAACCAGCTTAGAGTATGAGGAGAAACGGTTAAGTGGACACAGTTATAGTGTGGCATGAGAAATGCATCACCTTTTTATTGATTCATTCAAAACATATTAAGAACTCTCTCTCAGACATTGTTCTAAGTATTGGGGACACAGCAGGAAACAAGTAGAGAAGATCCTGGTAGAGGGAGACAGACAATAACAAATATTAGATAGTATTAAGTGCTACATGGAGAATGCAAATAGGATCACATGGTAATATGTGACTGCATGTCCACTTTTTTTTTTTAAGATTTTATTTATTTATTTGACAGAGAGAGAGACAGCAAGAGAGGGAACACAAGTAGCAGGAGTGGGAGAGGGAGAAGCAGACTCCCCACTGAGCAGGGAGCCCGATGTGGGGCTCGATCCCAGGACCCTGAGATCACAACCTGAGCCGAAGGGAGACGCTTAACCATCTGAGCCACCCAGGCGCCCCATGCATGTCCACTTTAGTTTGGGTGTTCAGATGTGACATTTAAGCCTTGTTCTGAAAAACAAGAAGGAGCCAGCAATGTGAAGTCAAGGGAAAAGTGTTCCAGGCAGCAGGAATAATTGGGTCAAGGCCCTAAGATTGGCTTGAGTTTGTTATGTTCAAATGGAGAAGGCAAGGCCAATATTGGTTGTGTGTTGACAGTGGTAGGAGATGAGACTAAAGAGAAAAGCAGGGGCCGGGCCAGGTCATCTAGGCTTTCTATGCTTCAGGTAAGGAGTTTGGCATATTAGTGTAAGTGGAATGGATATTCATTAGAATAGTTTATGCTTGGAGTGGTATGGTCTGGTGACATTTAAAAAAAAAAATCACTCTGGTTACTATGTGGACAATAAATAGGAGCAGGAAGGCATGTTAGGAGGCTATTGTAGTGGTCTAGGTGAGAGATGATGGTAGCTCAGAGTAGATGATAATGGGGAGAGAGAAATGGTAGTCATCAGGACATTTTTTTTTTTTTTTTTTAGTCATCAGGACATATTTGGCAGTCCTGTCTCACAACACTTGCTAATGGATATGAGAGGGTAAGAGAAAGAAGATTCAGGAGTAACCCTGAGATTTTTGGCTCAAATAGCTGAGTGGATAATGGTACCTTTTATTTTGGGAATATGGGATGAGCAAGTTTGAGATGCTTCATAAGCATTCAAGTAGAGATGTTATGTAGACATTCAAATTTATGATTCTGGGCTTTAGGGGAGGGACTGGGATTAGAGATAAATATTGGGGAATTAGTGGCATAAAGATGGGTTTAAAACCATGCAACAGCATGAGGTCCTTCATCATTAGTGATCAAGACCACATAGCTAGTAAGTAAGTGGCAGAGTTAGGATTCAAACTTCGATTTGATGGACCCCCAAATCTGTTCTTCCAAACCAGATTACTGAAACATACTTTCACATGTAGGTAGGCTAACATATATTTTCTCAAAAACTTTATCATGATGGGACTGACAGCAATAATTAGTTCATAATTACGGTGATAATTTTCTCCCTTTGGTAATATTTTAATATTATTGGCAATATTTTAATATAATGTAGTTTGGTGAAGCCTCATCTATAGACCATTAGTAGTGAGGTAGATAAATTTCAATTTTTTATTACTAATACCTAATTAAAGGGGAAAAAAACACTAGAAAATTTTTTGTTGAAGACATCTTTATTTCTCCTTCAGAAAGTTAAATTATTGAGGTGCCTGGGTGGCTCAGTCAGTTAAGGGTCCGACTCTTGATTTCATCTCAGGTCATGATCTCACCGGTCCTGAGATTGAGCTCCACTTTGGGCTCTGAGCTCATCGGGGAGTCTTCTTGAGATTCTCTCCTCTCCATTTGCCCCTCCAAACCTCCCCATCTCTAAATAAATAAGTAAATCTTTAGAAAAAAAAAAGAAAGCTAAACTATTTTTAAAAGTGGTGAAGTTAAAATTAAATCATGTTGTTAATATATGATTGGGTAATCAGGTGTCATTTGTCCAGCACCACAGTGAAATCCTCTGTGCTTTGATACCATTTTGTTTATGCTTCTATTAAAACACTTACTAAATTGCGTTGTTAATTTATGTTTTGTGTCCATGTCTTAGAATATCTTTCATGTTCTTACATCTCTATCGTCTAGCACAGTTCCTGGCACATTGGAGACCTGCTGTATTTATTTAGTGCATAAATTAATGAGTAAAATGAATATGATCCGTTACACCAATATTATTTTAACACATTACTACTTTAAAAAGCAAGTCACACAACTAGCAAATTATAATTTAAAAGTTTTTTTTTTTATATCTAACAGCAGAAACTCCAAGTAAAAACAAAATAAATTCTATCAGGTTGAGGTAGGATTTATTTCTTGTGTGACTTTTTCTTTTAAATAGATGAATAAAATGTTTTAAAAAGTAGTGTATATTCTGCCATACAAGTTAAATGCTCTTCATGTTACTTCCATTTCTACTTTTGTTTTAGGCCTACTGAACTAGATGCACTGGTATTTGGCCATTTGTATACCATTCTTACCACACAGTTGACCAATGATGAACTTTCTGAGAAGGTGAAAAACTATAGCAACCTCCTTGCTTTCTGTAGAAGAATTGAACAGCACTATTTTGAAGATCGTGGTAAAGGCAGCTCATCTATCAAATCATCTTAGAGATAATGTCTTAATTTAGTCATTATTTAAAAAAAAAATGTAACTTGTGTTACTTGGAAGTTACAGTAAATAATGGTATCAGAATTTTAAAACCAAAAACACTGCTTTTTGAAACCTCAGAATAAATTATATAATGCATCCTATACATGTACTTTATACTGTTAATTAAAATAATTCTGAATGATTTCATTTGATATGTTGTATTTGATATCTTGAAATTTTTGTTTTCGTGGAACATGTATGCATATAAAAATAAAGCTCAAAGAACTGTATGGCTGGTGTATTTATTTCCTTTTGATCTTTCTAAAAGCCACTCTGGAAGTCTTTTCTAAGATAAGTAATCTGTGTTCCATACTTTTCAGGTGACTTTAATAGATATATGGTGAACCTGGGCATGGGAAAAATGTTCTTAACAAGTATGTACTTAGAAAATGTAAATAATTGCAAGGCAGTTAAATCCTGGAACAGATTACCATTTAAGAGCATTCTTCATATCTAAACCTAATTGAATTTGTGAACATTTCATCACAGCAGCTATATTTTTATAGTTTCAGGGACCTTATTTTTTTGAGTCAAGAATATTTTAATAATATTTTATTCCTCTTGTGGGAAAGGGAGTATAGTTTTCACAGAGGTGAAATTTGTGGGAAAGGGAGTATAGTTTTCACAGAGGTGAAATTTGTATATAAGCATAAGGATTATAGGTTTTATCCCTTTCAAATTTTTAAATATTTTGTATAAAACCAAGGATGCTGTAAAGAGATGTGAAAATCATGTCATTTTTTGAAAATATCGAGAATATTTATAATATTATAATTTATAATATAATACATATTAAATAGTATATTTATTATATATTATATTTTATATATATAATAATAATATTTATAGGGGCACCAGGCATTTTTACCTCATTTAATCCTTACTAAAACACTACGAAGGATATTATTCCCAGTTTACAGAGGAGGGAATGGTAGACAGAAAGCATAATGCCTTGTCCAAGGTCATAGAGTTAGCAAGTAGTAGAGTTGGAATTCAAACACAGGCAGCCTGGCATCTGTTTGGCTTTTAGTGAACACTACACTTTATTTATTTTTTTTTTTTTTGTTAAGAGTGTAGATTTATACAATATAAAGAATATATTAGGTTCTCCTTAGTCTAAATCCCATATAAACTTTGGGTACTCTCTTTGGACCATAGTGCTATTTATAGCTTTCCTAAACTAATTAGTTTTGTAATGTATATTATTAAAATAAAAAGTCCCAAGTCACCTGTGTTTTTGCAGAGTTTTTATGATGGGTTTTTTTGTTTGTTTTTTGGTATATATTTTTGTGTATTTGTTTTGTACTTGATGCTTTTTTCTTTTTATCGTAACACTCATTTAATTGAACGAAAATCACTTGTACTTCAGTATAAGAAATCTAGACTTTTTTCTTTGAGTTTTTGGATATTAAGATATTCCATCAAAATAAGTTGTGGTATTTTTATCTTTACTACTGGCTGTATTCTTATTTTAAAATGAGGAACATTGGGAGACAATGGTTATTTATTCCAAGTTGAGTTACTTGCTCTTCTTTAAGACTTACTGTATCTATGGATCACTCTGGGAGGCCTTGTTTTTCTCTAGTGTTGAGTGAATCACCATCAAAACAATGCATTAGAAAGTAGAAACCTTGATTATCCCATTTTGGTGATTCAGTTACCTCCTTTTATCTTTTAAATTTGGGTCCACAAAGCCAATTCTTAGTAGCTAAAAATGATCACTGAAAGGCTAGTTTGCTGTCTAAAAAGTTAAATGTTGTTTTACTGCCAAAATAATGTGTGTACTGAATTTGAGAATAACTAGGATGATCCTTTATTTAAATTAAAATTTAAATCATGAGTAGTGAGAAAGTTTAAATCAAGGTATAGTCTACAGTGTCATTTGATGACTTCTGAATGATGTGCATTATTGGGTTTAATATATCTTCTATGAAACCCTTTAGAAGTCCAACTTGTTACTTTTTAATTGACTTTACTATTGGACAAGTAGACACTGTATTAATTCATTAGGAGCCCAAATCCAGGAAAAGTAGTATTATAAAATGTCAATCTGAGAGATTCACTTAATACATCTTGATACTTT
>NC_138371.1:51494013-51503252 GCF_054177405.1 Leptonychotes weddellii | reverse complement strand
GAGCTTGAAGTCTGGAATTGTGATGCCGGCAGCTTTGCTTTTCTTTTTCAACATTCTTCTGGCTATTCAGGGTCTTTTCTGGTTCCATACAAATTTTAGGATTATTTGTTCCATTTCTTTGAAAAAAGTTGGTGGTATTTTGATAGGGATTGCATTGAATGTGTAGATTGCTCTAGGTAGCATTGACATCTTCACAGTATTTGTTCTTCCAATCCATGAGCATGGAACGTTTTTCCATTTCTTTGTGTCTTCCTCACTTTCTTTCATGAGTATTTTATAGTTTTCTGAGTACAGATTCTTTGCCTCTTTGATTAGATTTATTCCTAGGTATCTTATGCTTTTGGGTGCAATTATAAATGGGATCGACTCCTTAATTTCTCTTTCTTCTCTCTTGTTGTTGGTGTATAGGAATGCCACTGATTTCTGTGCATTGATTTTATATCCTGCCATTTTACTGAATTCCTGTATGAGTTCTAGCAGTTTTGGGGTGGAGTCTTTTGGGTTTTCCACATAAAGTATCATATCATCTGCAAAGAGTGAGAGTTTGACTTCTTTGCTGATTTGGATGCCCTGAACTTAGGTGATTCTATTGACTATTAGATCAATGTCCTAAGTTTGGCTTATTAGATATTATTCAGTATTTTTGTGTTTTTTACACCCAAGTATTTAATATGTGCACTTTCAATGATTATTGAGTTGAAATTCTGTTCCTGAGGGGAGAGTGTACTCTGCTCCCATATTACATGTATATTTTGTTAATGTTCAACTTGTAATTATTTCATTTTGGTTTAATAATATATTTGAAAGAAATACCATTCGCAGGCAGAAAGTTGTTTCTGGGAGATTAGCTCCTTATTGTTTTTCACTGCCTAGGTTTTCAAATTAAACTTAGCAAAATTGTTTTAAAAAATAATAATGTGTAAAAGAACTATAAACTAAAACTATTAATTTTATGCCGTTTTTTTCTTTAAATCAGAAATGTTGCCTTACTGTACTTAATGCAATATACTTTCATCAGTGTAATGTGTCATTCCTATAAAACCAGAAAGAATTTAAAACAAAACATTAAGGATATTGCTATTTTTAGGTTTTTCTTGTATGTATTTAGTTTGAATTCCTGGTCCTATTTATTTTTTTTTTCTGTTGGAATAAGCAAGGTATGATCACAGGAATATTATTTAGAACTAGTATAACAAAAAGGGAAACTGAAAACCAAGAAGAAGATACCATGAGGAAAAACATATAAGCAAGTCTCATTATTGATAATACATGGAGTCTCAAAGTAAAAAGACAAATCTAATCATAAAATTAAGGCAATTAATGATTTTTTTTTTAAAGATTTTATTTATTTATTTGACAGAGAGAGAATGAGAGAGAGAACACATGAGAGGGGATAGGGTCAGAGGACAAAGCAGACTCCCCGCCGAGCAGGGAGTCCCACGCGGGACTCGATCCGGGGACTCCGGGATCATGACCTGAGCCGAAGGCAGTCACTTAACCAACTGAGCCACCCAGGCGCCCCAATGATTTTTTTTTTAAATCCAGGCTTCTCACTAGGAAAGATCACTCCCTAACTGTCTAGTTGTTTATCATGATAAATACTTGATGTTTTAAATAGACTGAAAGATTAATCTATGATATATTCCTGGATATAAGGCCATAATTATGTAAACAATAATTTAACACACTCATATAATGTAGATTCACAGTATCATTTATTGCCAGTCATTTGACTATATGATGTTAAAAGTTTTTTCTGACTAAAAGCAATAACAGAATAGGCATCCATTATCTGTCTGCTCCCTTGGAGAATTTAGAAGTGCTGCATTTCTCATTGGACAGCACAGGAAGCCTTTCGTCAAGTTCTTGAATAACCATATTGTCTTTCTCTTGGTATCATATTCTTATTTCATTGCTAGACTAATACTGTTGACAGTTAAGTTCTAATCAGATTTGATGTTTACATTCCCCAAACTGCTTATTTTTACTTATTTAATAAAAATCTTTAGTTTGCAGGATCTGTGCAATATAAGTAGTCTGGATAAAGATCTGCTACCTAATTTACTGCTCCTTATCTCCAAGAGTGTACCTATTGAACTTGTAGATACTCAACAAATAGTTACTGAATGAATTTAGGTAGGGATAATCCCCTGATATTTGCAAATGAAACAACACACTTTAAAATAACCTAGGATCAGAAACAAAATCACAAAGAAAACTAGAAAATATTTTGAAGTTAAGAATAACAAAAATATATCCAAATTTGTGGGATTTAACTTAAGCTGTGCCAAGGGGGAAAATTATAGCTTTAAATGTTCATATTAGAAAAGGAAAAATAATTTATGATCAGTGATCTCAGCTTCCACCTTTAGAATCTAGAAAAAGAGCAATTAACCCCTAATAAGTACTATAAAGGAAATAAATAATGGAAATCAATGAAATAGGAAATGGACATACAATAGAGAAACCCAAAATGACATAGAAAACAGAAACACAATAGAGAATAATAAAACTCTAAATAATTCCAAAAGAAAAATGGATAGCCTTTTAGACAGGTGGTTCTGGAACAACTCAATATCATATTTAAAAAAATCTTACCTCAACTATCCACAAATATTAACTCAAAATATATTATAGATCTAAACATAAAAGTTAAAACTTCTAAAAGAAAATACTGGGAAAAATCTTCATGACCTTGGGATAGGCAAAGATTTTGTAGGTAGGACACAGAAACACATAAAAAATTAAACTATTAAAAAACTGGACTTCATCAAAATTAAAAACCTCTGCTCTCCCAGAGACACTATGAAATGAGGAGGGTTGCCACAGACTGGGAGAAAATATTTGCAATAATGTATCTGATAAACATCTTGTATCTAGAACACATAAAGAACTCTTAGAACTTAATAAAAAGACAACCCAGGTTAAAACACGAACAAAAGACTTACACAGAAATTATATAAAAAATATTGTCAATGGCCAATAAATTCATGAAAACAAATTTAATGTCATTAGTTATCAGGTAAATGTAAATTAAACCACAATGAGATACCACTACACGCTTAATAAAATGGCTAAAATTGAAAAGTTTGACACTAACAAGTATTGGCAAAGATGTGTAGTAACAGTTGGAATTCTCATACACTGCCAGTAGGAATACAAATTGATGTGAGCACTTTGGAAAACTAGCAGTTTCTTAAACATGCATTTACTATATGACTGAACAAATCTACTTCTAAGTATTTGCCCTAGAAGAATGAAACCATATCCATATAAAGAATTGTACCTGAATGTTCATTCCAACTCAATTTGTAATAGCCTGGATTTTTTTTTTTAAGATTTCATTTATTTATTTGGGACAGAGGGAGAGAGCATAAGCAGGGGGAGCGGCAGAGGGAGAAGCAGACTCCCTGCTGAACAGAGAGCCCAATATGGGACTCGATCCCAGGATCCTGGGATCATAACCTAAATCGAAGTAGCCGCTTAACTGACTGAGCCACCCAGACGCCCCTGTAATAGCCTGGATTTTGAGAGAAATCCAAAAATCCATCTATACATATATCAATAAATTATGGTATATTCAAACAGTGGAATACAACCCAGTAATAAAAAGGGACAAACTACTGTTACTTGCAACAGTCTGGATGAATCTCAAAACCTTAGTGAGGGTAGGAGGCCAGAAGTGAAAGTGTAAACTCTATGTACATACATATGAAATTCTAGAGTAGGCAAATTTAATTTATAGTGACAAGAAATCAAAGGTTGCCTGGGGTGAGGTGTTTTTTTTAATTGAATACAGAGGAGCACAAGGGAACTTTTTGGGGTAATGGAAAAAATTTTTATTTTGATATGGTGTTGTTTATAGGAAGTATAACAAATTTTGGCAAAACTCATCAAACTATATTTTATTCTAGGAAAATTATACTATACTTGAATAAGGTTGATTTAAAGAGATGAATTAAGTGACACTTTCTCTTTGTTCTCTGAAACCTATATAAGATAGGGATTACCATTCTTCAAAAGTTACTGGATTTGTGTAAGACTGTTGAATCACAGACCTGTATCTCTGAAACAAATAATACATTATATGCTAAAAAAAAAAAAAAAAAAAGAAGAAGAAGATAGCAGGAAGGGAAGAATGAAGGGGGGGAAATTGGAGGGGGAGATGAACCATGAGAGACTATGGACTCTGAGAAACAAACAGGGTTCTAGAGGGGAGGGGGGTGGGGGATGGGTTAGCCTGGTGATGGGTATTAAAGAGGGCACGTATTGAATGGAACACTGGGTGTTATACGCAAACAATGAATCATGGAACACTACATCAAAAACTAATGATGTAATGTATAGTGATTAACATAACATAATAAAAAAAAAGTTAATGGATTTGGGGGAGGAGTAGAATTTTTACTACTAGTTCAACTTATATTTTTGGTAATTAATTTCTTTAGGTTTTCTATTTCTTCCTAAAGAGCAAATCAGTGATAAATCAGTACTCTAGATTCCAATTTAAGTTACTTCTCTTTACTTTTTATTAAGAATTATGAGATATTAATGAGGGAATTTTCATTCTCTTTCTCCACTTACTTCAAATCCTAGTTAAGACTATTCTTAAGAGTCATCCTGAGATCTAGGTTTGGTTACTTTCCCCTCTTCTGTGTTTCCACATCACTTCCAACACTGTGCAATTTTCAAGTGGTTTTGATACCATGCCAGGCAATGCTTGTTTAGATAAGGCAGAAGTAAAATATTTCTTAGCTGAAGAAATTGATGCTTATATAACTTGTGAATCTTGAAAATCTCTGGATATATTTAGCCACATATCCCGGATCCAAGTTATTTTTTTTAGATTTTTTTTTCTTGGTTGTTATTTAATACTTCTCCATTTAGCCAGGAATGACAAATTCAGTTCAGAAGCCAGGCTTGTAATGAAGAGAATGAGACAGACTGAATATTAAGACAATAGGTAATAGTGGGAGCTGTGCCAAATTGGAGAATGCATCCCTCTACCTAAGCATTAAAATAACATTAAAAAAAAAAAAAGACAACTTGCCTGCCAAACAAATATGTCTATAGGCCATACTAAACTGGTTGACCACCATTATGAATCCATTGACTTGTGACTTAAAATACATAGTACCGCTCAAAGAAGTTTCTCAATTAGGAGACAAGGAATATTGTGGGAAGCTTTTCAAACAATACATATTCCCCTTACCATCTTCCTAATTGAGAACCACTGTTATACTACCTTCGTATCTAGTGTTAAACGATAATAATCAAGTTGATGGCACCATGTGGCTTTAGTTACCGGCCATTGCTAACAGTTTTCATTTTGCCAGCAGAGAATGGTAATTTTGCTATGGGTTTGAACAAAACTACATTTGTGCACAATTGCATTATTACAGATATGACAAGAGATAACCATATGTAGCTCTCAAATGACCCATATTACAATGTTGAGTACTTGGGCAAAAATTCTATTTTCTCATTTATTATTCATTCATCCATTCATTCAACCATTCAGTAAATATTTAAATGCATGCAAAAATGAGTTAGTGCTTTCTTTTCTCTGAAGATACTTAAAACTTAGTGTTGGGAGGGAGAAAACCTAGCACTGGTATTCAAATGGCGAATGTCGCTGAGTTGGGCTTAATGAAGCCTCTTAGGATCAGCTGGCCTGCTAGCAAACGCTTCATTTCCTGTGGATTTCTTTCCTCACAGGCTGAGCGGAGCTCCAACAGTCCTCACAACAATTATCACCCACTTGTTCTGTAGGTCTCAAGTTTTTTTGCATTAGTCAGGTTGAAGGATTCATGGTATTAATCACGACTGAAGTTGTTATTTATCACCTGCTGGGTGAGAAATAATAATTTTGGCACTAGTGGGGCAGCAGGCCAGAGGTACCAAATTAAGTAAAACATCTAAACACTAGCAAGGATCATTTCTCTGATTAATGAATTGTTGCAAAGAAAAAGTGCTACTCATTATCTGGTCTTACCAATACAAAGTGGGGCATGTAAGGAAAAAAGAAGTACCAGCTTGCTCAGTCCAATTCTTCTGTTTATTTTATTCTTTCTTTTTTGCTCTCCTTCTTTTTCCCTTTGACTATGAACAGATTTGTACAGCCAGTCACATTATTTTTTATTTTTTTGCTACCAAATAACACAAAGGGAGAAATACCTTATATTTTAATAGTATATCAGGCCATTTCAATACAGTGCTTTTTGTGACCTTTAAGAAATTAAAGTGATTTCAAAAGAGGTTAGGTAAATCACCTTTAAAATGTTGAATTAGCTCCTTATACCTGTAGAAGTCAAAGATTTTACTCTAAAGAGTTGATGTATTTTCCTTTTTCTACTCTGAATTGAATGCCATTGTTGAATGGTTTCTTTTAGAAAGGGTAAATTTTCATTTCTGGGTTTTTTTGTTTGTTTATTTGTCTGTTTGTTTTGTTTTTGAGTTCCAAAAAAGAAAAGCTCATTTTTCCTGATACCCTAGAGTAATCTTTACCTTTCAAATTTGATCTAAGAATTTCCACTTGTAGTCCTGATAGGAGTATAGGAGTAACAGGGACTAGATTTATTCTCCTGCCTTAAACAACAACAAAAAAAAGCAGACAAAATATAGGAAACAATGGTTTTCAGACATGAAACGGTAGTCAGTTCAGGATAGTGATGTTTGCATGAAGGAAAACAAATTGAGCCCTTCAGTTGCCCCAGCTCCTGCTTAGTGAGCATTTCTCAGCTGCAGCACAAGAGAAGGGAACCCAAACAGAGTCCACGAGGTTCCCTGAGTTGAGAAGACAAGAGTTCAGAGTTCAAGAAGGCCAACGTGTCCAGAAAACACAAAGCAGAGTACCAGAGAGGAGACAACAGCATAGAGAACTCTAAGAGATCTATAGAAGGTTTTGCTTCTGGTCTTGAGTGTTGATCATCACATGCATAAGAAGAAACTACCAAGACTCAAGGAACTATTGAAAAAAAGCAAGCAAGATGATCTTTAGAGCTCATGGTGGGCTGGAAATAATTTATGTTCCTACCAGTCAAGAGTGGGAAGATCACTTGATACACGTGGCATTAGTGTTGCCTCAGAAGGGGATTAGGGCCAAATTCGGCCTAGAATGAAGGCTGTGTAGACCTTCCTATGAAAGCGTCAAAGCAAACCTCAAAAGAATTGAATTAATTCCGAGTAACTTAACTTCATTCCAGAACAAAACCTTAAAATATCTAAGGAACATAAAAATCTCCAGCACCCAGTAATGTAAAATTCACAATGTCTGGCATCCAAAAAAAAAAAAAAAACTATCAGGCATGCAAAGAAACACAAGAAGAAAAATCAATCAGTAGAAACAGACCCAGAAATGATACAGATATACAACAGCTATTATAAATATACTCCAAATGTTCAAGAAGGTAGATGAGAGAACCCTATGTAAAATAAGTGTTATTCTATGTATACAATTGATGTTAGAACTCTGAAAGTGTGCTAAGGACCCAATAAATGCAAATAAGCCAGGATTGGTATGATTGGCTTTTCAGAGGAATCATTTCAGTAAGTATAGAAAACCTTTAAAAAATTGTTATTTGTATTTTCAAACAATAGGAAAAGAAAATTATCCTGAAAGGAAAATTGAAATGCTCAACTTTATCATATTTATGCTTGTGTTAGAAACCATCTTAAGATGATTAATATATAAAGGAGTAAAGTGAAGGCAAATGTCCATTTCATTTGGTATGTTGTCAAAGCTTTATAATTTATTCAATAATTACTATTGATTAATGACACATTTCTGTTATAGAAGTTGTTTCAAATGGTTTTCTAATAGGAGTCAGTGAACACCATCTCTGTGTAAACCTAATCAGAAGATAATGTGTCACATGAAAACTTGACTTCCAAATGAGACCAAGAAAAAAAGTTACTTTATTTTAAAATCCTCATTTTATGATGATTAATAATATATATAGTATTGAAAGAACTAAAATTTAAAAAATATCAAATTAAATTGAAAGCATCTAAGAGAGGGTAGTCAAGATGCCTGTATATGGAATACTATAATAATACTTATAAGTATTGTTATAATACTTATAATAATAAGGCCAGATATAAAAGCCATCTACTAACAAAACTCAATTGAAATGAATTTAATTCAAGTAAACAAATATTTACTGAACATCTTGTATTTGTTAGATTCTGAAGGAGATACAAAGACAGACACAGCCTGTGTTCTCTAGCAGATTGTAATCTATAGGGGCAGATAAGGAAAAGATGTGTGCAAAGTTAAATGAAAAGGCAAAAAAGCAACCATTTAAGAAGAGACAGAAGGTCATATGTACTTAAGTGTTCCAAAAATGACAGAGTTTAAATATGTGAAAAATTATTGACATTTAATGGAATGGTTGTAGAAAGCTTCATGGAGAAGGTAAACCTGAATTGCATTTTAAAAGGTAGGAAGGTAGACTTTGAATAGGGGAAGACTTTTATTAAAAGGTTACAGTATGCGTAAAAACTGCCCAGCAAATTCATGGATGGTAGGTAAATCAGTGTGTTGGATCAAAGGTTTCTGTAGGATAACCATAAAAGATGAGGTTATAAATATAAATTTGGACTAGGTAACAAATGGCCTTGAGCACACTTAAAAATTTTTGACATTTAGGCAAAGAGCAGTTGTCCTAGAAAGTATGGTGTAATGGAAATTTCTCTGGGCTTGGAGTCAAAAACCTTGCGTTGGACTCCTGGCTTCAACTGGTAACTGTGTAAATGGTCTCAGGCAAGTTATGCCCTCTCTAAGTTTTATCTTCCTCATCTACAAAATGGAAATGTTAATACCTGTTCTGTCCACTTCACAAGTTTAGTGTGAAGATCAAACAAATTAAGAGATGTGAAAGTGCTTTGTGGATTATGAAGCAATCTACAAATCCAAAGTATTATTTTTATTGAAGAGAAGGATAAGCTATGATTAAATTGGCTCTTGAGCAAGCTTGGTAAGGAAATGAAGTGTTCTATGCCTCCTGTAGCTAGGAGAAAAAAATGAAAGCCCCTTTCATTAATTTAAGTTGAGGTAATGAGTACTTGGATTCGGAAGGTTGCCAAGAAAAAGGAAATAGAGGGGTAGATCTGAGAAAAACTTGGGAGAAAAAGGTTACAGGGCTGATAGCTAATGAGATGTGGTGGAAGAAAAGGTAGTGGCAAAATTTGGAGCCTCAATGGCAGAAAGAAACCCAGTTGATAGAAAAGCATATTCA
>NC_138371.1:51472271-51493913 GCF_054177405.1 Leptonychotes weddellii | reverse complement strand
TGGCTCAGTTGGTTAAGCGACTGCCTTCGGCTCAGGTCATGATCCTGGAGTCCCGGGATCGAGTCCCGCATCGGGCTCCCTGCTCGGCAGGGAGCCTGCTTCTCCCTCTGACCCTTCCCCCTGTCATGTGCTCTCTGTCTCTCTCATTCTCTCTGTCTCAAATAAATAAATAAAATCTTTAAAAAAAAAAAAAAAGAAAGAAAGAAAAGCATATTCATGAGACATTGACAGTCTGGGCACCAGTTTTGGACATGTTGAGTTGGGCGTCCAAGTGGCAATGTCCTGTAGGCAATTTAAAAAGACATTAATTTTTACAATTCTAATTTAACAAATCATCCAAAGAATCTTCTCTACATAAGAGAGATCTTTACTATCCATGTCCTTGGTATTTGTAGGGTATAGGAAAACAAAAAGCCTGGGGATGGAGGAGGGATAAATCGGGTGTAATTTAGCTCTGCCAACCTTGACAATGCTCATTTTAAAACATGTAAATTAAACTTGTCAGAATAAGTTCCTAGGGGGCTGCTGGCCACATCTTAAAAACTCCCCAAATGTAAATTCACAAAATCCATCTTGCTTGTTTTTCTATAATTTTATTATTAACATATGTATGTTTCCATTTTCTTCCCTCTTGTCGTTAATTGAAAGAATTACAGGTAATCAGAAGTGGCAAATATTGATGGAAATTCTGTTAACTGGCTGTTCTTTTCAATTGAGAGTATTCATTTTCTGGAAATCATATCCTATTGATTCACTACTAAGATGGCCTTGATGGCTTTTATTTCACTTACACCCATAAGCATAACTGGTTCTAAATGGGATTTTTTTCATTTTGGTAAGTACATAGATTTTTGTTTTGTAAATTAATTTTGAGGAATGGTTTCTTTTTATTAAAATTAAGTACTTTTGCTCAAGCTTTCAAAGTCCATGTTTGAAATTTTTTTTATTTATATAATATGGTAAATGATAGAAGACAAGAACTAAATATCACATGTCTTTGTTTAGTTCTTCCACACACACCCGCACAACCCGCCATTGAAAGAGGGGGGCTGGGGAGATATTTTATGTCCATGTGAATTTTATAGGAAAATAAATCCATATGTTTCTGATGAATTTACACTTAACTCATCAAAATGTGTGGTTTTGTAAAAACTATTTGATGTCTAAACAGATCCCTTTGGGACAATCTTTAAACTTTTGGTTCTTCTCTATTGCTCCCTCTCCCTCCCTGATAAAAACAGAGGATCATAGTAAGAAAAGAATCAAATGTCTGGATTCTGGAGAGCATTTACAAGTTAAGTAAGTAAGTAAATAAATAAATAAATAATCCCGTCTTAATAGAGGATTTTAGGATCTCACTTGTATTAGGATCTCACTTGTACCCTGTGTGTGTGTGGGGGGGGGGCGTGCATATACATAAAAGAAAATCTTATTTATGTGTTCCTAAAACTTCAGACCTGCAGAAGAGAGCTGCCTTGTCATGTCATCGTAGGGACGACAGTTCCCTCTACTTCTTCTGGTCTATAGTCACGGCAAATCCCTACAACTAATTGCACCTTCTCGTTGTAGGTGTGACCTTTCTGTTTACAACTAATGACACCAAGTACACCTTACGCTACGTTCTCTTCCAAGGGGACAAAACACAGGCCGTTTGGAAGGCTGTTGACACAGCAGCTAACCAGGGGATGGCCAGAGTGCCCTTTGCTTTCCCCTTTATCAAAATATCTTCATTCCAGTTTTCAAATCGCTGTTTTTGAGTCCTAAATCTCTCCCCGCACTAATTTCTGCAGGTCAGACTTTGACCCTGATTGGAACAAAATCTGGAGGCGGATATTCACCCCAGAGCAGCCCGCCTCCCCACGTGTCAGAAGCCATCTCACTGCAAATGCCTCACACACCTTGGAGCGCAGCTTGTGGAACTGATGAGGTGAGAGCACAGCACAGCGGCGCGGGCCTGGTAATCACAGGGCTGAGGAAACACATACATCATCTGCCACCCAGGTTGGCATTTCAAGTAAAAAACCTTCACACTGGGTAAGATGTTGGACAAATGATGGCCATATGCATGTTTGTCTGGGTGCAGATGGCTCTGCGTTCTCAGAGAGGAGAAAGCTGAGCTCGGCTCTTTTTGCAGACAGTTTAATATTGGTGACACAGTTTATGTCCTCTGCAAAAACAATAATGGAGGAGAAGGTGACATAAATTATTTGCAAATCGTTTGACATATGCAGGGCATTGTCCTTGCAATAATCACCATCAGTCTGTCAGTTTAAGATATGAACCGTGACACTGCCATTTTATATCACTGTGTTAAGCTTTCACATGCTGTAATTTTACAGATTTGTTCTTTGGAGAGCCACTGCAACACAAATCAAATTGGATTATGTTTAGTCATGTACTGTATCATGCACATTGCTTAGGATAAAAATAAAAACGCACCTTCTGTGGGATGGGGATCTTGAGGCAGTCTTCCATCCTATATCTCTGTGAGGTGGTGGTTAAATAAACGTTTCCATCTGCACCATTATTCAACTTCTGTTCATTTGTCAAGTTGGTGAGGTTCTTTTTTGAGAATATTGACTTGCGTCTCTCGCTATAAAGATATCTAGATTGTGTATAGGATGAAAATGGCCCATCGGGAGGATTTTTGTTATGTTTTCTAGTACATTTAAGAAATTAATACGCAAATGACACCTCATGGTGACCTTTCATTTTACATGTGGTAGTACTGGATGTCTCTCTCAACCCAAGAAAATGACTATAAATGGTGCTTCAAAAGTAGACCCGTGGTCCCGGTTGCTGTAGTATGAACTTAATGCCACATGACACATTGTGCTTACTGAGTTCCTGATGCCAACTGATGTTGAAGACTGTGTCTTGCAGTTGAACCATGCAGAGCAAATGTAGGCACTCCTGAATCATTGTTCTATTGCCTATATTTGGACCAAGTGATAAATGAAATAGTTTCTCAGTTTCCCAGAGTTTCCAAGAAAACTACCAATTCCAAAACAGGGCTTTCAGAAGTTGAGCACAAAGATTTCTAAAGGGAAATAGGATTTGTTTTCATTTGGAAAAGTTAGCTCTGTTTAGTCACATCACATCAACCGAACTGCATCTATCTTCCCTCTCTCAGTACACAGCCCTTGAAACAAAGAGTTATTGCATTTCCCTCTTTGAGGTAACATTTTTTCTCACTGAAGGCAGCCATTATCACTATACCATTTTATATCTGTACTGATAAATGCAGTGAGGCAAGCATTTATAAATAAATTGCTTTAATCTATCTTAAATGATGCACTTAAACAGTGCGTCAGGGAATTTAGCATTAGGTTCAGATGATTTCACGAAGTCTTCATAGTAGCATTAAATTGGAATATTCTTTACTTAGCATTCAGGAAAGATTTAAATAAATAAAAATGTAAACTCGATGAAGAAGCTGATAAAATAAAATATTGCATTTATAGGACCAAAGTGAAAAGATGGCAATTTTTGCTGTCTTCCAACAAACTTAACTAGTCCATTTATTTTGGAAGTCGTTGCTATATGCTGATATGACCTCCGTCTAACCTTCCTTTGGACCCATGCAATTGGATGTCCCATTAAGCACCTCAGATTCTACAGTCCTTTCTTAATTCATTTTTTTTAAAGATTTTATTTATTTGAGAGAGAGAGAGAGCACAAGCAGGGAGAGGAGCAGGAGAAGCAGACTCCCCACTGAGCAGGGAGCCTAACATGGGGCTCAATTCCAGGACCCTGAGATCATGACCTGAGCCGAAGGCAGACACTTAACCAACTGAGCCACCCACGTGCCCCTCTAACAATCCTTTTCTGAACTGCTCTTCCTCCAGCATTCCCACCATCTCAGTTAATGCCACCATCTATTCAGTTGCTCCTTAGTCTATGTTCTCTTACAACTTTCATGCTCATTTCTGCCATAAAACATTTGTATATATCATAGTTAATTATTTAAATTATTTATCTCTCCAATTAGACTACCAGGTCTTTGAAGCCATGTGCGGCACACAGCTGCTCAGTAAAGAATTGTTGAATTGAATTGAATCATCTTTGGCTCCTCTTTCTCCCTCATCTCAGTATCAAGTACTGTCAATTGTTCCTATGAACTGTCTCTAGAATTATAGCACCATCTTCATTCCATTGCTTTGTTCCTGGTTTCTGATCCTCATTGTCCTTCTATTACTTTGTGCTCGCTATTCCATCCAGACTGAAGTCCCCCATTTCTGCCCCTGCTCTAGGTGGACACATGTCTCCTGGTGGTCCATATGCTGCTTTCGTCTTGCTGTTCCAGGGACTCATGGCCTCATTATAGGATTGATTATTTATGTTACCAATCAGGACTTATCAAATAGTAGCTTACTGTCAACTTTTTGCGTAGATTGAGTTTTAGAATATAATTCTTTATATTGAGTTGCAGCTTTCACCAAGTCTGATCTCTCTTCTTTGTGACATCTATTTTTAGCTTATATGCCCAGATTAGATTTCTCCTTTCCTTTCAACTGTTTACTGGTGCTTAAAAAAACTTTTTTATTTTGACAAATTTTAAACATACAAAAATCTAGAGAGAATAACATAATGAACTCCCTGTACCCACTGTCCAGCTTCAACAGTAATGAACTCATGGGCAATCTTCTTTTGTCTATACATCTATTCCCATTTTTTCTGTGCATCATTGGGTGGAGTCGAATCCTAGATAATCTGTCAATTTTAAATATACTATATATTTCTAACTGACAAAGACTCCCTTGAAACTTTATTAAACACCGTTATCACACTTAGCAAAATTGACAATAACACCTTACTGTCATCTAATATGTAGTCGATGTTCATATTCCTTGGTTGTCTCATAAAATGTATTTTAAAAATTATGTTTGTTCAAATTAATATCTAAATGAGGTGTACACATTGCTGTCAGGTTGATGAGTGACTTAATCTTGTGTAATCTATAGAGAACACCCCCAACTCTTTATTTTTTCTTGGCATTTAGTTGTTGAAAAAACTAGGTATATATCCTACAGCTTTTTCTGCAGCCTGGATTTGCTGATGGCATTTTCTTTCCCTTTATTTACCAGTTTTCAAATTAATGAATTGGTTTCCTAACAATCTTTAGTGACTAATGAGTGTGCTTTTTTTTCAGTACCATTATGAACAAAAGGATTTTTAAAATTTGCTTGTTCACTCCATGTATTTATATTCTTTACTGATGCTCAAATGGTCTCGTCCTCGTCCAGTGGGAGGTTCTCAAGTTTGGCTCTGAATCCTTTTGACTCGGGTAGTATTTGTTGGCTTCCAATTTTTATTTGGGTTTTATTATGATCCATTTATACATGTCCTTTCCCAGGCCTGGGATGAGCTGTCTGTCTTAAGAACTCTGGCTTTTTCTTGATGGGAAACGGTATTTAGAGAACACAGTTGAGATACTCATTGCAACTGGGTTGATCATTATTTTAGGCATTTTCAGTGACTAGAAGTAGGAAACATAGTATAAGTATATTCATATACATAATTGAAACAGGAGGCATATTCAGAGAAGTCTAACTTGCATTTCTGTCCTGAATATATCACGGTCCTTAGGTATTTAGGTGTTTTCCTATTGTTCTGCTTTCTATTGCAGAAAACACAGTACTTTAATGAAAAATTGTGTATATATTTTTTTCCATATTTTTGCTAATACACCTTTGGAATTGATTCCTAGAAGTGAGGTATATGAGTTAAAAGTAAATGCCTATGTCATTTGGTCACTACTGGCAAATTCCCTATGGATGATCTAATTTTGCATTGTCACTAGTAATATATGAGTTTCTATTCCCTCCACATCAACATAGTATGTTTTCTAACTCTTTGATTTTACCAATCTGATAGGTGAGAAATAATATCTCAATCTAGCTTTTAAATCAACTTTATTGCAGTATAATTTACACATAGTAAGTGGAAATTTTAGGTATACAGTATTCAGATTTAGAAAAATATATATATCCATGTGACTCCCACCAAAATTAATATATAGAACATTTCCATCATCCCTCAAAGTTCTTCTGTAGTCAGTCCTCACTCCCTACCCCACTCCTGGTCCCAGGCAATCACTAATTTGCTTTGTATCTCTATAGATTAATTTTTCCTATTCCAGAAGTTCATATAAATGGAATTATATGTATGTACTTTTGTGTTTGACTTTTTTTCAATTAATATGAATTGAGATTCTATGTAAGATTCATCCATGTTGTTGCATGGATCAGCTCATTTTTTGAAATGCATTTTATAAGTTGTAGGGATATACTACACTTTGTTTATCCACTCACCTCTGGATAGATATTTGTGTTATTTTAGGTGTTTGGCTATTTTGAGAAATGCTGTTATGAATACTCATGATCACGTATAAGTTTTTATGTGGACATGTTTTCATTTGGCTAAACACCTAGGAGTAGAATTGCTCAGTGTATGCTAAGTGTATATTTAACCTTATGAGTAACTACAAAATGTTTTCCAAAGTGGTTGTACTATATGGTAGTCCTACCAGCAGTATTTGAGAATTTTAATTGCACCTCACCTTTGCTATCACTTGGTGTTGGCACTTATTTAAGTTTTAGCCATTTTAATGCATGAGTAGTGGTATCTCATTGTCATTTTATTTTGCATTGCCCTGATGACAGTGATGCTGGGCATCTTTTGTAGACCTACTGGCCAGTTAATATGTCTTTGGTTGTGAAGTGTCTGTTTAAATCTTTTGCCCAATATTAATTGGGGTCTAAGAGTTTATTTTATTTTATTATTTATTTATTTATTTATTTATTTTTTTAAAGATTTTATTTATTTATTTGACAGAGAAAGACACAGCGAGAGAGGGAACACAAACGGGGAGTGGGAGAGGGAGAAGCAGACTCCCCGCCGAGCAGGGAGCCCGATGCGGCACTCGATCCTGGGACTCCAGGACCATGACCTGAGCCGAAGGCAGTCGCTTAACCAACTGAGCCACCCAGGCGCCCCTAAGAGTTTATTTTAAAAAAATCCTGGCTATAAGTCTTTTGTCAATATTGCTAATATATTTTCCCAGGCTGTGGCTTGTGTTTTCAATTTTATAAAGAGTATTGTTGGAAGAGCAAAAGTTGTAAGTTTTGATGAAGTACAATTTATTACTATTTTCTTTCTAGGTTTGTGCTTTCTGTGTCCCATTTAAAACATCTTTTCTTACCCCAAGGCCACAAAGATTTTCTAAAGTCTTAGCTTTCACATTTATTTCTGTGTGTGGTGTGAGGGGTAGAGTCCGTTTTTTACCCCATATGGATATCCAGTTGTTGTAGCCCCATCTGTTGAAAAGACGGTTCTTTCCACACTGAATTACTTTGGTACTTCTGTTGTAAATCAGTTGATCACATATGTATCTGTTTGTTTCTAGACACTTTATTCTGTTCCATTAATCTATATGTTTATTCTTATGCCAATACCACACTGTTGTGGTTACTGTAGTTTTATAGTAAGTCTTGAAATCGGGCAGAGTACATCTTTCTATGTTATTTTTCTTTAACAAAAAAGTTCAGGTGATTCTAGGTCCTTTAAATTTCTATGTAAATTTTAGAATCCATTTGTCAATGTTTATGTACATGCAAAAACTTTCTGGGATTTTTGCTGGGATTTCTTTAAATTTAGGGAGAATTTACATCTAAACAATATTGTTTCCTCCATCTAGTTATCATAGTATTTATTTAGGTCTTCTTTAATTTTTCTCAGCAATACTTTATAGTTTTTAGTGGATAGTTCTTACTCATGTTTTGTTAACTTCCCTAGGAATTCCATCTTTTTGATAAAGTTGTACTTAGTGCTTTTATATTTCATTTTGGACTTATTTGTTGTTAATATATAGGCATTTATTTAAGTTTTGTGTATTTCTTTTGTACCTACAGCTTTGCTAAGTTTACTTATAAATACTAATAGCTTTTTGTAGATTAGTTAGATTAGTTTTTTACATACATGGTCATGTTACATCTGCAACTAAAGACAATTGACTTCTTCCTTTCCCATCTGTATGCTCCTTATTACTTTTTTCTTCCCTTATTGTACTGGCTTGGACTTCTAGTACTCTGTCGAATAGAAATGGTGAGATGAAACATCACTGCCTTATTCTCAATATTAGGATCTCAGATGTTTACCATTATATGAAATTATTTGCAGTTTTTTTCATAGCTTTTTTTTTTTAATCAGGTTGAGAAAGTTCCCTTCAATTACAATTTGTTTTTTCAAATAACTTTAATCAACTTGTTTAACTCCAGAAGTGAGAGGAAGATAAGTGGGAGAGGTACTTGTTGTTCAGAGGGTACAGATCTATAGATAAAGTTGCATTTCAACAGCATTTTGAAGGTCAATATTTCTGAAGCAGGTGTTGCATGGAAGGGTAATTGGGATAAAGGTCACTTGGAAAGTTGGAACCTGATGAAGACATTACTAATCCTTGATGTTTCAGCAAGCATGTATGAAAAAACAAAGAACAGAAATCCAAAATAACAATGAAAGAAATAATGATTTATCTTATTCTTTTTGTACTAATCTGATTTTATGTGTCCCATTGCAGTTTTCAGTGAGAGCTAATTTGTCCAAACCTTGACATTTCTCATCCTGTAAAAGAACAGAATTGTCTGCTGCCCTTTCAGATAGGAAAAGACATCCCCAATCCAGTCTTGGTCACATATATATACCAAATTGACTAGCCACTAGCAGAAATGGTCTGCTGTAAGCCATCTGCTCTTGGTGTAGTGGGGGGCATCACGATGCCTTAGCAAAAGTGCAGCCTTTGGAATCAATCACACCTGGGTTCAAATCTTACCACTTCTGCTTCCTAGTTTTGTGACCTTGGGAAGTCAGTTTCTCCAATTGTAAAATGAGCATCTAATACTTACACTATAGGTGCTGAGCTGATTAAATGTCAAATGCATAGTAGTCTCATTTCTCTCCTGCCATTTATTAAGGCATCATTAATGCAGGTGAGTAGGGAGGGCTACGATTTATTTTCATGCCCTGGTCTTTCTCTGTAGTATGCCAATTGACATATCCAGGGGTTCAAGCTGTGATCTTGGCCTTATTGTCATTGTGTTGATGAAGAAACTCTAAATTTATATTTCATTTTATTTGGAGTTAGAATGTTAGAAAAAATAAAGAATGTGTTTGTCTTTTTGCTAGAATCATATTTGAAACAAAAGCTGGTAAAGTAGAGAGTAGTAGGTAAGCCTCCTGGCCAGGCTCCTCGAAGATGTGAATAGATCCAGGAATATCTGCTGCTCTCCTTCCACAGACACAAATGGAATCTTTCCTGGATGCAGAGAAAACCAGTACACAATTTGGGAGATCTTAGAACTAGAGCCGAAAACCAAGCTAGGGCCTGATGTACGTTTTCTTAGACTCCAACTACATAGATTTTTAAAAAAAACTCATTTCAAATCTTACTCAATAAAACCTATGCTAAAGGTCATTCAACACTTTTTAATATTGTATGTGCCATCTGAACTATTTCCAAACAAATCTTGCTGGAATCCTTGATTTCACACAACTTCCTGAGCACCTATGGTGAGTCAGTTACTGCCAGCTGACTTTCTTGTGCTAAAGTGATTTCTGGACAAATAGAGGGAAACGAATGTGTGTAATAAAGAAGTTCAATTTCAGTTGTATTTTGGAATCAGTTTCTGATTTCCTGATGTGTAATGGGAAGTAATGGGATTCTTTTTTTTTTTTTTAAAGATTTTATTTATTTATTTGACAGAGAGAGACACAGTGAGAGAGGGAACACAAGCAGGGGGAGTGGGAGAGGGAGAAGCAAGGAGCCCGATGTGGGGCTCGATCCCAGGACTCTGGGATCATGACCTGAGCCGAAGGCAGATGCCCAACGACTGAGCCACCCAGGTGCCCCAGTAATGGGATTCTGTGTATACTAAAAAAACCAGAATACCCAAGAGTATAGGAGATGGCTGAATAATTTCCTTAGTCTCTAAGATATCCCATGTATTTGGAAATGAATTATGCAGGATAATTTTTGATCTTGAGTCACCTTGGTATTTTTACTATAATTAATTTTTTAATTAATTAATTAATTAATTTTTATAAAAATTATTTGACAGAGAGAGAAACAGCGAGAGAGGGAACACAAGCAGGGGGAGTGGGAGAGGGAGAAGCAGGCTTCCCACCGAGCCGCCGAGCAGGGGATCATGACCTGAGCCGAAGGCAGACACTTAACCACTGAGCCACCCAGGCGCCCCTAATTTCTAATTTCTTAATTTATGCAAATGTTTAATCAGAGGTGTTCTGTGCCTTTTACAGGTACATATTTATAAAAAGAGATATATGTATTTTGCATTGCCCAAAATACCTACAATTTTATTTTTTATTGCTGACTTTAAAAAATAGTCTGTTTAAATCAGTGCAGTCAGTTCTTTTCTGATTTAAGGGGAAAGCCCTCAAACACACGCATATCCAAACCTTAAACCCCAAACAATAAATAAACACGCCAAGTTTGCCGATCTCAAAGCGTAAGTGCCACATTAACACTCCCTTCTTTCTTTAATTTAAATGTAACTGAGTGTACTTAGCCCCTTGTCACTGTGGTCTTGTTAGAAATGCACAGATTCCCATAGAGATGGCGGTCTTCCTGTTTGGAAGGCTACTACAAAATGCAAAGTATTAAGGCTTTGTATTGTATTAACTCAAGGGAATTTAACAAGAATAAAAGCACTGTGATAGCATGCAATGTCCTTCTACTTTAAGCAGGAACAAGATTATCACTGAGATTTTTCCTTTGTACCAAATCTACTGCTTTCTGCCTAAGTACTCATGGTGTTCGGGTAATATTGAACCAGGTAAATTAGTTCAAATTTAGTTTCTTATCTGTAGACTCAAGTGTGGTCTCCTTTTGTAACAATGAGCTGGTAGAGTTACCAGGTAAAGTATAGGATGTCCAGTGAAATTTGAATCTCAGCCTAAGAATGAATATATTTTTAGTATAAGTATGCCCCAAGTAGTGATTGGGACATACTTATACTAAAAAAAAATTATTTATCATTTATCTAAAATTCAAATTTAATGGGTGTTCAGGATTTTGATTTGTTCAATCTGGCAACCCTAGTTCTTGGGCTTCTTGGAAAAAGACCATTCTTATAATATTCATATTTATATATCAATGAATTTAGCACAGAAGTATGTCTAAAATAAGCCCAAAATACATGTGTATTTTGTTTTTACAGACAGATGTCTCTGTCCAGAGATCCTGGTACAACTTACCTGTTCCACATTTAGAACTTTTAGAATGATTAAATAATAATGTAAACATTCTGGGAATGAAAACACCCCTGGGATGTTTGCCTTCTCTTACCCCAGTCCATAGGGAGTTACTCTGAGCTGGATTACATGATCATTTTCTGTTTTCTGGCTCAATATGAGACTGGGTGTTTCCATTTCACCTCCAACAGGTCACAGTAGGAAAAAAGTCTTCTTCTCCAAGTCCAAGTTCAGTATTTGGCTTTTGTTAAATATTTCACAACTACTGATTTTGCATGCCAGTATTCCTTTTATTGGATTTTGATGTCTGATTCTGTCTCCTTCAGAGGAATTGAATCTGCTCAACACAAAGATTCAATTTGAAACTTGTTATAAGGAATTCCCACCCTTACATATGGGTATCCAGGGCCACCAGCAATGGTATTGTTCTCCTGTGTTACTCCCACTGTAATGAACTTACAATCCTGAATCTTTAGATCTACTGCAAGTTTAACTGAAAGAAGCATTTCAGCATAAGATCTATTATCCAGTAAATTGAAGGGGAAGTAAGAAAATAACATTGATGTATGTCTAGGATCCACAAACATACCAGATGAACAAATATATTGGCTCATAATTTATTTTGAAAAGGGTCTTGTAATACAAAATGTTGAATAATGAAAAGTGGTTGATAGGTGCCTATGACTAAGGCTGACATCGTTAGAGAACTATCCCCTTTTCCAAATAAGAGTCCACATCGTAAGTGGCCAGTCGTTAATTATATGGAGAAACAAAAGTGATAGAGTGAACATATCCCATTCATGGGCAAGCATCTGAATAGGAGAATTACCATTATCAAAGGCCTGTACACTGTCTCATGAAGGCAATATGTGTTTTAAAAATAATAGGTTATGCATGGGAGTGCCTCGCCTGGTGATGGCTTCTACTCCCTGTGACATTTCATGTAATTCTTTTAAGAAGTCACTCGCTGATCTTGGCTGGCAACATCTGTTCAGTTGTAAACATAATTTTTACAATGGTTGTACTTGTTTAGGATGTGAGAAATTTTTGCCCAGAAGAAACTTCTCTTGGTCCTCTATGTTATCCAAGAAGAGGTCTTCCCAGATTTTTCAGACTGAGTGTCCCCATATAGTGAATCAACATCTGTTATTGATTGATTTGTAATCTTTCCTCTGCCTTTTGTTGAAGGTTTTAGCAATCAGGGAAATGACTGTATACAAGGGATCAGTTTGACTCAGACTTACAAAAATATTAACCTTGTCCTAAACCTTTGGGGGTTTTGGAATTGGTGTGTGAAACAGTTGTATTTGCGATTCTAGTTAATTGAGCTCTTACTTAGAACATATTCACTTAACACAAACTATTGAAATACGAGTATGTTTTAGAAGCACCCATGTACCATATTTATTAAGCTTCATATTTCTTCCACCTGCTGGCAACTTATACAAATCCAGTACAAGAATTGTCTTTTCTTAGTGGTTCCTAGGATGCAGAAACCCCATAATCTTATTGATTTGGACACTAAGTATTTCAGATGCTCTCAAGCTGAAATTTGGCAAAACCATTTCTATTCTAGATATGTTTAAAAAAATCTTTTATCTACTTGGGATGCTATTTAAAATGGTAGCCATGAATGTTAAAATCCATTTTTTGACAAGCAGGTGAAAATCATGCCTTTTTGGGGGGACTGCCTTGCAGCAGCATAGTGCTGGGTAAGTTAAAGCACAGAGTGGGGATGCAGTGCAAGTCCCGACCCCTTCCTCAGACATTTATGGTCAGGAAGGCTGAAGGAAGGAACGGGGCTGAAGAGAAGGGCATCTAGAGGGAGACCGGAGAGGGACACAGGAGGACCAGGAGTTGCAGCTGCCAGGTGGTGGCTCCCTTGAATGGCCTGTGGCTTGTCAGCTTCCATGATGATTCTTGAGAGGAAGATTTTGAATGGACTTGCTCCGAGGGGCAGAACTTGAGGAAACCACAAAGGACATTTTGAAGGAGGCTGAAATTTTACACAAGCCCTTGGGAAACTGAGCTAATCACAGTCAAATATTGTTACTTGGACCTTCATGGTCTCCAGAGGCTTGGTGAGGCTGGGGAGATCTGGGGTCAGTCAAGCTATCCACAAATAGCCCCAGGCATCATGGAACATCCCATATCATTGAGAACCTTCTGTACTTTTCATCGGTACCACCGCTCAAGGGGATTCAAGCCATCTAACATAGTGCTAATTGGTATATTCGAGATGAACCACTGGCCAGGTGAGAGAATTTTTGCAATTAATACTACTGATCCTAGGAGTTTCCCGCCTATACTTTTAGAATGGTGTTTCTCAAATTTGCTGCAGCATAAGAATCATCTGAGACATTTGTTGAAAAACAAATCCCAAGGCACATCTTTTGGAGATTCTGACTCAGGAGGCTGGTAGGAAGGTGAGGTGGGATGGTGATCTGTGCAGTGAGGTCTGGGATCTGTATTTCTAACAAACTCCTCAGGTAATCCTTATGATCAAGTTTAGGAGACATTGACTTTAGATAGGGTTTATGTATGAAATGCCCTGGTTGGCTGGATTTTGTCTAGAATTTGATCTCTGGGATTTGATGAGCAAGCACATCGTTATCCTACTCATTGTTTATCTTAATTTCATAGATTTTGGTACATTTTTCCTTTTAGCCTTTATTGGATAGGGAGTCAATTTTTTTTTTAGTATTTCTTTCTATGAGAAATGCTTCACCCACATGATCATTTTAGTTGCCTTTTATCTAAGCTTCTGGTCATGTTTGGATATTGAATATGAGGCCAGAATTGTATACACTTTTCCAGACATGGATGTACCATCGTTCCCATGAGGGTAAGAGCAAGTATTTACCTCTCACCCCTGATCACTTCCAAACCCCATCTCTCCGTCTCTGCATTCCTACCCCTCCGAACAGCTTCATCAACACCCCCAAAGCCTCCCCATGGGCCTTAACTCTTGTAGTTTTTTCTTTCTGGGACACCAAATCCTTTCCAGCCAGCCATCTACATTCAACTAACTCCCACCACTTCTTTTACCTTACTTGACCCCAACCATCTAGGCTATGTGTTCTTTTTCCATACAGCATCATGTGGTGTGCCTAGGAGAGAACTCATCACATTCCATCAAGTTGTTACACTATAAGACCAGAAGCTTTGCATTTCCAATAGCAAGCGTAGTGCTTTGCACATAGTCTATGTTCAGAACATGTTTATTGAAAGAAATAGTGTTTATTTGTTATATCTTCTGATACCATCCACATATATTCACTTATTTGCTTGCAGGAAGATGGCAGGGGGCAGCGTGTATTAGAGAAAGCCCTTAAACTCTTTGGCAAGACTAAAAGCCCAGACTGTGGAGTTTCATAGAAACACTTTGCATGACTTCTCCAAATGCTGACACTCATCTTTCAATTTTATATCAAATCACAGAGTTTTGAGAGATCCTTTTAGTATTTTGCTCCTATCAGCACTTCACATTTTAGCTATCTTAGTGTTGTCTATACTCTGGGAGCTTTCTCTTGTGCTCTCTTGCAGAACACTTATAAACCATCAGATGGTCCCAATTCTGATCTTTATGGAAACCAATTTTGTACTCAGGAAAATGTTTACTTTTAGCTGTTTTTTGTTTTTTTCCTTTATTCAGTAGTCCTTACCCCTCATCCACAGAGGATACATTCCAAGACATTCTCAGTGGATACCTGAAACCGTGGATTGTATTAAATTCTCTTTATATATACTATTTTTTAAAATACATACATACCGGGGCACCTGGGTAGCTCAGTTGGTTAAGCGACTGCCTTCGGCTCAGGTCATGATCCTGGAGTCCCGGGATTGAGTCCCGCATCGGGCTCCCTGCTTGGCGGGGAGTCTGCTTCTCCCTCTGACCCTCCTCCCTCTCATGCTCTCTGTCTCTCATTCTCTCTGTCTCAAATAAATAAATAAAATCTTTAAAAAAAATAAAAAATAAAATACATGCATACCTATGACAAAATTTAATTTATAAATTAGGCACAGTAAGATATTAACAACAATAATAAAAGAGAACAATTTTGACAAAGTACTGTAATAAAAGTTAAGCAAATGTGGTATCTCTCTCAAAATATCTTACTGTACTCACCCTTCTTCATGTGATGATAGGAGGTGATAAAATGCCTGTGTGATGAGATGAAGTGAGGTGAATGACATAGGCCTTGTGCTGTAGTGTTAGGCTACTATTGACCTTCTGACCTTTCATCAGAAGGAGGATCATCTGCTTCTGGACTGTGGTTGACTATGAGTATCTTACACTGAGGAAAGCAAGACTGCAGGTAAGGGAGGGATGGGGACTACTGTACTTCTCTCTTCTTGACAAAACAACAGAACTTTCAAGAATAAAGATCTTGAGCTCATGAATAGCCATTTGGGTAAGAATGAGTCCAATAGGACATATATTGGTGGATTAGAATGGGAAGCAGGCCTCTAAAAATACATCAACTAGAACTCATAGCAAATCATGTTATTTTGAGAGCCATTCCTTAGAAAGAAGTGAACTTTCAGAATGTGTATGAAAGCATCTTTTAGGATTTCATGTCTACCAACTCAACTCAAAGTCTTTACAAAGGCCTATTAGGCCAAACATGATTTGGCCCCTGCTACCTCTCGGAACACATCTCCTGTCATATTCCCTTCACCTCCTCGTCTCCAGCCAGAGGGCCTTCATGATCTTTCTTGTTTACTCAGTCTGGACCACTTTTCCACCTCGTTTCCTTCAATCTCTACTCAAATATCATCTTCTTAGTGAGTTATTCCCTGCCTATTCTATTAAAAAAATAGTACCTCCCCCAACCTGTAGGTCCTACCTGTCTCTCTCTCAAGCTTTTCCTCTATGGCCCTTACCAGCTTCTGACATACTTTATGTTTACTTGTGCATTTGTTTTTCTGTCTTCCCTGCTAGGCGGCAAACTCCTTGAAGACTGAGGTTGGTTGGTCTGTCTTTTTTTTAACCAAAGTATAGTTGACACACAATGTGCTATTGGCTTCCGGTGTACAACATAGTGATTCAGTAAGTTTATATGTTATTGTATGCTCACCACAAATGTAGTTACCATCTGAGGTTGATCTCTCTTGTTCACTGCTCTATCCTCAACGCCTAGATCAATGCCTGGAAATACAGTAGGAGGTCAAATCAACATTCATTGTTTAATATTGAATTGGATCCTATTGTACAGTCTTTGTAAAATCTGCATTCTTATTAAAAAATGGAAGAGAACATGACCAAGCTAAGTAAGAATCAAATAGTTATGGCATAATTATCTCCTAAATGATTGGATTTTAGACAAATCTTTCATGGGATATTTTTTTTCATGTTATATGTGTGTAATCTTTATTTCTAAAATTTTTTTATTATTATTAACATATAATGTATTATTTGTTTCAGGGATACAGGTCTGTGATTCATCAGTCTTACATAATTCACAGTGCTCACCATAGCACATACCCTCCCCAGTGTCCATCACCCAGCCACCTCATCCCTCCCACCCCCATCACTCCAGCAACCCTCAGTTTGTTTCCTGAGATTAGGAGTCTCTTACGGTTTGTCTCCCTCTCTGGTTTCATCTTGTTTCATTTTTTCCTCTCTTCCCCTATGATCCTCTGCCTTGTTTCTCAAATTCCACATATCAGTGACATCATATGATAATTGTCTTTCTCTGATTGATTTATTTCACTTAGCATAATACCTTCTAGTTCCAACCATGTCGTTGCAAATGGCAAGATTTCGGGTTTTTTCATGGCTGCATAATATTCCATTATATATACATACCACATCTTCTTTATCCATTCATCTGTCAATGGACATCTAGGCTCTTTCCATAGTTTGGCTATTGTGGACATTGCTGCTATAAACATTGGGGTGCAGGTGCCCCTTCAGATCACTACATTCATATCTTTGGGGTAAATACCCAGTAGTGCAATTGCTGGGTCATAGGGTAGCTCTATTTTCAACTTTTTGAGGAACTTCCATACTGTTTTCATGGACTATTTCAATCCAGTACTATTAAGCTCTTTTGGAAGGTAGGAAAAATATTTATTATAGTGAAAAATGGAAACAATGTAGGTGTCCAGCAAGTTAATGCATATTTGTATGTTGTGTTCTTATACAGTCGTGAGAAATAACATTGACATGGAAAAATGCTTTTGTTATACTCTTAAGTGTATAAAATAAGATATAAATGTACAAAAATTAAAATTTCAACTCTGTTGTGTGTAAGATTACACACACACACACACTCAGAGGACTGGAAAGAAATACATCAGACAGTAATGAAACTGAGATACAGATGGGCTAAGTAAGCCACCCAAGGTCACACTCCACAGTACATGAAAGTACTGTGTTAAATCTAGCCAGTGCAGCTCTAGCCTTAGCCTCTTAGCATCTTCTGCATCACAGTGCTGGTTCTGCACGTGTCATGCTGTTCCCCTCAGCCTCACCAGCACCACTCCCTCTAGCTGTGAGCTTCTCCAGTGCAGGGCTGGGTGTCTAACCCAGCACCCAGAACATGCACCAGCTCACTCCGGTTGTAGAGTTGAATTACAGCCTAATATAACTTCGGGTCTTATAGGTCTTCTCTCTGGGATAACAGGGTTAGACTTCAGCAGACGTAAGTCAGTCTTTTAGTTTTACCTGGAAACTACTGTTGAATAGTAGTGTTCTGTGGGCTAATAATTAGTGATTTCTGTAATGGCAGTGAAAGAGCCTACCAGCATTGAGTTGATTTTTATTTTCTTCTTTTCCAGGACTGGTACCTTTGCTGTTGGTCAGCATGGCCAGGGTTTAGCTAAAAAGCGGATCCATTAAAAATAGGCCCAGTTGCTCAGTTGGAAGTATGTATGTTAACACCTTGGGCAACTCTTAGGGTATGACATCAGTGTGTTTGAGGGCAAGCTTAGACAAAGCATCTTCCAAGACTCATCATTGGTAAAGTTTATTTGGATGTTTAATCAAAATACAGAGTCAGTAAATATAGCCCTGGACTAAAGTAATCTCAGGGAAGTAGCTTACAAGATGGTCACCATTTGTTCTTCTGTTTCCTTAAGCAACTGTCTTGATACCCAAGATGTCCTGTTTATAAACTGTCATCTAGGAGGCCAGGGAGCAGAGAGCCATGTGATGGATCACCTTCAGCAGGCTGACTCCGCCTGTCACTCTCGCTGGCTCTAATTAAAAGACGACTAAGTCAGGGGTCTAAGGCAGGGATGACAATAGGGCAGCAGTCCCCAAAATAGCAGCAAAGGAAAATGGATGCCTTTGAGTGATTGCATGATGTCTGAATTAATGGCCAGGAAATGAGCGATTATTGCATACTTAAAGCTAGGTTGTTTTATAAAGCTTGTGATGTGCTCAAAGCCATATACTTGAACTTGGGGGAAATTTAAGAGAAGAATTTGTTTAGTTATTGCTTGGCTGGATATAATGCATATCCAAGCAGTGCTTAAACTAAGGGGAAAAACACTTTCTGCTACTGCTGTTTTAGTATTGATGTTTCTAAAATAAGCATGATCTTATGAAACTCATTTTGTAGACACATGTAGTCTCCAGCCAGTTGTTGACTTAGAGAAACAGCTTTTATTGCCATTGCCTGTTTCTGACTTATAATGTTAGTTGGTATTTAAATAGCTGTTTTCTATAGAAGCAAAGCTTCTAAGATCTCTCTCCTTTTTTTAAAAAATATATTCTCATAGCACTTCTATTTGGCAAATCAGTGATAAGCATCCTTATTTTTCTGTGGCTGATTAGTTCAGTAGGTTAAAGCACCACACAAAAGAGGCCAAGGTCCAGCGTTTGATTCCCCCATGGGGATGAGCTCCTCTAGGCTGCACTCCTAACCCCAGTCACCATCTTGTAATGGTGCCCATTCATCATGGGCGGAGACGGGAGAAAGGGTGAGGGTGGATCAGAGCAAATCCATCACCACTACTGGAAACCCAACTGATCATGCTGGCCTCACAGACTGGGGGCAGGGAGGGGTCAGGGAAGTCATTTTATGCAAACAACAGTGCAGTATGCAAATGGGGAAATTGAGGTACAGATACATTATATTGCTGAATTTTAAATAAGTGATCCTTTAGATAAACTTCAGATCTACATTATTTTTTTTTCTACTTTTCAGTTTGAATTTTTTAGACATAATCCTAAAAACATTTACTGCTATCTAGCCTGTATCACATATGGGCACCTAATTATTTCTTAAATTATCTTTTGTTCTAAAAATAACCAACACAAATTTCATAGTTGGAAAACAGATGTCAAATGAAACCTTGCTCACATATATCTTCTCACAGAGAATGGCCTACCTTAGAAGAGCCTATAGGGAATAAAGGAGAAAAAAAATACCAGAACATCACACTGACTTCCAAAGGCAGATGATTTTGGCTGAGGTAGGAGACGTTATATTTGGCCTGGTTTTGTTTTTGCAGGACACTTATTCTTAGAGTGGCTGACCTTCCTATTGTGGATTTCTTTTATCTTGACTAACTTTGGTTCCTCTGTTTCTCCCCCCTTTTATTTATTTCCTTTCACCTCCAACTGGTGATGCTTCCGAGAAGCCCAGCCGCTCTCAGTTTGCAGACAGTGCTGCAGGCTGCTCTCAGGGGCCCTTGGTGGCCGAGGTCCCCACTGAACGTCTCATGCATACCAAGCCCACAATCAAGTTAAATGTAAACACCTCGCTGAGGTGAGAAAACTCTGGACTATGCTCCTTAATTCATTCTGCCGAATGTTATGCTTTCCTCATAGACGGTCTTTATGAACGTTCACTGAGTTGAAAAGAAGCCAAGGTCTGTAAATGCTATTTATCTGCTTCTCGGATGAGGGTGATTCGGCTTCATTTCCCAGAGTGCTACATCCACACGTAGCCAGTGTCCTCTTATCAGTTCGGGCCTCCTTTAACCTCCACTTCTGGTTTATTTCCTATTTATGAGTGGCCTCCGGGACTGGAGTCACCTCCCGTACCTTAGCCGCTAGCATTGTCCCACCCCAGGTATGTTCCTTCCGGCCACGGAGTACCAGACTCTCACTGTCAAAAGATCCTGTCCCCCAGGACTCTCCTTCCCTGATCCCTATTCTAAACCTCTGTTCATCTGCGTGGCTGGCACGTTTCTTGGCTTTTCTCAAGCACTTGCCCCACCTCTCTCTATGCCTTCTGATAGAAAAACAGCTTCTTGATTATCCCAGGAATTAGGAGGGTAGAGACTAGGCTTTCTATCTCAGGCTCAAGGAGTTATACAGAGTCATAATTAAGAGCACAGACTCGGGAGCCACACTGCGTGGATCAAATCCATCACCTTACAGCTGTGTGACTTTAGACAAGTTGCTTAACCTCTCTGGCCTCCATCTTTCCATCTTGCAGCGTAAATAATAGTATCTGCCTCACAGGTTAGCATTTGTAAAGCACTCAGAACAGGCCTGGCAAAAAGTACATGCTATGTAAGTGTTATTCAACAAATGTGAATGTTTCCCTCCCCCGTCTTCCCTCTAACTACCTTGCCTTTTCCTATCGCATTGTTATTCTGGGCGGCAGGAGGGTTGGGTTGTATGTGTGGGCATCCGGAACCAGGCCTCGCCTGCCTGCAGCCCGTGGCAAAGGCGTAACTGCATGGTTAGAACATTTTCTCTGAATGAGCTCACGTGAAGCCTTAGCCCTGAAGTGGGATCATGACTGCAGGTTTGGGCCTGCCAAGCCCGGGAGCCTGCTGGTGATGTGAGCTGTCAGGTGCACGTGGAGTGTGTGTGTGTGTGCAGTGTGTAAATCAGGATGTATATGTGTGTGGTCTGGGAGGTATGTGGGGTATGGTATCAACCAGGATCTCTGGGTGAAAACCTGTTTGGTACTGAGATATTCAGACAGATTTTTAGGATGAGAGGAAGCAACTCAAGAGAATTAGAGAGAAACTCTGGAAAAGAAGGTGTATAAGAGAGAGAAAAAAATCAAAAATCATGGGGAAAATTGCTTTTTGAGGAGAATTTAGAGACTTTGGTTACTTTCTCAGTATTAACATATATTCACTATTATCTGTGACCTAAATATGCCCCTGATCTTGACTAATAAGGTTAAAGCAGTACTCAAGGATGTCTGTGTCAAGGGAGGGGGAAGGACCAGCATCATCAGCTCTTAGAACCTCAAAAGGGGTCCCTGCTTGGACCTTCTTGGAACTCTCCATTTTCCTGATTAAATCTGCTTTTCACAAGTACCCACAATCAAGCTAAAACCAATATACTTTTTCTAATCCATTTTATTATTTCTTTTCATTTTTGTTTGATGACCAGCAATGGGATGCATAAGAGAACTACTATGTGTATGTTTTTAACACATTTGGAATGGTCCA
>NC_138371.1:51396505-51471771 GCF_054177405.1 Leptonychotes weddellii | reverse complement strand
AAAAAACAAAACAAATGAATGAACAAACACAAAGCAGAATCAGACCTGTAAATAAAGAGAACACTGATGGTTGCCAGAGGAAGGGGGGTGTGGGGTTGGGTACGATGGGTAAAGGGCAGTGGGAGCTACGGGCTTCCGGTTATGGGATGACTGAGTCACAGGAGTAAAAGGTGTGGCATAGGGATGCGGTCAATGGTAGTGTTATGCGTTATACGGTTGGTGACAGATGGTAGCAATGCTCGCGACGAGCAGAGCATAGTATAGAGAGGTCGGATCACGATGTTGTGCACCTGAAACTAATGTAACCTTGTGTATCAACTATACTCCCATAAAAAAATTTAAAAAATAAAATCAGTCAACCCTCAAAAAATATACTGCACAATATTATTAAAAATAAATATGTATTGCGTGTAATTGCTGAAGATATGGGCAAATGTGCCATCTGTTATATCATTAGTTAAACAGGATTTGGGGCTGACATATTTTTGTCTCCACTGGGTTTTAGGAACATAGAAATGGGCTGGTAATTTTTGGTTCATGAAACACTCTTATCACTGGGCCTAGTTTTGTTGCTTACTTATTATAATTTTATGATTTATACTATAGGATTTATATTGTATTTATACTTCATGATTTATACTATAATTTTATACTAAGTGTCCATAAACCCACCATCCAACACAGAAGCTCAGTCTTAACAACAACCTACATCAGACTTATGGTTCCCGCCCCCCATCCCATTGACCCTAGAAAGCTACCATCCAGAATTCTGAGAGGAATAATCATCTAAAACATGTCTTATGGGGTAGAGGTAGGGAAGAAAAAAGACTCCCATGTTCCAGACAACTAACTAGCCCAGGAATTTCTGCAACAAATCCATATGCAAGTTGGAGACTGTTGCACATCTGTATTTTATTCAGGCCAGTAGAGTGTCTGGTCTGAGCCAATTCATCTTGGTGGAGAAGGCTTTGCAGGCCTGTGATGAAGGGGTAGGATGGGAGGAATTTCTTTGCCTATGGATATTAAACACTGAACAAAGACATGATAGTCTACTTTTTAAAGCATAGAATTAAGGCTGAATTTTTGTAGTAGAGTATCAGGACTGATGCTCATCTTTAGGTAAAAGCAGTAACAGTCTTCCATGGAGAGGAATGGTCTCATTTACTATGTAATGAAATGCTCTGGTCCCCACCCTTCAACTACTTTCAGTTCTTTGGCTTGTTTCTTCTGGTAGGACTTCCATATTTCTAAATAAGTGTATGCTTCTCTCTGTTGAGCCGTCACTTTTACTCATCACTATTGAAGACCTAGCTCGCTTACACCACCCTCCAGTCTTTCCCCATTATTTTTGGTTAGATCAGCGTTTCCGAATTTATAAAATTATGATGGTCAGCATTGTTGTCTGAGCCAACTAGTGTACTGTGATTACATTTCTCCTACCATGTAACTCTTCACTTTCCCGGGAGTTACTAATTCCCTTGATTGTCACTGGATTTGTTTTCTTTGTACCCATTTATAGGTCTTTCCCTCCTTTCTTATAGTTGCTCAGTCCCATTTCCCTCAGAGTTACTTTATCTGATACTCTGTCAGGTTCTCCCTACACCCTCCCTTCTGACTTTTTCTCCTTGAAAACATCTTTCCTGGATTCTGGGTCTTTGCTCTAATCAGTTGGAACCAGTTGCTCTGAGGCCTGTGTCCTGGGATTTTCTTTTGCCTCTTGCCTACGTTGGATTCCCTATTTTCATGAAGCACATGTTTTACTCGTCCTTGTTTTGTTCACTTGTTTTGTGAGAGAAAAGGTCCTGAGAAGGAGGGGCAGGAGAGGCAATTGTTTTAACATTTTGCAACTCGTTTTAATATTTTGCATCTTGTACATGATCTTTCTTCTGCCCTCACATTGGAATGATAATTTGGTTATGGAATTCTAAACTGAAAGTGCTCTTCATTGTTCCATTGTCCTCTGGGGTCTAATGCAGCCTTCCAGCATCTGATGCTGTTCTTACTCCCGATCCTTTGTATATCCGAGTCTAGAACTCTCCCATTTGGAAGATACTAGGATCTTTGCTTTATCCTTTTTGTTCTAAAATTTCCCAGTGTGGACATTTTTCATTCATGATAGTAGTCTTTCAGGAGGCCTTTCACTTTTCAGATTTACAAACTTCAGTACTGGAAATGTTTCTTATCTTACTTATTTGAGAATTTTCTCCTTTCTTTCTTTTTGTCAGTTCTAATTATCAGCTGTTCAGTGTTCTACATTGATACTCTAATTTTCTCATGTTTTTCTTTCATCGTCTATTTCCTTAGATTTTCTTGACTTTGTCTTCTGGTATTCTGGAGTTTTTCTTTTGGTGGCCCTATTTTTCTTTTCTAAAGCTTTTCCTTATTGTTCGTTCCCTTTTTAGAGCTTCACCTTGTTTCATGAATGCAATATTTTCTCTTTTACCCCCTGCAGACATTAATTATAGTTTTTTTGGATGTTTTCTTCTGCTCCCTGCATGGTTTCCTCACTTTAGAGGTCCTCTCTTCCCTCTACCATGTTTATTGGTTTACATTTCTGTCCGGCATGTTTGAGGATTTTCTCAAATGTCTGATATTTATTGTCTGTAAGTTTATAATTAAGATCAAGGGCCGTATTTAAAATTATCTGTAACGTTTTATTTTCTAAATAGGAATTTTGATTTTCTGATGTAAGTTCGATAAAATATTCAAGTAATGCAGAGAAATGAAAGTTCTCTCATTCTGCCTTCTAGAGAGAACCACTATTTTTAAAAATCTTCATGTTTTTATGCATATATAAACTTATTTATATAAATGGAATTATAACATACAGTGTTTTAAACCTGTCTTTTATCACTATCACTAGGCCCTTAGTATCTTTCTATGTCAATACATATACTGATCCTTTTTAATGGTTACAACATTTATTTAACCAGCCATCTATTGTTGGAAACATTTAGGTTTCCAGTTTGTTACTATTATAAGTATTGTTGTGCTAGGGTTTGTTGTATACACATTTTTGTCCACTTGTGTGACTGCTCCCTTAGGAAAAAATTTTGAAAGGAAAATTGCTGAGAACATAGGGAGGTACATATTTAAGATTGGAGACACTGTATATGAGAAACTTAGCTGGTGAGAGTTACTGTAGAATTATCAGACTGTGAATTGCCTTTTTCATCGACAAGCCCCCAGATATAACTACATATTGGTCTGTTCTCTGGGGCTTTCCATTAAGGGGCTATCATCTTTTGTTAAGGATGTATAAATCTGACTATTGCATTTAGAAGGAAGGTGGGAGAAGAGCCGGCCATCTCGTTGTTTAGTATGAAGATGAGCAGTCACAGCCAACTCTCCATTGCTTTCTGCTGTGCCTTGTGTCCCTGAGTCTGTTTCTGTTTCTCCAGAGAACACACTTCCCATAGCCTGGACTTGCAGGGTGGAGGTGAGGATCCAAGATAGAGGAGGGAGTGAACAACTGCTCTGTTGAAGATGTCAGCCCAATGCTCTGGTTTCATGGGGCATTTAATTCCCACCCCCAGCCCCTGGTGCTTCCCATTCCTGAGGCTTTCCCAGTTGGGGGATTCTGTTGGCTGAGCTGGCTTCTCCTCAGTATGTCCCTCTATGAGCGCTTGGCTTTTGCCCTTTTTGCTTAGTCAAGTCTATTACCACCTTCCACCTGCTTTCCACGTGTGTATATTGTGGTGGGGGGTTGCAGATGACTCTGAGTCTCATCAGAGATAGAGGTTGTGTTTTTGTTTCTTGTTTCTCCTATTGTTTTAGGGGTGGTTTTCAAATGGGATGTGGGGGAACAGAAAAGTCAATCTACAAAATCTTAAAACCGGAAGAAGACAATTGTTTAAATACTTATGATAAAGGTCCCCAAGAGATATGTTATGAGAGATTATAGCAGTGGGACCTGCCAGGGTTTGGCCACCTGAGTAAGGAGGAAAAAAGGGTCTTGAGGAAAGAGTATACTTGTTACCCATGAAGCAGACTGGTCAATTGGTCATATTGATCATTTTCTTTGAGACTTGGAGGACTTTGCCAGGCATTTAATCTTTAAAATTAGGTATTTTAAACCTTATGAGGATATAAACTTTTTAAAGATTTACTTATTTATTTTTAGAGAAAGAGCACAAGCACATGAGTTGGGGGGAGGGGCAGAAGGAGAGAGAGAGAATCTCAAGCAGACTCCCTGCTGAGCATGGAGCCTGATTAGGGGCTCGATCCCATGACCCTGAGATCATGACCTGAGCTGAAATCAAGAGTTGGACACTTAACCAATTGAGCCACCCAGGTGCCCCATGGATGTAAACTTTTTAAAAGCAAAAACTGTTTAAACTGCTTAAATACAATGTCCATTGGAATCTCTTAAATTGAAGGGATATTTTATTGGAGGGTGGAGGTTCTTTCTTACTTTGAAATGTTAAGTCATTTAGATATTTAAGAATACTTTTTTTCAAATCTTTAACTACTTGTTTGTGTTACTCTTTCTTTCTTTGAACATCCTGAAGCTTAGAAACTGAATCTGTATTTCTCAGAGACCACCCCGTTCTCCTTTCACTAACCAGCCATTCAGGCAACTTACACTCAAAAGAGGAAACACTGACACTTAATCAACAAAAGAAAGTTGTGCTCCATATCCTGTTTGTATGGAGACAAAAATAGCTCTTCAAAAATAGCAGATTGAAGTTGATAATAAAAATGTCCACTTTGATAGCCAGCATTTCTCTATTGCTGAGATAAGCTCACTATCACAAGAAATAGGGTGTTGAATGGAACACGATCGTGTCAGAGTTACCCTGTGTTGCACTAATGCAAATACGGATGTTTTACAGTGACAGTTGCTAATAAAGACTTGCACAGGACCCAGCTGTTTGTACTTTGTTATAGTGCTGTTGTTAATGATGCACAGTAGCACTTTTTTTTTTTTTTTTTTTTTAATGAAGGGCAGAAGAGCAGGAAGCAGAACAAAATCCAGTCAGTAGAGCTGTCCTCAGTCAGGTTCTTTGAGTTGTGACTGGCCCTGCAACATGCAAGGGGTTCCTCCATGGACGAAGGTTTAGAACAACCACTGTCAGCCCTCCCTCAGTTCCTGCGGAAGCCGAGGCTATACGTCAGGTATGGTGTCTACAGGAATTGTCTCTAAATTTCCTTAACTGAGTACCCATCATAGGTACATTTACCTATTTAGAGGATGTTCCATGTTCTTTACATATATCAAACAGAAAATTGAAGAAGATGATCTAAGTAGTACACATAAATAAAATAATTTAAAATTTCTCCTCATATCCCGGTATACCATTCTCATTTTGGGGCCCACTGGTCTGGAGACAAAGGCCCCATTTTATCCATGAAATGCAAGTCCCTAGAATTTGTCTCTACAATAAGTGAAGCACCTGGTGGGAAGGAGCAATGTCTGGACAAGCTTAGGTAGGTTGTTTTTCTCTTCTCAGTGTTCATCTAAACCTCTCTATTAGGTCACTCTGCACTAATGGAAAATCCCCTTAGTGAGGCATTGGTCTAGAAACCCAGCTCCCAGAAATCATATTCCCTTCTGTGTGATTTGAAAGTCTTCTGCTGGCTATTTTTATGTAGCTCAAAGTCCAGCACCCGAAATGGAACTTTCAGATTAGTTGCAGATGCCATCCCCTCCCCCTTTTGTAACTGGATGTGCTTTAATTCAAAGGAAACTTTTCAGACCATTAAGCTTCAATACAGTTTAATGCCTTTGGGCTGTGGGGCTTGAAATCATAGAGAAGGCTGAATAAATGTTTTAAAATAAAATCTGGAACACAAAGTACTTTTTTTTTTTCCTTACAGCAAATTTGTTTTTAGTTTTGTGATTTTCTGCCTTGTTGAAATAAAAAAATCTTGGTCCTGTCCCGACTACAAAAGCCCCAGTGGATGGCCCAGCCCCAACTTGGGAGTGGATGGGCCAAGTCTGAGGAGGTTTGGCTTGTCTTAGAGGCAGGAGGGCAATGACCTCTGCCTCTTCCTGCTTGTGGTTTTAAAATAGTCCCAGGTGACCAGTTTGCCTTCTAGGCCGGAGTAACTCTTTTGCAGAATGAATAATATTTTCTTAAGCACTCTTAAGTTCTCATTCACAGCCTATTTTAAAAATGATTTAATGAATAAAAATATGCTGTTTATAAGTCCCCAAGTGCATATTTTTTAGAATGGCTAAAAGAGTCGCTTTGTTTACACACATTTAATACAATGGCCAAGTGGGATGTTATTGTGGTCAGGACTCCCTCAAAATGATTTATGGAGAAAAGTGCTATCGGCCCGGTCATCTTTTTTCAGGATCAAATTTGATTTTAACACTTGATTCGCTTGAACTTGCACACTCTCACCCTCACCACCTTTTTCACATGGGGACACTAAGGCTGCAGATATGAAAATAGCTTGCTCCAGCTTAAGCCAAAGGCAGTCAGGTATTAAGGAGCAAAGTTGGGTTATCTGAAAATCTTAGCCAGTAGGCTGCTTATAAATTTAGAGTTGAAACCTCCTTAGTCAGAAGAAGGCTGATAGTCAAGATAAGAGCTGGGCTCTTACCTCGAGATTACAGAAAGGATTTGTCAAGCAAATTAATAATCTACAAAGGCCAGTTTAGTGTACATGCTGTTTTAAGCCTGGGGAAGCAGCCAATCATGTACAATCAGAATGCTTATTGTGAATTGTTTCCCTATGTGTCGATCAAGTCCCTAAGGAACCTCTTATTAGTAGTGTCCTGAAGCTGTGTCAGTTATCGTGTGTGATTTAATACAAGCTTTTTTTTTTCTTTAATTTTATTTCTTTATTTGAGAGAGAGAGAGTGAGCACAAGCAGGCAGAGGAAGAGGGAGAAACAGACTCACTGCCGAGCAGGGAGCCCGATGTGGGGCTCGATGCCAGGACCCTGCGATCATGACCTGAGCCAAAGGCAGTTGCTTAACCACTGAGCCACCCAGGTGTCCCTATCGTGTGTGATTTAAAGAAATAAAATGGCATTGATTTAAAATATTCTCTAATTCAGAGGAGATTGAGTTAGAGAGTGTTGCAGTATCATTGGCCGTCTTTTATGCAGCAAAGTGCTAGCTTTAAGTGTCCTAATTTTTAAAATTAGCTTTATTCATAAATTTGCTGTCATCTAATCTATAGGGGGGTGGGGTTCTGACTGCTTTTATTATTTAAATTTAACAATCATTCTAATTTTAAATATGAAAATGCTTTTGAAAAATCTTTTCCCACCAAGAAAAAAAATTAAGTTTATTGTTTTTGAAGCAGTATCTTCATGAGCCACTCCATTAGGGGCAGCACAGCTTGAGACAAAATTTAACTGAAGAGATTATGTCCTTTCAAATTTTTAAGTGATAATATTAACATTTTATTTCCTTTTTAGGTAGACTTCCTAGGAATAATCCATAACCTTGAATACATTTCTAAAAATGTAGCCTTTGTTGTTTTTGTGGTGCTTTAGGAATATCAGGAAGCCTATAATTCTGGTAAAATGAAAGAAAGGACTTAAGTATTTCTCAGTAGAAAAGAGGACCCAATGATATTATACTTTATTATGACGCCCCCAAATGAAAAAGGAAAAAATAACTATGGGTTACATATTTGCACGACTCTGCAAATGCAAAGTCACTATTTGACTTGAGTTGTTTAACAAATCTAGCCCAAATCAGTCCAAGTTAATCAGATACAGACCGCCAAAAACTACACAGAGTGATTTAGGAGGTGCGCTGCACAGGTCAGTCATGAGTGTATCAGAATTCTTTTGAAGAGATAAAGCTTTAAGTTTTTAAGTGTTTAAAGTGGGAAAATTCATCTTTTTTTTTTTTTTTTTGAAATTGGAAAACTGAGGTCAAGCTAGAGTGATACTGTGCATCTTCTCAGCAGAGAATAATATTGAATTGATTTGAGGGTGGGAGTTCTTGATGATTAGTTTTCAAATAAGATGCCATTCTCTGGAATTCTGCATTAAACACAGTTTCATCTTCACCTTGAGAAGTAGTTATTCTCATCCAGCAAAAAGCATTTCCTGTGTGGTGGTAATAACACAATGAAATTTTATCAGGTGCTTCTGTAATGTATAGTCATCAATGAATCTAACAAGGATACATCTTATAAGAAAATCAATACGAGAAAATGCTTATATTGTTGACTGGAGCCAGCATCCAGAAATGAAAAATAGAAAGGAAAATATCACTTTGCATTGGACGGGGTTTCAGTGTATATAATGTGCTGGGACCTTCTCTTCAAAGTTATTAGGTCTCTCATGAAACAACAGGCAGCAAAGGGATGAAAATACTTCAGCCCTTTTTAAATGTCAAAAACAACCTTAAAACCACTATTTCATCTCTAATCTATTGTTTGAATAAAGTGCAGTTTTCTGTCCCACTGAAATGTTTATATGTTTAAGTTGAAATGTGTTGTGAGCCACTGTTTGGAGATACTCATATTTACAAATGGGAAAAACTATTCAAATAGTGAATTGAAAAAAAAATCAATGATGGATTCTCCCAGATAGACCTCTGGAAAACATGGGAAATGAATTTTTTAAACCTCTGAGAACAGGAGATTTTGTATTTATATGTCATCTACCCAGTGTTGTTTCTAAATAGTGGAAAGAATGAACACATGCTTGGGAAAGAACAATTGGTACACATTACAAAAAAAAATACAAAATACTTAAGATTTTGGAGTGTACTTAATGTAATTGAAACTATCTTAAAGCCACTTTTTAATACAATGGCTATATAATTCCATCATAATCCTCTCATTGTTCTTCCTTAAAAAAGTATATTAACTTGAAATTGTAAAACTTGATAGATTGTTTTTAACAGGTGTTGTCATTAAATTTGAAATACGCATTTATTACCATAAATGCATCTGATCCTAGATTATGGACTTATTTTGATACCTTGATTCTACTTATTTTTAATTTTTTTTAGAGAGAGAGAGTGTACACGTGCGTGCAGGGGTGGGAAGGGGGCAGTGGGAGAGGGAGAGAGAGACTCTTAAGCGGGCTCTGTGCCTGGGGCTGGAGACTGGGCTCCATCTCACATCCTGAGATCATGACCAGAGCCGAAGTCAAGAGCCGGTCGCCTACCCAACTGAGCCACTCAGGCGCCCCTGGATTCTCTTATTTTATCCTTTTATTTTTAAAGCTTTTATAAAGGTGTATGTAGATACAACTTTTTAAAAAAGACAAATTCTTTTAAAGGCTTAAAATTAAGAACAGCAGCCCCCGACAGCCTTTCTCTCCTGAGTCTTCTTCAGTGGCAACAAGTTTGAAATCTTCTAACCTATTCTAGTATTTGTGATCACGTTTTTGAATAACAACCTTACACTGTTATTTAAATTTTTCTTTTTGACCTTTAGGTATTAACTATGAGTTTCCTACCTTTAATGATGAGGTTTGGCTTTCACACCGTTCCTCCCTGCAAACACCTTCACTCATTTTGGTTAGATCAATATTCAAAGTCTTGGACTATGTACATCTTTTTCACAGCTAAGTCTATGATGATACCAGTTCCTTTATTGTCTGTTCTGGTTATTCTCCCTAGAATCAATAACTCTCTTTCTCTTTTTCATTTGCTTTCATTTTCTGTTTTGTTCTAGTTTATCCCCAAATCTTGGACAAAGGGGTAAGTTTTCTCTTATGACAATCAAACAAATCAGGTGATCCTTTTCTTTTTTTTTTTCGCTTGAGACACTGATTGTATTTGTAGGGGGTTAGGGAAACAGTGGAATGAGAAATACAAAACTAGGGAGAGACCAGATGTCGCAGATGCCAGGACCCCCTAGAACTCCTTGCTCTCATCCTTGCTGTCCATAGACTCTGTTCCCACTTCTTCATAATCCTTCTCCAGGGCAGCCAGGTCCTCTCGGGCCTCTGAGAACTCCCCTTCCTCCATGCCCTCGCCCACGTACCAGTGCACAAAGGTCCATTTGGCATACATCAGGTCAAACTTGTGGTCGAGGTGGGCCCAGGCCTCGGCGATGGCTGTGGTATTGTTTAGCATGCAGACTGCCCACTGCACCTTGGCCAGGTCGCCCCCAGGCACCACTGTGGGGGGCTGGTGGTTAATGCCAACCTTGAAACCTGTGGGACACCAGTCCATAAACTGGATGGTACGCTTGGTCTTGATAGTGGAAATGGCGGCATTCACATCCTTGGGCAACACTTCTCTGTGGTAGAGCATATAGCAGGCCATGTATTTGCCATGATGGGGGTCACACTTGACCATCTGGTTGGAGGGCTCAAAGTGTGTTGGTGATCTCTGCCACCGACAGCTGCTCATGGTGGGCCTTCTCAGCTGAGACGATGGAGGAGTAGGTCACCAAGGGGAAGTGGATGAGGGGGTAGGGCACCAGGTTCATCTGGAACTCTGTGAGGTCCACATTGAGGGCCCCGTCGAAGCACAGGGAGGCCGTGATGGAGGACACGATCTGGCCGATGAGCCAGTTGAGGTTGGTGTAGGTGGGGCACTTGATGTCCAGATGTCCAGGTTGCGGTGGCAGATGTCATAGATGGCCTTGTTGTCCACCATGAAGGCATAGTCCAAGTGCTCCAGGGTGGTGTGGGTGGTCAGGATGGAGTTGTAGGGTTCCACAACTGCTGTGGATACTTGGGGGTGGAGTAGATGGCAAATGCCAACTTGGACTTCTTGCCATAGTCAACTGAAAGCCGCTCCATCAACAGGGAGGTGAAGTCTGAGCCAGTGCCACCCCCAAAGCTATGGAAGATGAGGAAACCCTGAAGCCCGGTGCACTGGTCTGTCATTTTTCGGATTCGCTCCAGCACAAGATCGATGATCTCCTTCCCCACAGTGTAGAGGCCTTGGGCATAGTAGTTGGCAGCATCTTCCTTGCCAGATATCAGCTGCTCAGGGTGGAGGAGCTGCCTATAAATGCCAGTTCTTACCCCATCTATGACAGCAGGCTCCAGGTCCACAAAGACAGCCCAGGGCACCTGCTTGCCAGCCCTGGTCTCACTGAAGAAGGTGTTGAAGGAGTCATCGCTGCTGCCCAGCGCCTTGTCACTGGGCATGGTGCCATTGGGCTGGATGTTGTGCTCCAAGCAGTAGAGCTCCCAGCAGGCATTGCCCATCTGCACGCCCGCCTGGCCCACATGGATGGAGATACACTAAGGCATGGTTGTTCCAACAGGTGATGTTTGTGGAGGGTCATTGACTGCAGACGCATTACGAGTCTCCAGCAACACCATGAATCCCAGATGGTCCTTTTCTAAGATAACCCCTTCCAGAAGCCCTTTTCACCTTGCTCTTGTTTAGACTGGCTCCTGGCTGATGACCTACAAGCTCCCTTTGCCATTTTTGTGTAGACTCCCTGTGCCTTTTTCTCTCTGTTGGATCCCTTGTTTCCTGGATCCCAAATCTTCCTCTTGTTTTATCTCCCCTTTGGGTAGTAAGCCTCTAGTCTAGTAGCTTCCTAATAAAAATGCAGAGAAAGTACTTTTTTTTTGTTTTTGCATTTCCAAAAATGTTTTTATCCTATCTTTACATTTGATCAATAGTTTGGCTGCAAATAGAATTCTTTTATGCAAGTGATTTCCCCTCAGTACTTTTAGGCATTGTTCCATTGTCTTCTTGTTTCCAATTTTGCCATTATGATTTCCTATACCATCCTTTGTACGTAGCCCTTACACCAGAGTTCCTGGATTTCCTCTTTGTTTCTGGAGTTCTGAAATTTCATGATTATGCATTTTGATATCAGCCTTTTCTTCATTTAACATATTGAGTACTTGAAAAGCCCTCTTCATATGGAACCTTACGTACTTCTCCTCTGAGGGTTCTTTCCCGGTGTTATTTCTTTGATGATTTCCTCCTCACCTCATTCCCTGTTTTTTCTTTGTTAAACTGCTATCATCAGAAGTTGGACTTCCTGAACAGATTACCTAAAATTTTTCATTTTATTTCCTCCACAGTCATATATTTATTTTCTTTATTTGATTTGTGGGAATTTTCCTCAACTGTATCTTCCAACCATTCTACCGCTTTTTGTTTCCATTTCAGTGATCATAATTTGCAAGAATTCTTTACTGTTATTTGACTGTGTCTTTTAAAATAACTTATATTTTTGAGGATCTCTCTTGTTTTTTGATGTCTTCTTCTGCCCCTACATTATTTTCATTTTCTCCAAGTCGGATCCACCCTTTTTTCCTTCCTTCTTTCTTTCCTTCCTTCTCCCTTTTCTGTCTTTCATGTTAGAAGTGTTTCCTAAATTGGGGCCCCTGGGTGGCTCAGATGGTTAAGCATCTGCCTTCGGCTCAGGTCATGATCCCAGGGTCCTGGGATCGAGCCCCGCATCGAGCTCCCTGCTTGGCGGGGAGCCTGCTTCTCCCTCTCCCTCTACTGTTCCCCCTGCTTGTTCTCTCTCACTCTCTCTATCAAATAAATAAATAAAATCTTTAAAAAAAAAAAAAAAGAAGTGTTTCCTAAATGTCTAATGATTTCTGACTGTTCAGTTGTCAGAGTGTCTCTACCATGGGATCTGGAGGCTGTGTTCATGTGTGCATGTGTGCCCAAGTCAGTACCAGATGACCAGTAAGCCTCACTGTTAGGAAGCTTTCATTCTTCCACTGGGGAGTGCCTGAAGCTGCTCACATTCACAGATCTTCTCTAGAGCTTGGTTGGTTTTTCCCAGAGAGGAATCCAGCCTGGGCTCCCAGCATTCTTGGAATTCGGTTGGGGAAGGGTACTATTCTGTATGCAGACTTTCACTTAGTCCTGTTTCCAGTAAGGAAATCCTATGCTTAGCTGTGATTTGTAATCTTGTATTCAAAGTCACTCTGATTCAACTTTTCTAGAGAATAGACCTCTAGAATTCTGCCAGGTTAGGTCTAGGGCACTGTCAAACCATGCTGGCTGGGGAAGGGAATTTGATATATATAACTGCTGTGGAATGTACAGAATTGTATCAGTCCTTCTGTTTTCAGTTCACCTACACGCCTACCTTCAGAGGTATCAAGTGCCTCCAATTCCCATGCCTCTCAGGGTTCTGTGGTGCAAATATATTTGCTCCACTGCTGGCTTTAGTTTCTGTTTTTTGTTTTTTGGTTTTTTTGAGTCTACCTAGACAGTTCTGACTTCTTTACCTGCTTCCCAAGCTTCCATGATTTTATTACTGTCATCTCCTCACCTGGTCTTTTAATCCTTGCGAGTGAATGCTTTTTCAAAAATTATTTAATTACCATTTCAATGGTGATTTGGGAGGGAAAGACGCTAAACCTAACCACGTTTAAATAGAAATGTCTATTTTCTGAACTTTTCGATTGTCCTTCCTACGTTAGACTTGCTTGCTCTTCTTTCTTCTCTGGTTTCCAAAAGAGTTCTCTGAGGCTCAGCCTTATGTCTTCCTTCTCTTTGCTGTTTACTCTGAAGACATCATGAATATAATTGCTCTTAGGCTGCATACCTCAAGCCTATATCTCCAGTCTTGTTTGTCATCTAAACTCATATTTTCATCAAAACTCATAGTTCCATATTTCCATGGCACGGACTAGGACAAAGCAGTTAGGTCCCAGGTGCAGAATTTAGGGAAGCACTCCTTCTCAGGGTTGTGCGACCTGAGACCTAAGAATTCTTAAATTTTGCACCCTCAGCTCCTTGTTATCCGTACCCTATCCCGGCCCTACCACTTGTACATGTGGCCATGTTGGTTATCTCATTGTCACCTCCAACCTATTGATGTCCAATGCCAAGTTCATCAACATCCTATTCACAATCCTTCTCTCTTACCTCATCTATTTCCAGTCTTCATCAATAACACCACCAATCTACCAATCAGATCCAGTCTCTCCTTTACAAACTCCTTTATAGTCTGACTCAATGTTTTATTTATTTTTCCTTCAAAATATAGTTTTCATCTATCCCTCCCAACAGGGATTTTAGCTCTGGAAGCGTTGAACAAAAACTTCCCCTACTCTAAAATTCCTTACTGTTTTCATCACTTCTCTCCTAAAATCTTTGGTGTTTCTTTCCCACCCATTTAAATATAAAGTGCCTACTGTACTTCTACAGTGTTCTATTATCTGACTCCAAGTTCATGAATTCATCTCTCTTTTAAGGTTTAATGCAAGTCATAACTCCGTGGAGTTTTGAGTCACTACTCATTGCTGACTAGTCTGTTTAGTTTCTTCTTTTCTGTTCCTTTAGTCCTCATTGTCAGTTTCACACTGAAACATACACTGACTTTTGGCAGTCCATGCCTCATGGCCATCTCCTACTCCTTGGTCCAAAGCTAAGTTCATCATCTTTCCATTCACAATCTACCTCTCAGCCAAATTCATTTATCTACCCCTGATATTCTCATTTAAAGTTCTATCAATTTTTCCTGTAAAACATATCTCCTGTTTTCATGCCTGCCTCCTCACCTAGATGCTAAGCTCCTGAAAGGCAAGGTGCATGTGTGAACATGGCTTCTTGCAAAGTCTAAGCAAAGAGAAGGCCTTCAAATTTTCCTTGATAAGTAAGAAAAGCTCCTCTAATATTTTACACAATAGCTCTCCATGAGAACAGAGGACTAACTTATCTTTCTCTTAAAAGAATGCCATTTCAAAAGAAAAGGATATTGCAGGGTTATCCCAATCCAATATCAGAAATATCATTAAGTATATATTTTAAAATATTTGTGTAATTAGGTAAAGTGTTTTAAACTGAGTGTTGAAATTGTCTGAAAAGCCTAAAGTATAGTCATTCAAAATATATTTATGGTTACTATGATTTATGAAGCTAGAGCTTTACATAAAAGTCCATATAATGTAAGAGAGCAAGAAACTTTCTAAACACCACCAAACACAGCCCTCTAAAATGCACTGACTCCAGTAAGGTCTCTACAGACCATCTCTACTTCGCAGCTTCTCTCCTTGATAAATACCTATGGTTTCATCACTAAAAACAGAGATTTGAAAGCAAAGAAAAGGCAAGCAATAATTGTAATGATTCTGTGATAAATTTTTCAGCCTTTCCAGAATATTTCACCTGGTATCTTATTCAATTATTTCAAACTTTCCCCTGCAACAAATTTCTGCAAACTATCAAACTACCAGTTATTTGGGAAATGAGAAATTCAATTAGGAAATGGTAATGGGGTTGAATAGTGCTTCTTTGGGAATATGTGAGGTTTGAATTTAGGACTGAGTCTCAGAGCTTTCTAGCCTTCGTGAGCATTTTATGAGGGCAGAGTGTCCCAGATTGTGGCAGGTTTCCTGGTTGTTCAGGCCTGGAGTCAATACTGCTCCATTCTCCAGTGTTGTCTTACAGTGTTTGTGGTGGTGATCCAGTCACTCATGAGATCCCTGCCTCCATGTTCACTGCGTTCCCAGCACTTCCCCACGGTCAGTAACAGGGATCTGCTACTTGGCCCTAGAGCTGCTCAAAATTCAATGTGCCCATAGACCCAACTGGGATCTTAACACGCAGATACTGATCGGGTGGGTCTGGGCGGGTCTGAGACTGCAGAAGCTCCTAGATGGTTCCAGTGTTGCTCGTCTGAAGAACATACTTTGAGTGGTAAGGATGTAGGAATATTCAGAAGAATTTGTCATGATCTGTGGTGTTATTTTTAAGAGTAAAAGTACCTCAGACATGCCATACTTCCTTATGTTGAACTGTCATGATCTCTTACTGATAATTACAGACCCCTGATTTTGTACTTTATTTCCATCTCCTAGCATCCCAGTGAGTACATTGTTCTCACATCGGAGAAGGAGGTAGTGCAGACAAGCATGTTTTCCTTGAACTCACTGGGTCAGTGCTGATTAGACTTCTTGGGAGCCAAGGGAACTATTCACAACCCCTCAGGGTCCTGCTCACTTGGGGATTTGGGATATTTCTAATGCCATCCAGCTCTGAGTAATTGGATCTTTAATTTTAAGAGTGCTGCTCCGAAGTACTTAGCTTTGAAGAATATTCAGGGGTCCCACTACTGGCTGGCAAGGCTGCCTGTGGACTCCAGGACTCTGATTTATGGGGCTTCTCCCTGCCTGTTCAGCAGGGAGTCACTTGCCAGATACTCAAACAGAAATATGACTCTGGGTGATGATAAACATTCTGAGAAGAGGGCATGAAATGTGACTGAGAAAGGAACTGAAAAAGAAAATAACATTTTATTCACTGAGCTACACTTGGCTTCTATCTCTGTGAGATAGGTGGTGAATGTCCTTGCTTTGGGTGGTAGATACAAAAACATGAAGCTCTGGGTTACGAAGGGTAGGCTGAGCAGATTTTCACAGGCTGCTTTTGCCTGGCATTCAGAAGGAATGATTCATTTTAAGATACAGATTAGATGGGGATATCTCTCTTTACAAATGGATTTGTTTAATTTTAGTTAACCTATTTATTTTCCAGGACCATGTTGAGTTGCCATTTGTTTGAGTTGAGAGACATTTGATCTGAACCATTATTTGTCTGTATTTGTCTATTTGAGAGGACTGGCCTCTGTGAAATTTGACATGATAGCTCAGATTAGTTTCTGCAGCTATCTAATCACTGGATTAAGGAGCATTTTTAGATCAGACCAAACAAGGGAGGACTGAACTGATTGAGCATAGTCTTTAATCTCTCGTTCTCAAGTGTGGGTTCTAGACCAGCAGCATCAGTATACCTTGGAGCCAAGTTGAAATGCAAATTCTTAAGCTCCACTCCAGACCTACTCAATCAGGAATCTACGTGTTTATCCCCCCTGAGATCCAGCTGCATTTTTATTATGTATTTACCTCAACTATTTATAGAAGTGTATAAAGTAAAAAGTGAAAGATCTCCCCAATCCCCAGCTTAACTCTCCCGAGTGCCTCATCCTTTGTAAAAATAGCTGGGTTTATTTAACTGTTAATTTTGAAATAATTATAGATTCATAGCAAATTGCATAGAGAAATGTACAGGGAGGTCGTATGTACCCTTCACCTAGTTTCTGCCAATGCTAATGTCTTGTATTACCAGAGTACAATGTCAAAACCAGGAAATTGACATTGGTCGATCTACAGAGCTTATTCAGTTTTATATAAACTTGTGTGTGTGTGTGTGTGCTGGCAACTTTATCACATGCATAGATTCTAGTAACCATCATCACAATCAAGGTACAGAAATGTTCCATTGTTACAGGGTCTCTTGTGTTATCTCTTTGTAGCTACACCCGCTTCCTCCCCCTCCACTCCCATCCTTAACCGCTGGCAACCGTTACTCTGTTCATCTCTATAATTTTGTTATTTCAATTTTCTTTGTTATTTGTAAGTTTATATTTGTTATATAAATGAAATCTCATACTTTGGGGATTTTTTAAAAACTTAATATAATACTCTGAGATTCATTCAAGTTGTCACATGAATCAACAGTTTCTTCCTGTTTAGTGGCTAAGTAGTATTCCATGGTAAGGATGTCCCATAGTTGGCTTAACCATTCACTCATGGAAGAACATCTGGGTAGTTTCCAATTTTTGACTAATATGAATAATGCTGTTATAAACATCTTGTACACGTTTTTGTGTGAACACAAGTTTTTATTTCTCTGGGCTAAATGCCCAAGAATATATTTACTGGGTCATATTGTAGTTGCATATTTAGTTTAAGTAAAAAACCTGTGAAACTGTTTTCCAGGGTGGTCATATCATTTTATACTTACAACAGCAATGTATGAGACCGATCTAGTTTCTGGCTGTTGCTTTTAATTTTATCCATTTATTCTGAAAGGTATGTAGTGATATCTTATTGTAGTTTTAATTTGCATTTTCCTAATAGTGAATTATTTTGAACATCTTTCCATGTGCTTACATGTCATCCATGTATTTTTTTGGTGAAATGTTGGTTCATATCTTTTCCTATTTTCTTGTTGGGTTGTTTGATTTTTACAATTGAGTTTTGAGAGTCTTTCAGATATATGATTCATAAATATTTTCTCCCAGTCTGTAGCTTATCACTTATCTTCTTAACAGGATCTTTTGCAGAGAAAAATTTTAAAGTTGTGATGAAGTGTAATTTATCAACTTTCCCTTTTATGGATTGTGGTCTTGAGGCCAAGTCTAGGTCCTCTTCTCTTAACTCTGGGTCCCAAAGATTTCCTCTTATGTTTTTCCTAAAAGTTTTATAATTTTTCATTTAAGATTGTGATCCTTTCTGAGTTAATTATGTTGAATAAGAGCAGTAGCAGAGGACATCTTTACCTTGTTCCCAATCCTATGGAGAAGGCATCCAGTCTCTCACCATCAAGTGTGATGTTAACTGTAGGAATTTTGTAGATGCTCTTATCAAGGTGAAAAAGTTCTCCTCTATTCCGAGATTACTGAGTGTTTATCTTGAATGAGTGTTGAATTTGGTCAAATGCTTTTCCTTCATCAATTAATATGATATGATTTTTCATCGTTAGCCTGTTGATTTGTTTGTAGGGTTTTTTGTTTTTGTTGTTGTTGTTGTTGTTGCTGTTTGTCTGATTGCCTTATTAGGCTAATACTTACCTCAGAATGAGTTGTTCCCTCCTCTTCTTTTCTCTGAAAAAGAGTGTGTAAAATTCATTTTAATTCTTTGTTAAGTGTCTGGTAGAATTCTCCAGTGAAACTATCCAAGCCCAGGACATTTTTTGGAAGGACTTCTAAATTATGAGTTTAATTTCTTTAATGGTTATAGGACTATTCAGATTATCTATTTCATCTTGGTTAATTGTTGGTGGTTTGTGATTTTCTAGTATGATTGGTACATTTCTTCTAAGTTATCAAATTTATGAGTGTAAAGTTGTTTGTAGTACCCCCTTATTATCATTATAATGACTGTAGCATCTGTATTAAAGTATATGTCATTCCTGGTATTAGTGATTTCTGTCTACTGTCTGTCTTTATCAGTCTTGCTAGAAGTTTATCAACTTTTTTGCTTTAAAAAAAAAAGTTTTTTTAGTTGTTCTCTATTATTTTATTTTCAATTTCATTGATTTCTTCTCTTTATTATTTGCTTCCTTCTCTTTCCTTTGGGTTCATTTTGACCTTTTCCTGTTTCTTGAGGCAATAACTTAGTTTATTGGTTTGAGATTTTTCTCTTTTCTAATATAAACATATTTCTTTCTCAGTACTGCTTTAGTTGCACCCCACAAATTTATTATGTTGTATTTTCACCTTCAATTTAATTCTATGAATTTTTAAAATTTCTTTTGAGATTTTCTCTTTTACTCGTGGATTATTTGGAAGTGTGTTGTTTTATTTCCAAGTGTTTTGAGATTTACCTGTTATCTCTCTGTTATCAATTTCTAGTTTGATTCCATTATGGTCAGAGAACATACATGTATGATTGCAATTCTTTTAAATTTGTTGAAATTTGTTTTATGAGCCAGCATATGGTCTACCTTTGTATATGTTCCATGGCAACTTGAAAAGAATGTGTATTCTGTTCTTGTTGGGTGGAGTTCTATAGATATCATTTAGATCCTGTTGGTTAATGGTGTTCTTCAGTTCTATATCTTTGCTGATTTTCTATCTAGCAGTTCTATTAATTGCTGAGAGGAGTGGTGAAGTTCCCAGCTGTAATTATGGCAATCTGTGTTTGAACAAGCCTTCCAGATGGTTCTGATCATGCTGAAGTTTGGGAACAAGTACCTTTAACTCTTTGTGAGTTTCAACTTCATGAAAGAAATCACCTTGAATGTAGAGAAAATGTGAGTTCTTTCATAGAGTTGAAACTCCCTAGCTCTGACCCTTTCTTCCACTCCATCTTCCTGACCATCACCAGGTATATTTTCCAAAAGAAAATTCCAATCATATCACTTCCAGGGAAACCTTCAATGATTCTTTACTGCCCTTGAGTTAAGCCTACTATTTTAGCTTGAGTGGTATTGCCTCCTTGCAAGCACTTAATGTTCACTGCTTTGTTTCTCTGAAATTAAACATTTCTAAAAAAGTTAAAAGAGTTTCCCCTTTTTAAAATCTAAAAGTGAAATATTTTTCAATGAAAGAGAATTCGTTGGAAATTTATAATGCATTTGAAGTGGACTTGAAATGTATTTTAAGTCGTGGTACCATAATAAGATGCATAGAAATATTATCGTCAATATTCATAGTGATTCTAAGTGTGTCTGTCTGTATCCCCTCTTTTCCATTCCTACTGCTATTCTCAAGGGCTGGTTCTAGTGATCTATTCTCTGGATTATTGCAGTGTTTCTCAAGCCTGCCTGGCCATAAAGATAGCCTAGGACACTCACTAAAATGTAGATTTCTTTGCCTCACTCCAGAGCTTCAAAGAATGATCAAGAATCTATATTTTTACCAAACATTCGATTTTATTCTAATGGTCCCAGGCCATTCATTGCCTTTTAATAGTTACAATTTCTTACCTCCCCAGTCTGTGGTTCATCTGTCATGTTACTTAATTATCAATTAAACTGCAAACTACTTTCATAAAAGATTTGTAATTGAGGGGATAGTGTCTCTGAATGCCTGATTTTCTAAATGAAAGGGACCGTCATAGTGGTCTAGTATATTTATTAATCCTAGAATGCTTTAGTATCCTCAATATGAGCATGAAAAATGCTATTACTTTCCCCTACCCAGAATAAAATACTGGATATTATGAGAGCAAAAGAAAAAAAATTTACAGCATAATATAGAAATACAGCAGAACGTAATATGGTACTACCTTATCTGTGTTTTAGGGCAAACTGAAGAACTGATGCAAAATGATTTCAGGAGCTTCTGGGAACGTGATGGACAGAATGCCTCAACACATTTGATGCTTTATAGTATAAAACAGCTAACTACTTGCAAATAGTATGAAGAAAATATATTCCAAAGGTCTTCTAGTGTCTACAAATGTTGACATGCAATTGCCAAGTAGCAACTTTGAGTACCATAAAGCATAATAGCAACGTTACCATCTTAGCTTTTGAGTCTAAAGGGACTTTAGAAAGTATCTCATTTAGAGGTGCCTGGGTGGCTCAGTGGGTTGGGCATCTGACTCTTGGTTTGGGCTCGGGTCATGAGCAGGGAGGCCCACACCCTGAGATCATGGCCTGAGCCAAAGGCAGCCGCTCAACCGACTGAGCCACCTAGGCACCCCGATTTTTTTTTACCAGTGAATTTCGTATGAAACAATGTGCTGGCAGCAATAATAATGTTGTGAACATAAAACTTTTTTGTCGAACATTCCAGAGAAATTCTTGGTTGTCCAGGAGAAGCCATCAGTATATTTCTGAAATCTTGTAGGTTGCTGTGTCACTATTTTTCTGGAAGAATTGTCTCATTGGGGGTTGTGGGTATTTTTTTAATGCATTACTTCGAGTGCTGTTGTCTCTGTAGATAATCAGCAGACAGATTCCCCAAATGAACAATGCCGCATTGAATCCTTAAACTGCTCACCAGGGGCAGGGGCGGGGAGGGGGGGGATTTGTGAAATAGAAGGTGAAGGGCAAAAGTGGCAAACGGAACATGCTCAGGGACCGCTTTCTCCTTCAGACTCAATAATACTCTTGAAGTGGTAGCTTACCATGTTGAAAAGGATGTGAAACTTTCAGAGCAACAGGTCAAATACATGGTGAGGCTTGGGGGATTTGTAAAGGGATACGGACCTTTCTGGGGCCGATTACCAGGTCATCAGTTCGAATACAGCTGTGCTCAGCCATTACTAACATGATTGCACACGAGGGCTCCCTAGGCCAGCTGGGAAGTCTGCTCTTGTTCGCTTGGTAGACAGCTAGGCAGCTGAAACCCCGGCGAGGAGGACCACTGTATCAGCGGGCACTCGGGAAATTTGAACTCTCCAGAACTCCCCCAGTCTGCTGAGCCCTGCTGCCAGCCATCTGCTTTCTTAACACCTCCCCAGGGTTCCCCCATGACGTGTGCTGGGGGAAAGCATGTCCTGGGACTGTGTGAACTGCATCAGTTCTGTCAGCCCAGGGGAAAACTTTTCATGCCTGAATGCAGCTGCCGAGAGTCATGCTGGTGTATGCGGGACTTGGCTTCCGGGTTTGACTCCATGTCTGAAAAAGTCACGTAGCTCTGACTTCCCTCCAGGCCCCTGTCCAACCCCGAAGTGCCAGGATGGACCCCAGGGAGTTACCTCCAGGAGAATCATGGCACAGTCCTTTGATTTGGCTTGGTTGCAATAAAATTTGCAGAAAGGTACGTACCATGCTCACAGAAAGGCCAATTCTATGACAACAGTATTCAAACTGCCCCTGGGACCCAGTACCCAGGACTCAGCTTCCCGTTAAATAAAGAACAGAAAAGTCATCACATTCTGGGGAGTCAGGTTAGGATTCCGCTATTCCAACAAGCCCTGTGTAGAGGCAGGTCGAGGCTGCCTGGTCTGCTTGAGTTAGAAAAACTGACAAGTTGAATGTTACCTTTCTGTGACCTCCCTGCCCTCCACTTACCACCTAGGACCCAGCAGAGATGCTGGGGGCTGACAGGAGGCAGCTGTGGTTGGGTCTGGGGTTCTGCGAACATGGCTTGCAGTCCTGGATCTGCCAAGAATCATCCTGGCTAGTCCCATAATCTCTTAAGAACCTCAGTTTCCCCATCTATAAAAATGAAACATGGCACTAGGAGGGCTTCTGAAGTATGATGTGGTTTCTACAGTGCTATTTTGAAACAGTTTGGATTCCTCAGAAGGCAGCGATTATCAAAATACAAATCACTGGCTGAGGCCACTGATAGTCATTAAAGCACGCAGGTTCACAGTGAATAAATAAAATATGTTCGTTCTGGAGAAAACTGGGGATATGTTTATAGGTTGAGAAAGCAAAAACCGCAATGGCGTTTACGATTGTTTTGTTAAATGTCTGCCTACAACAAAGCCTGCCTGAAAATAGAGTCGCTGCATGAGGAGGAGAAACACGGGGGTGGCTTTTTATATAAATTTTTCCTAACATCTTATTTACTGCATCCATTATTTTTTTCAACAACTAAAAACAGCTTTCCAAACAGCTTTTATCTTTAAATTTACTTTATGGAGGTAATCATGCTGCCTTTAGAAAAACTTTATTAGGCTGCACTTACTACATTATCTAGAAATAATGCATTTATATGCCTATAGATCCAACTTCCCCCCAAACCACACCAAAACAAAAAATATAGATGTCTGGTTTTGTCAGTCCCTATAAATAAAGGAGGCAGAGACAGTAAATATAGAAAGGGAGCATGTTACATTACCATAACACACCAGAAACCCAAGGTGAGGATGAAAGTGCTATTTATCAACCCACCGAGAGCTATGATTCTATGGATTTTCATGTCTTCGGCGTTACTGAGTTTAGATAATTCCAGACTTTGATTCTTTATCTTAGAACTTCATTTTCGGAAGCATTTTAGTAAAACTGAGAAATAGACTCTAGAAGGTAGAAGCATGATGGGGAACAAAGATAAATGAGTGGATCATGTGGACTATCTACACTCCAAATAGCGACAGAAGGTGGAGAAAGGTTCAGATTCAAAGGGAATCCTAAGTGTCAAGACACTCATCATTTCCACATCCATTTGCAGCCCTTAGTCCTGGCAACACCACTAGATTTCTGTCTAGTATCTTTCCAAAAATGCCATTCCAGGTCAGGAATTCATTTGTCTTATTTTAAACTACAAATTTATTGCAAATAAAACAGAAGTCTGAATGACGATATTTACATTAATTGTATTTCTTTCACCTTAAAGGAGTATTCTTCTCACTCTCTATTTCTGATTTTTTCTTATGCATGCATGCATGTATTTACTATTAGGTATCTATCTTTGTAGAAAACATAATCATGGCTTCCTAACATTAAAGTGAACCAGAGTATTATTGAATATGAAGAACATAGCTTTCCTTCCTTCCTTCCTTCTCTCATTTTAGTTCAAAAGCTTTCAAAAAGCAGTCTGTGTTTCTAAGGTTAATGGGAGACAGAATTATGACTACCATCTACTGAAACCTACCCTATTCTAGGTGCTATGTGCTTTATTTATTTTTTTTTAAAGATTTTATTTATTTATTTGACAGAGAGAGAGACACAGTGAGAGAGGAAACACAAGCAGGGGGAGTGGGAGAGGGAGAAGCAGGCTTCCCGCCGAGCAGGGAGCCCGATGCGGGGCTCGATCCCAAAATACCGAAGGCAGACACTTAACAAACTGAGCCACCCAGGCGCCCCTCCTGTGTGCTTTAAATGCTTCATCTCGTTACCCCTCATGCCAGCCTCTGAGGTTGGTACTATTCTCCCAGGTGTACAGATGAGGTGACTTGCTCAAGGTCATAGAGCTGGGAGTCAAGCGACACCTGAAATGGGTAGCAAGGTGGAGATTTTATATTCCACAGTTTAAAGGAAAAGTAGCTTCTTTATTTAAGAAAAATCTTGTATTTTAGAAACTTAAGAAAGATCTTGTATTGCTCTTGAGACACTACTCAGCTGCTACTGGAAAAAAAATCTTTTTGTCAATTAAGGGGAGCTTGAAAGAGAACGAGTTAGACTGGAAAAGACTGCTTGAAATGAGAAGAGACAAAGCCACCTCAGCACATCAAACTTCCACATAATAAAGAACGTTCTAGTTCCTGCGCATTTGAGTCCTAGTGTACCAGTGCTGACTTGGGTACCTGGGCAATCCTGGGTGTACACTGTGGGCAAGACTTCCTGGGAGAAGGAGTCCCTCCTGTTCTCCATGTGCCCCTACTCAAACTCCCAACCAAGTGGGAGCCTCCAAAGCCCCCCTGTGCTTCTTACTTGCAGAGCCCAGCCCCCTTCTAATCACTTCTTCTGCAGCTGTCTTCCCAGCTGGGTTGGAGGCTCCAGGAGTGCTGGGACGGTGTCTCTCCTTCACCATCCAACACCCTGCCTGCAGGACCTGAGACGCAGCAGCAAACAGAGGGGAGGCCAGAGGCCGTGGGCCTTGGTTAACCGCCTCCACTTCTCTTCCAACTCTGAACACCAGCCTTACACTCACGCTCCATCCTCTTCCACCCTACCATAGCTAGTCCTTTGCCTCCTCCTTGGGGCCATTTGACAGGGAATTCTGGGGTCTTGGGAAGCTGGAGCATGGCTTAGAGAGGGGGGAATGTCTAGAACAAGCTCTGTAGGTTTCGAGGCCCAGGGTAGGGGTAGTGGTTTAATTGCCAACACTTAAGAAACACAGTTGAATGAACGATTAACGATGAATATGCTGAAGCAAAGCCACAGAGAGATAGCATTAAGCTGACCTCTTGGGGGCTCTGAACAGCAAGAGGCCCTACAGTAGGTTTCCCTGGAGGGGAGTGATGGTAGACCCTGTGGCTTGTGGAACTCTTGCTGTTATTTTTCATTATGTTCCTATAACCTTTAAGGGCATTCGTTGCCAAGACATTTCCGTCTACCTGGGTGTCTAATAAAGAGATAATCACAGGCCTTCTCAGGAATGACTGAAACCAATGGAAAGTGGACACCCCGAGAAATAACTGGGACATTCAGGTTTTCTCCTTCTTTGTCACCAGTAGTTTCTAGATCCCTGTGGCACTTCTAGCTCATTCCCGACAGCATATATAAAGTACAGATTATAAGTGAAATTGCAAGCTGGGTAAATTCCTGCCTGAGTCATGTTTACCCATTGGGGTCTATGGGATAGAGGCCAATTAAACAAATATAATACCCAAACCAAATTTTGCCAGAAAAAAAAAAAACCAAATCATCTCTCTTACAACTAGACCAATACTGTCTGCAGTTTTGACGGTAACATTCCGGGACGGGGTGAAAACGGGGAGTGCGGAAACAATGTTCATGAAGCAGTAGAGAAGGGCGTAGAGATGAACCACGGCTCCATTTGTTCCCCTTGATTCTTTTATCTTAAGAACACAAGAATGATTCTGAGAGACTCAGAATGCACCTGACCTATAGGAGAAAAGCAAAAAGGGAATGTATATTCAGTAGGCAGGAACTCCATTAAAAAAAGAATTGACAATTACTTTAGAAGTCAGGAAGCCAATTTTAAAATCAATACATTGCTTGAGAAGGATAACATGATGTAATGTCAAAGTAGGAAGCATTATCAAACCTACATTTACTTTGCATCGGTCCTTAAGTAGCCCTGGTCAGTGCCGAAACATTGACGAAAAGGGGATTCAGAAAGCGGAGTAACAACTGACCCAAATCTTTACACTGACTAACCAAACATTACGATACCACACAGAGCCAAAAATTGGGTTTGAACTGCATTTATACTTATGTTTGCTTCGTTTTAACCTCACTGTAAGAGAACATCTCCATCCAGACCCCACCCCCATCCCTAGAATAAACAGGGTAACTACAAACAGGAACCACCACAGAACTGGGTCCCCTGCGTCTCACTCAGATTTTTGGTGGCATTGCAAAACACAATCTGAATGCTATTAAAGGGGAAGTGGAAAACAAAGGAAGATTTAAAGTAAATTACATGAAACGAATTGTCATCATCTCTGCTTTAGTTCGTGAGAAATTCAATGTCACCACAGATATACGTCACTGAAGAATAATTTCAGCTTATTCAGCTGAAGGGGCAGAAATATATTGGGTTTGTGGGAGAATTAACTGTAATTTGCAGGATCCTTATCATGTTTGAGGAGGTGCTCAGTAAAGTAACAGCCGACGGCTGCAATGGAATCACGAGGGCACCAAGTCTCTTGTTTTCAATGTTTGGTAGAAAGCCTTTTCCCATTCGTTTTAAATTACTAAGAAAAGCAAACATTTTGGTAAATGCTTCAGAGAGATTTATAGGTGACCCTAAATGCAATCTACTTGGTGACTGACTCAATTTTAATTCCTTTGGTTCTTGGTTGCAGAAAGGCCAACGTTGTTACCACTTGCCTGGTCAAAGGTTACACTTCCTGCCTTCCATCAACCTGGCTGGGACATCTGAGTGTTTTTAGATACTAGTCAGGTCACCTTCCAAGGGGAATCACTCACGCTAGCCATCTGATTAAGGGGCCTCTGTAATGAATCCTGCTACCAGGTATGCAATTAGCCAGGCTCTAGCTTTCCTGGTTTAGTGAAATGGGTGTTAGAGGCCCATCTGTGTAAGACCTCGGTAAGCTAAGGCATCCGGGAGCCGGGACGTCAAATCGCCATCCTTCCCACTTTAAATTTAAATTTTAATTACATTTTAATGACACTGTGTGTGGGGGGGGTACCTGTGTGTGTCCGTGTGTGTGTGTGTGTGTGTGTGTGTGCATGTGCATATAATACAAAGTTTTTGTGCCCATGTCGCAGGGAGTTAGGAGACCCAGAGTGCCACTTTGGGTCATTGCTTCTCTGAGGAGTTTTCCACACACACAGCTTTAATCATGCACTTGCAGTTCACCATGAATGCCCTCGGCCGTGTTGGGGGCACACTTTCCCTGAGGTCTCTAATAACGGAGGAAGCTTGACTGAGTGCTCACGAGAGCCCAGCACTGCCTTAAGGTCTTTATTTGCTGAAGACTGGTAATTATTCTTTCTCATACATGAAGAAACAGAGGTGCCAAGAAGGCATGTGTCTAAGCTAGGGAGAGCCTGAGCCCAAATCTGGACCCAGGCAGCCTAGAACTGTGCATGTAGCCACATTCCAGATGCACAAAATTGGGCCAGAGTCAAATGGTGAAGTCCTGAAAAGTCATTCTGGGAGTTCCCAAATCCTCTTTCTGCCTCTTTGCCAGAAGCGGCAACCTCTCCTGGCACCTCCAACATTAACATGCTGCGCTCTAGCCACCACTCCAACTCAGAGCAGAGATCTGCCAGCTTAAACTCAGGACCATCTCCTAAACTCACACTGTGCACTGATGTGGTACCTCTCATAGGTGTTCACTTGTTAGGCTGGCCAATCCGGCTCCTATCTCCCGGCTTCGGTAATTAGCTCAGGAATGGGCCCATGACCCATACTAGTCTCCAAAAAAAGTCTGGTTTCTTTGAAGTGAAGAGAAAGGAGGCTGATTTTTCATGATGGACTTGAACCTTGGGGGGCAGGAGCAGCTGGACCATGATGGACCTCATGGAGCCTGAGAAGGGAATCAACAATGGAAGGAGAGCAGAGCCTGCCCAAGAGCCAGAGCGGGTTGGGTCCTGGAGGCATCTTCAAGCTCCAGCCCAGCTGGGTCTGACACAGGTTATACCCTGGACTTCTCAGCTGGGACCCATTTAATTCCCTTTCTGCTCAAGTAGTTTGCACTGGGCTTTCTGACACTTGCCTCTTTCTGCTTCTGGACAATTTTTAAATTCTAATTAGAAAGTAAATTCATTTTATTTTCATCTGATGAAAATAAAAATGTCGTCCAGTGGCAGAGAGAATCCAGTGACCTTTCAAAGAAGCAAAGGGTGGGGTGGGTGCTATGGCAGAACAGGTTGAGAAGCCAGGGAATTAGTGTTGAAAAGTTACAACACTGGCATTTATTTTCCCATTTAATGTCCCCAGTGATCTTGCAAAGAAGGTAGCATTATCTTCAGTTCACAGATGGGGAGACCGAGGCACGGGGAGGGTAGATAATGTCACCCATTTCACACTGTTTGTAAGTGGCCGATCTCGCCTTCAAACCCAGACCCTTCTGGCTCTGAAGCCCACAGCTGACCTCCCATCGCTCCGGGTTGTACCACAAAGTGCTGTGTAAAGTGAGGGCATGGGGCCTGAAATTGTCCAGGGTACCCCAGGTTTGATGTGCCCTGGACATCTTCAAAGCACTCAACACATTGTGTCATTTGCTGAGTCCAGTGGATAAGGCGGTGGATGTTACCTCCAGATCTTAGAGGTGGTCTGCTGCCCTTACGGCAGACAGGATTTGGGTAAATGCTTTGGTTGTGGAGAAGGAGGAAAGATGGGCATGAAAATGTGATGTATTCGAAGCATTCATTTGCTGTGGCCAGAAAGGACACAGAAGAGACTCTGTGGGCTCAGCATGGTTTGTTTGTTTGTTGGCCTGGGATGAGTCTGACATGCCACTGTTGCCATGGTAATGAGTGAGTAGAGCGCTTTGGTACATTGAGGAAGGAAAAGAAAAACGATAGTGAGGCAAATATTTGTTGAACAACATTTTAAATGTACTGTGAGTACAGTTATGTACTAGGTGCTTTTAAGAACATCAAATGAAAGGGAAAGTTACCGAGGAAGCCAAGATACACAAAACCATGGAGCAATTAAATAGCAGCACATGAACAAGAGAATATAGAAATTCATGTATGCATATGTTCAGAGTATGTCACAGATGACAGACCTGAGTTCAATGGGGCTGACCAAAAGCAGCTTTTTGGATCTCTCTCTCTGTTTTTTTTTTAAAGATTCATCTATTCACTTGAGAGGGAGAAAGAGGGAGAGAGAGAAGGAGCAGATAGAGAGGAAGAGAGAGAATCCCTAAACAGACTCCGCGCTAAGTGCAGAGCCCGACCTGGGGGCTCAGTTCCACCACCCCGATCACTACCCGAGCCAAAACCAAGAGTTGGATGCTCAACTGAATGAACCACCCAGCCGCCCCAGCTTTTTGGATCTCTTAAATTTTGAGCTAAGTTTCTAAGAATTAACCTGATCAGTAGGAGTGAGTGGGGAGGATATATTTTGGTGAAAGCAACATGGTGGCCAAATGGAAGTGTAACTTTGTTCTGCTGAGCCAGAGGAAGGCATGGCTGGGTTCCTGGAGAAGGGGCGATGGAAACTGGGTTTGGATTTACACTGATTTACCCTGTACCTGGCCAGGAAAGGAGCCCTGTCCTGAAGCTGTGAAACACGGAGAAGGTGGATCTAAAGAAAGGAGGATGACTTTCCTGGCTCCCTTGCCCAAGGACAGTGTGTTATACTGGAATGGGAATCAGACCCGGTCTTATTCATCTTCCCTTAAGGTCTGGCACTCTGGGAGGATTGATACGTATTTACTGAATGAGTAAATGAAGGCAGGAGGGAAGAAACAAAGAAAGGAAGGATGGAAGCTTGACCAATCTGCTTCAGAAGCAGGGCAAGATAATAGGTATTGATCAACAGCTGGAAGCCTATGGAGAGTTCAAGAAGGTTGAATGGAGGAGAGCCATTTTTCTTTGCAAAAGTGAAGAAGTCATTAACTATGTGGGAATTGTGGTTTCTTTTTGTGGTGGCACAGGTGGGGAATCCAACTGGAGAGGACACTCCAGGTCTTCAGCTTCCCCACCAGTCAATACTCGTGTCCTTCATGCTCCCCAGCTTCCCCTCTCACAGAACAAAGACACATCAGGAGCTGAATTCCAGGGTCCTTGTTCCCCATAGATGAATTTGCTTTGGTGTAAGAGTTCCTTGGTGTGGAATACCTAAGTAGTTTCTCCCCGCTTCCCAGCCCCAGCAGTTTTTGCCCTGACCTACGTAGAGGCTTTTGCAGACTTGCCTTCTCTCTTCAAAGGGTGTTTTGCTTTTCTTAAAACATTTTCTAATACACCTGAACAAATCAATTAAAGGAAAAAGCCATCTTGTGGTTTTCTGACAGATTCTATGACTTTATAGAGGTTGAATTTCTTCGTATACACATCCTCAATCAAAGACCCTGCCCTCATCTTTCCTCGTTCCTCCCAATGCAGGAAATTGTTTTGGTAAATGGAGCCCCTCCCCCCACGAATGCCCTGTGTGGCCTTAGCACCAGAGTCCTCTGATCCTTCCCCAAGCTGATGGCCCTGTGTGCAGGGCTCCGCACTGCTCCAGTGATCCCAGGAAATGGAATTCCTTTCCCAAGCTGGAGCCCCCGATTTTACCTCTTTCTTCTTGCATTACTACATAGATAGATAATCTGAGTTAATTCCTTCAGGGTTCATATGCATTTAGCCTTTGCCTCTTAGTTCTGCTGCCGTTCTCCAGTTCAATACCCAAGGCAAATTTCCTAAGCTCATTCCAGTGCGGATCCTTATTTTCTTGCATTAAGATAGAATTGCATTAACCTACAGTTTCTTTAGGGGATGTTCTTATGAATATATATATTCTTCTGTATTCAACAGTTGACTGTCATTCTTTTATATTGCAAAATCCTTTCTAATTGAGCTTTTCAAGATGAACCTTTGCTTTCTATTTCTTCTAGCTCACTTTTCGGAGTTTAGGGGTAAGGATGCTTAGACCAGGGAGTAAAAATACCAGTTTTCCATTTTCTTTGTCTTTTGGGAAATCAAATGATTTGGCATAGGAACATTCTGAAGGCTGCCAAGAAACAGCTACTTCTATAAATCAGTTCATTAGGTCCTTAATTTCTGTGACATTTGTCTTCCTGACTTAATTGTAAACTTTGAAAGTGGGGACTGGTTCTTCTTTTCTTTTCCTTCTCCTCCACACTCTGAGCTACCTTCAGGATTGGGTTCTTCTCATTGTGAGGGGGCACTCCATATGTGTAGGGGGCTCCCAGGTTGAGGTGCTAATTCTGTGGCTGTTTTAGCTGTCCTAGTCCTGCTTAATGATCGATCCTGCCTAGAAGGTATGTATAATTCTGAGGTATGAAAGCAGAGCTTGTCAGCATATTTTGATATTTTGCAATAATCTCGCAAGTTTTCTGTTTTAAGCCATGCTTGAAACTTCAGTAACTGCAGTTGCTAATCATCTGGTGCACCTCTGTGAGCTGATGGAACAGTATTGATGGGCACAGTTGAACAATACAGAGTAGCACATTCCAGTACATTCCAACAAGGCCCTATTATTATTACTGGCAGTAGGACTATAAGGTGGAGCACAAGAAGTCACAAGCAATAAAAAGCACATTGTTTCATGCCCCTGTGACAGTCCAGGTGAAATGAAAAGCCAGCTCTGGTAAATGGCCAAGAATAACACAGAGTAGCTCTTCACCCCTTGAGGACCCTGGCTGTTAACACCCTAAAAGAATTGCCACTGAGACAGTTAGAATGGAGGAGTGACCACGGGTGTTGCGTCCCATCCCAGTTCTTCCCTCGCTGTGGATGAGAGTGTGGTTTTCTCAGATCATTCTCTGGGGAAAACTGGTTAAAAAAAAGGAATAGGCTATTTCTTTGTGACACCAAATTACTATCTTCATGTCAAATCATTCATTTAATCAGTAAGTGTTTGTCGAGTTCCTATTATGTGCTGGCTACCATTCCAGGCTCTTGGGACGATAGGTCAGTGAACCAAACAAATACCCCTTCCGTCGTGGAACTTAGATACCCATGGGTGACTGACAAACGGTAAATACAGCAAACCAGTGAACTGCATGGTATGTTAGAAGGTGAGAAATGTCCTGGGCAAAGAAAAGGTCAATCAGGTTCAAGGGGCTCAGAAGCGTGAGAAGAGCAGTTGGAGAGGACGATTAGTGTTCACAGTTTTAAAGAAGGTGGACAGAGGAGGCGTCGTGGGCTAGGCGATGTTTAAGCAAGCAGTTGGAGGGAAGGGAGATAGCCATACAGACAAGAGAAATCGAAATCTGACTGGATCTCTCCCTGACATCCCCCCTCACCCTTAAAGCCTTTCAAAGTCTTCCCTCAGCTCCTGCAGGAAGGTCTAAACCCTTTAACAGGATCTCATGGAAGATAATGTCTTCTTCTCTCAAAACTGATCTCGTTTTTCTCTTTCCCCAGCCCTTACATTACCCCACCCACATTGGTGGGCCTTCTGTGCCTTTGAGAGCCCACTCTCTGCCTCCTAAGCCCTCCCTCCCTGGGGGTTCATCGTGGCTGACTTCTTGGTGTTTCCTCACCTCCAGGTCTCAGCTGAAACGTCTTCTCAGAGAGGCCTTTCTGTACTCAGGAAGTCTAAGGTGGCCAGCCCCCAGTTACACTACCATAGCACGCTATTGATTTTTATGACGATCTGACATTATCTTGTTTTTATATTGTTTCCTTATGTTAACTGTCTTTCTCCTTTAGAGTGTAAGAGCCATGCAAGGACCATACACATGGGAAGTGACATTATCCGTCTTATTCCTTATTTTATCTCAAAAATTCAGGACATAGAAAGCACCCCCGTGCATTTGTTAAGTGAGTAAATGCATACATGCTTGGGTGTATGAAGCCTGAAGGCCTATTGGCCTGTAGCAATTTAAGTGTTACAGAATACTCACCAACCCTCCTATCCCCACCACCACCACCACACACACACACACACACACAAGATATAAAGAATGCATTTGTGATGTTGCCGGGGACATAGTCCTGGGTGCAGGATGCACCAGTCTGCTCTCTCCTACGAAGAGACACACTGTTAGTCAGACCTGAGGTGGGTAATGGGTTTATAGATAGATCAACCTCAGGACACACTGTCAGTGACTGATATGATAGCTGTTTAATAGAGCGCTTGCTCATAGTAGATTAAATTAGCAAGTAAAATGATCATTCATTGTTACTTCAGAGATTATCGACCCATCATCTATCTATCTATTGGAAAGGCTCTGGACTAGAATCTTGTCAAGGCTTGGCGCTGTTCGCAACCAAACTGAGACTGCGTGGACGTCAGCACGACTAGGTGGGCAGCCTCTGACAGAGCCTGTAGCCACAATGGTACCATCTGCTTAATTTCCACTGTGTTCCAGACAGCTGTTCGCCGTAATATGTTTTGCTCTTCGGAAATGAGGTGAAAGAAACAAAGAAAAGCAAAAGATGGGGGCCTATTTCCTTGGGTTTACTTTCCTCAAGTTTCTTTAGAAAGCAAATCGAATGTGACTGGTCCACAGAAGGCATTCTACTAGCAGAGAGTCTGTGGGGATAGAGGATGTGAGTACTTTAAAGACTTTCCATCTTTAAGGATTGCATGGATGGGTGGGTGAATAAATGAAATAAAGATGGCAGATAGGCTTTATTTGGGAGGCAGCATATTGTAAGAGGAAACTCCAGGGCTTATGATTGCTTCATGACATGCCTAACACTGACAGAATTCAGGGGAATTAGCATAACCTCTGAAGAAGACCACTGCATTTTTAAAAAACATGTGAAAGAGCAACTTTCATCTATAGGTTCAAATAAGAATGGTATGTCTAATTTTTCACCTATCCACTAGCAAAGATAAAAAGTAACAATAGTCACAGTAAGGGTGTTGTGAGATAAGCCTTATCAGTCACCGCTGGTGTGAACTGGTACAACCCTCCAGGAAAGAGATTTGGTAAAATGTAACAAGACTCTTAAAAATTCCCATACCTTTTATTAAAATTATTTATCTTTTAATTGATTTTCTTGCTGAGGATTATTTGTGTATAACGAGGTTTATGGCAGTACTTTCTGTAATAGTGAAAAACTGGTAGCATTCAAGTGTATATTAGAATGGTTACCTAAATGTATGGAGCATGTATATAATAGTTTATTATGCTACCATTAAAACTTATGAGCATGATGTAATATGAAGTAAAAAACCAGGATATGAAATTATATATGGACTGTGAATTCAACCATGAGGAAGAAAATATGCTGGAAAACCACGGGAAAGAAATCTGTGAAAATATTGAGTGATTGTCTCTGGATGGTGGAATTACAGATTTTTTTCCCTCTAAATAATGTTTTCTCCCTAAGTAATGTTTTCCCCCAGCCTTTCCATATCTTCCCCCCCCAAGTATGGGCTATTTTGATCCTCATAAGAAAGGTCTTCATAAAAACTTTGGAGGAGGAACTAAATTCTAATTTAGGCTCTACCATGTCCTGTTGGCGTGTTATTTTGGTATGATATTTGGTAAATTATTCACTGTCTCTAAGCCTCAGTTTATCATCAGTAAAATGGGGAGGATAACTTCCAGCTTGCAGGGCTGCTGTGATGCGTAACCAAGATGTTCTATTTAAAGAGGCCAGCAGAATAACTGGCATGTGCTAGAAAGTAAATGGTACTTACAATAATTGTTGCTCCAGGATTCGAGGTGATTGCAAGCTGGTTGAAGTATTTTTTTTTTTTACCTTGACCAATTAATCTTTTATTTTTTATTGCACACTTCAACCATGTTACAGAAAAAAAGATAAAGAACTGTTTAATGTTAGACTCTAGTTAATTACATATATGTCTTCTTTGATACTTTTCTATAGAGACCTAAATTTTACATAAGTATCATCAGTAAACAGAATAATTTATGTTCTATTTAACCTGTTTGGGTCTCACTGAAACATTTTTTGCATGCAATTTTACATATATCAGTATTATTTAATGGCTACTTAGAATCTATGATAGCAGCAATACACCAAAGTTTATTTATCCACTCCCTAACTGTGGGATTTTTTTTTTTTAACTTATATGAATGGAATTGTTAGAAACATCTTTGTACAAGTAGATTTTTTTCTTTTAAATATTTTCTTGGGCTTATGTTACTGTGTTAAAAGATCGATTATAGAGGTCTTGTATTCTTCTAGACAACTTTTTAAAAAGACTAATATACAAAGCTACTGGTATGAGGATACATGCAAGTAAAATTTTATTTGCTAATATAATAGCATGAACTAGGTTGCAGTTGTTCAGTTTGCATTTTTAATATTAAGAAATCTGAATATTATTGTAAGCCTTGACTTTTATTTATATCTTCTTATCTGTTTTCTGTCCTTTTGTAAACTTTTTTTAGTAAAAACAAAAACAAAAAGAACACACACACACAAAATAATTAGCAAAAATTGCATCTTAAGTCCCATAAAAAAAAAGTAGAAAGCATTATGAATTTGCATCCACTTTAAAAAATATTAAACATTCTACTCACGTGTAATCAAATAAGTTTATTACATCTTACCATTTGTTTTCTTTCCATTTTGGATACATTTTTCATTTTCCCTTTAGTTGCTCTCATATACCTTGTTTCTCAATTGCTATAAAGTTCCTTTGTACTACTATTATAATGAGAATTGTAGTCTTTTTATTTTTACTTTTTTATTGTTTTATCATATGTAAAGTGAATTTAATTTCTTTTTCCATGTGGATATCCAGCTGATCTTTCCACCAGCAGTTATTAAATATTAATTTCTTTCCAATCGATTTATTAGTCTTAGTTAAAGTTTCTATTCAGCATCATAGACTATTTAGAAACATTACTTAATAAGGCAAGAGTATTTCCATAAGAGGTTTTTTAATACTGGGAGGATAACTTTATCACCAGAAATGCCTATTTTATATATGAAATGAGAAATTATTTCCCAGGGCTCTAAAGTGATCATTTGAATGGAGGAAGACAAGTTTGGATATAGCAGAAAAGCTACAGTTCCAACCAGAATATTCTTAGAGAGAGCAAGCATCATATGTAATCTGTTGTATAGAGTTTGCGTGTAATCTATTTTCACATAGTTTTAAAAATGCATGATTTAGATTACAGATTATTTTCAGATAATTGCATGGTGATTTTAGTGACAGAGTTTGCACTATTGCTATAAAGGAATATTTGGTAGCTCCTGATTTCTTACCCGTTAAGTGAAAGCGCCTGCAGTTCCAGCTTCCCCCTGTCTCTTCTGACATCCCCACTCCAGCCCCCACTTTCATCATTCTGGGCTCCGGTGCATCTCCCTTTTGTACCTTGTCCAAGAACTCCTTCCAGACAGGGTCCCAACGTTACTTAAGATACTGGTTTGGATACTTAACAAAGACCCTTTAATTGTGCCTGAAACAAAGGGGAAGATTTATTTCTATTTCACATAAAAGTCTGAGCTGGTGGACAGGCTCGAAGTAGGCTGGCTGTTCCATCGGGTCATCTAGGGCCGAGGCACTTTCTATTTTGTTGCTCTGCCATCCTCTGAGGTTTGTCCCTGTCCACATGGTCTAAGTAGGCTCCTAACACCTGCATCAGCCCACGGGAAGGGCTAAAGTAGGCAATAGATAACAAGGAGCTTCTTTTTAAGCATGTAATCCAGAAACTGAAAACATTACATCTGCTCCCTTCAGAATTTAATAACATGGTCCTAATTAGCAGGAAGGGAGGCGGGAAATAGAATCTCTAGTGACCTTGTGCTCAGTTGAAACCCAAAGTGGAGATAGGGAACAGGGAGTGTATCCTATTATGAAAAGGTGGAGAGAATGGATGATGGGGTTTTCTCTTTCCCTGTGATGTCTTTCCTGAGCAACTTGGGCAGAATTACTTTTTCTGTCCTCTGGGTCCCCTATTTATGATAGATAATTTTGTGCATCGCTCTCTCCCTTGAGTCTCTGCTCTCCTTGAGGTCAAACGTTATGTTTCTTTCTGGAGATTTACTTTCTTATTTGATACTTATATAGATACGACTTTTATTTTTCAGTGTCAGACATTATCTATCACATTGACTTCTCACTTGAAAGATAAAGCTGTAACTCTTTCTTTCACCTTCCTCCCATAACACACACACACCCATCCTATGTCCTCATCCACTCAGTATTGTTACATAGTAATTTTATTTATGGCCACATTTGTGTTGTGTTTAAATAATTATGAAGATGTAGATGCTACTTATGCACTGAACCACGGAGTATAATTAGTAACTTTTTCTAGCTCTCCTAACATTTTGTTTTCCCTAGAGTTTTGTAATTGTTTGTTTAGGAAAATCATTGTTACTTAACATCCATGTCCTTCTCACTGAATTCAATCCAAACTTTGCTGAAATTGCACAAATCTCTTTTCAATATGTTCAAACACCTTAAGCATAGTTTGCATCTTCTTGACGAAAACAAGCCTTCTGACGTGCTCCAATTGGGACTGTTTGTTTTCTAGGCTCTTTGTTGCAGTTCAAGTCTACTGTATGGATATACCCCTAAATGTTTTCAGTTATTCATCCATATTACTAAAAATTTTTTTGAGCATTCACCCTGCTATATGTATATACTCAGTATATTTGTACTACAGCACTGGTATCTTTTATACACTATAAAATGACACAAACATGTAGAAGTTAAGAAAAGAGACTTAAAAAAGTATAACCTATTTTCTTTCTGCATTCCAGTGCATCATCCTGATTAGTCTGTGAGTATACATACTTGGTAATCATTATACTATGCCACTTGGATGTACGTTACCACTCGGCTATACCTCATGATGTTTCCAAGGTGATTCATTCTCTTTCCCCTAATTTCAGCTCCTCCTCCTTGTTTTTCTCTGCATCAAATCAGTTTTTTTTTTTCACTCAATTAGGCCAGATTAGTAAGAATTAGCTTCACTCATCTCTTTCTTAATCCTTCCAAACAATCTCCAATCCAAAAATATTTCTTGGACTCACGCAGTAGGTAGCCCATCATGACCTCTTTGTGTACATAGTCTATTCACATTTACTAGTTTTTGGATCAACTATGAAAAATTATATTTTTTCCAGGAAGTCATCTGTTTTCTTTAGGTTTTCAAATGTGTCACTATAAGTTTTATGTAATATTCTATGATAGTCCTTTTAGTCTCTCCAGATCTTTACATTCCTATTTCCACTGTTTTGCTCTTTTTTCCTTAATCAAGCTTGGGAGGGATTTACCTATTTTATTAGTCTTTTCAAAGAACTAGTTTTCAAATTTGTGTAGTTTTGTTTTCTCTTCTACTAATTTCAGCTTTAATCCCCCTAAGGTGTAGTTTAGGTCACGTTACTCCTTTCTTGGTAAGCCCTCAGTGGCTCCCCATGGCCCTCTGAATTAAGTATGCACTCTTCAGACAGGTTTTCTTGGCTGTCAGGAGATGTGTATTGAATGGAGCTCTTTCTCCATTGTCAGAAAAGGAGAGCTATAGTTGTGTGGAGAAGAAAACCATGTCTGCACACCAGCCCGTAATCTGTTTAGCTATGTTATACAACTCCTTTTATGTTCAACATCAGGGGCAGATCCCTGACCTTTGGCAAGGTTGTGAAATAGACCTTGCTTTCCTGAAAGTTGGGGATATAAATAATATTTATATATAAGGTCTGCAATACCATAGGATCAGTTTCATGAGCTGTAATTAAATAGGACCCTTGCTATAAATTCTTCAGTTCTTGATGGCATGCAACAGCTGGTGACCTTAGTTTTTTTTAATAGTGTTTTCAGGGGAGGAGGAAAGAAAAAGAGAGGGTCATTAATATGGTCTAGCCTCTGAGATTTTTGTGAATATTTTGATCTAGTACAGACCTCCACTCACTAAGTGAAAGGCATCTGTTTCTTCTGTCTGCAGCAATTGGTATTAGCATTGAAAGTAGCCTGACTGAATGGATCATCCCACTCATGGTCTATCCATTTGCTATGGAGGCAGTATTTATCACTTTTGGTGGACTTAGCCAACTGAGCTGATCTTTTCTTTTATTCCTCCCAGGGTAACAATCTCAAAAGCAGATATAACTGATTGATCTGAGATCTCCTTTTACTTTCTATGAGAAAAAAACCACCACCAGCTGCCAAAAAATTGCCATAATCAGCAGAGCGTGGCAGGGGGCCTTGTAAGTTTTCCTGAAGGTGTTGCATGAGAAGGCCATGGCCATGATCACTTCCTCGATGCTGTCCTGCGCTGATTGTGTTTTGAGGCTCATTATGAATTGCCAGACATGGCAGGTAAGCGGTGGGCTAAGACATTGAGGAGATTTATTGACATGAATGTGATAGAAAGCATGTATGAATTCATGTGTAATTTGTACCTGAAGGTTTTATGTGTGATAGATTGCTCTGTGGTGATTTTGGAAGATGGATATGTGGGGGAAAGTTCCTAGCTAGGAAAGAATATGGAGATAAAATATTATTTAAGTATTCATTTCTGTTCAGAGAGTTGCTGCTATTTTTTTCTTCAATCTCCTGTTGAGTTTGTAGGTGTTCAGAATGGTTTGATCCCTATCTAGCTGAATTCGTGGGACCAGACGAAATTTAGGTCTCCTGCTCCTCCACCATCTTGCCCAGAAAATCTTAAGTATTCATTTCAAAGTTTAAAAGTTAAATATTTTTATTCGATTTGTTTCTGATCACAAAATTTATAGAGATTCAGGATAAAAATTCAGGTACCAAAAGATGAAAATAAAATTCATCCAATTCCAGAGAAAGTCACTCTTAGTATTTTATTTATGTCCTTATAATCTTCTTTTCCTAGCCAACATGCCAACTTAACAAAAATGCAACTATATTAGAAAAACTCTTTAATGACACACCATGACAGCTTAAAAAATTGGTTGCAAACTTTTTGATATTCCTTTCATTGTTTTCTTGCCTTGCACCTGAGCAGGCTTGTGACTTGCTTGTAACCAATAGAACGGGGCTGAAGTGACTCTACCTGACTTCCAAGGCTAGGTGAGAACACGTATTCAGCCTCCACCTTGTTTTTCCTAATACTTGTGCTGGAGCTCCAAGCAACCACGCAAGATGTTCAACTTGCTATAAAGGAGTCCAAGCCATATGAAGAGGCCATGTGTGGGCTTTGCAGCCAACAGCCCCCAAGCTCACCTCCCAGCTGCCCGCCATCTTGGATATCCAGTCCAGGCGAGCCTTCAGGGGACTGAGCTTTCATCCTACTGCAATTGCTGGGGAGACCTCAAGCAAGAACTGCTTGAGCCCACCTCAAATTCCTGACCTACAAGTTTTTGAGAAAAAATGGAGTAATTGGGGCACTTTGTTATGTATGCAATGGTAACCAGAACACAAGCTTAAAACAAAGAAACGAATACTGCAGCATACTGTGAACTCTTCAGGTTCATTCCATTTCCTTCTGCCTCATTTTGATGGTTTCATAGCATTTTTAGTATATGTAAATAAGATACTGTTTTTAAATTAATCCCCCAGTGTTGAATATTAGTTTACCTTCTAGCTAAACCTTTCAGCTACATCTTTGGACATATCTACTATTTCTTAAGATAACTTAATAATATTCAAAATTAGAGGGGCCAAAGTTATTCTTTTTAGTGCCTTTAACAAATACCTTCCAATTATCCTTTCCCAGTACGGTCAGCACACCTGCAAGGACGCACACACGCACATATCCACACACACAGGGAATAGAGGAGAGAGCATGGGTTTCAGAATCAGTAGTCTTGAGTTTCACCTCACAGTTCCGCAACTTGCATGACCCTGAGCCAATTACTTAAACTTCCTGAGCCTCACTTTAACCGTCTATAAACCGGAGATAATAATACTAACGTCAAAGGAGTTTTTATGAAAATTAACTCAAGTACAGTATTCAAGTGCCAAGCACAGACCAGCCATTTAAAATGCTAACTGTTGTTCTTGCAATGACTTCCCAAGAATGAAGGAATCATCTCTAGATGTCTTTTTTCCTACTCTTCCGCACCTACTGGGTGATTCTGCTTCTGTTCGGGTACTGAGCCTGACTGCTGTCCTTTGAGGCCTTACCCATAGCTGAATATTCTTGCGAGTGCTAATCTCTAAAGGTGTTACTCCCCCCAGTTAGTGGATGCGTTTTTAAAAGGCGATTCTTGCAAGCAGAGAGGTATGTTGAATACCAGTGGGATGAGTCCCTGATGCTGGGATGCCTGGTACCTGATGCACAGAGGGAGGAGATGTTCCCAGGGAGGAAGGCCGTGCTGTCATCACACCCTTCAAACCACATGCCTCGGGCAGTCCCAGTTGTGAGAGGGGCCCTGTTCCTAGACAGCCTGTATGGGACAGCGGGCCTTCCTTCTAAATCAGAGAGAAGTGCGAAAACAAAAACATGCAGACCGTTCTTTCACATTCAGTTTGAATTCCTTTTGGGACATACCGCGTGAGCTCTGGAAAGCGTGTGAAAGGAAAAGTGGTCACAGATGTGGAGCAGGGCCTGCATGGCGGCTTTCCCCATCATCTCGGGGCCTGCTGGGCTCCGCGTAGCCGAGAGGGGCCGCTATTCACAAATGCTATCTGCAGACTCGCAGCAGGTGGGCGAGTGGGAAGGAAGGAAGTGAAGATTTTCGGAGCCATTTCTGTTTCTGTAGCCACTTTTTTATTCTCTGTCAGGCCAGAAATTTGGATGAGTTGAGGACTAAAAAAGGAAAGCTTTTCTGCCTCTTCAGCTTTATTGAAGCCTTTATATGGGAACCAGGCCTTGGCTGGAAAGATGTTTACTTTCCAAAAATTTAGACAGCATTATTGTAAATATGCAATTATGCAGCAGAGACATAATGTAGAGCCTTCTTCAGAGACAGGGGCTAGGCAAGATGTTCTTTTTTAAAAAAAACATGAAAAAATAGCTTGTTTTCATTTGGGGTATTTCCTTTTAGTCATTGTCTATATACCCATGTAGTAAGATCACACATTTCCTCTTAACATACTTAGGCAAAAATAGAAAGCTTTTTGATTATTTAAGACCAATTGGATCTTCCTCGTAAAGCCTCATTTATGTCTTGGGAGCAGGAAAAAGTGTTAAAGAGTAGATTTTTGCTAACTGGTAAATTTAGTCTGTGGTAAACAGTCTTTAAACGGTCTTTACAAATTGTCGGAAGCTTTAGATAAAATGGGCTCCGCTCAGGTCTGCCCCTACCCTCGTCTCAGAAGGATTGCGGTATGTGAAGACGAGCTGGGAGGGGGTGTAGATCCTTGTAGCCTTAGCGCTTCCCTTGGGATCTCTGTTTGTCCCTGTTGTAAAACTGTTGGAAAGGTGACCACCGAGGTGGGATGGATTTCAAAGTGAGTGTTGGCCGGCAGCGGAGGCGGAGGCCCGTTGCTGGCATAGTCTTCCGTCTGTGTGGCCGAGGCTGGACGTGGAGTCCCTCACCTGGACTCTCATGGCACTGCGGGTTCCTTGGGTCCGCGCCACATGCTACTTCTGGCCCCTGGACTAGTCCTTCCATTTTACTTCTCACCGTGGTGGGCCCCGGGCTGGTTCTCAGCTGCTACCATCTGTGTCTGCTTCCGGGGCATGTGAGAACTTCCGGGTCCTTTCCGAGCCACGTAGACTCCAGGGTGACCCAGGAAAGCCCTCCTTTCACTACCAACACCGTACTCCAGAGTTTATATAATGTGGCAGCTTCTGGTTTGGTGTGGGCCAACCTCCTCCCAGAGTCCGAAGATAGGGGGTGGGGGGCAAAACCCTCCTCCCTTCAGAAATAAGATCTCCATAATATGGGGGGAGTGCATTGGTCCCCGACCTCCTCCCCATCCTTGATGAACATCACTCAGATCTCATTCAGGAGGCCTCTGACTCAAGGCCTGAGTCTTACCTGCAAGTGTGTCTGAAACCTGCAGGGGAATCCTTCCTTACCCCTCCCTAGCTTCTGGTGGTTTGCTGGCAATCGTTGGCATTCCTTGGCTTAGAGACTTCATTCATATCCTTCATCCTCATGTGGCATTCTCCCTCTGTCTCTTCACATAGTCTTCTCTCTGTGTATTTCTGTGGTTGGGTCCAAATTTCCCCCCGTTAAAAAGGAAGCAGTCATATTGGATTAAGGCCCACCCTAAAGGCTTCATCTTAACTTGAGGACATCTGCAGAGACCCTGTTTCTAAATAAAGTCATATTCTGAGGTACCAGGGGTTAGGACTTTAACATCTCTTTTTTGGGGGGATACAATTCAATACACAACAAACATTTAGGCTGTTTCCAGGTTTTTGTTATGGGTGGTGATGGTGGTGATACTGTTCCAGATAAAGCTGCAATATGTATCAAGTACATAACATTTTAATTCTATTGAAATAGAAGACTAAAATTTAAAAGCAATAAGGAGGGATTGGAAATAAAAATTTTAAACTTAAATTATTGATTTCTGTTTTTCATTATTCACAAGTCTTTAATTGATACTATAAAGAGAAGTAGAATAGAGATAGTTCAGAGCTTGGAATCAGTTCATTCATAAATAATAGACCCAGAATGAGGTGAACATTGTCCAATAGTTAATAAGGCATCATGGGCAAAATAAAATCTTAAGAACTGTAAGTTTTAACCAAGCATTGATCCTGCTTTAAAAGAGGTGTTTTGAGAATCGTGTTGCCTTGCCATGTGCAGTAAAGTTTTTCCAGGTATTTTTCCGTAGAAAATAATCGGTAGTCATGTTTTCAACATGTTTCAAAGTTGTAACACTGCCGCCAGCTTCCAAAAGGAAGAAACTTCTGTTTTGGAAAGATTTTTCTGAAGAAATAAGATCTCTGTAACATGAAGGAAGTCCCTTGATCCTCAACCTCATCCCCACCCTTGACAAACTCATCCACCTCTCATGTACTAGGCCTCTGCCTCAAGGCCTGAGTCTTACCTGCATGTGTGTTTCTGTCCTGGGACTCCTGATTGGATCCCAGCTATTTGGTTGTCCTTCTCTTGGTTTAGTTTCACCAACAGCTAGAATTCAGGTAGACTGTTCTCTGGGGAGGCCTGAGATTTCTTGGCAAAGCTTGGACCTAAAGTTCTCCAATATAGACCAGCTTTTTCAACTCTGAGTCTTCAAGGTCTCTACTACAGCACCACCGTATTTCCATTGGTAAATGCTTTCTCTTTTCTAGTAATTTTGGTACCATGATTAGTGGGAAGGATCAAAATAAGAGGGAATTAACATCATCGTGCTTTTCTTGGGTGCCAGGCAATGAGTCATGGTGTTCACAGACTCTTATTTAATATTTAACCTTGGATGCAGGCATTGTCATTCCCATTTACAATTGAGGAAATGGGGTCAGTGAAATTAAAAATATAGTGAGTGGCAAAACCTGAATTTAAACCTAACTCCGGCAGGTGCTCCATTCTATGTGTTCTTTCTATCTCACCACAATTCCTTCCAGGAAAAGAGTGTGGTCTTCTCACAAATGAACACTCCTAAAGCAAGCCTGGGCATATCTGGGACTGGATTTGGGCTGAGGAATCATTAGGCAAATGAAGGTAGGTCTAGAGAAGTGGGATCTCAACTGGAGCGATTTTGGCCCCCAGGGGGCATTTGGCAAAGCCTGGAGATATTTTTAGTTGTCACAACTGGGGAGATTGGTGCTATTGGCATCAAGTGGGAAGAGGCCAGATGTGCTGATAATTATCCTACAAGGCACACACATTGATACTATAAAGAGAAGTAGAGCTTGGAATCCGTTCCTACATAAGTAATAGGCTCAGATGAGAGTAATATTGCCCAATAGATAACAAGACACAACAAAGCCCCTATGATGAAGAATTATATAGTCTGAAATATTCATAGTGCCGAGGGTGGGAAACCTGGTCTAGACGACTGGCTTCTCATCCTGGCTTTTCCAAAGGGTTGTGAACTTGGGCATATCACTTTGCTTCTCTCTGCCTCAATGTTTTCTTTCTTTCTTTCTGTCTTCTTTCTTTTTTTCTTTCTTTCTTTCTTTCTTTATCTTTCTTTCTTTCTTTCTTTCTTCTTTCTTTCTTTCAAGATTTGTTTATTATTTGAGAGAGAGAGGAAGAGACAGAGAGAGAGGGAGGACGAGCAGAGGGGGGGTAGAGGGGGGAAAATCTCTAGCAGATTGCCTGCTGAGTTAGGAGCCCAATGCAGGGCTCCACTCGGGGCTCGATCTCACAACCCTGAGATCATGACCTGAGCGTAAAACCAAGAGTCAGTTGCTTAACCGACTGAGCCACCCTGGTGCCCCACTGTCTCAATGTTTTCAACTGTGAAGTTGGTTTACAGAGTTACTTGAACTCTATGATTCTCAAGTTCATTAAAGAAGGTAAAAAAAAATGTCCATGTCTGAAAAAAACAAAAATGGCAGATTCTATTCTTCAGGAAATCTGGGCAAGGATTAAGGTATATGAGAATTGTAATTAAAAGGCTCTATTTACATTGAAACAAATAATAGGAAATTACCACCTGTTTCTTTGCCCCAATTATTACTGGTTAGCTGTTCTCTCTTCCCAGCCAGCTGCCTCAATTCATGCTGCTATCGCTGGCCTGCTACCAGGGGCCCACATCTCCACATGGATATTACTATTTTTCGAGAATAGTTTCTATCATTTGACATTAGTTTTCTGTTGTATCATTTGAAGGATCTTGAATCTTAGAGAGTGCAAAGGATTTTTATTTTTAAAAATGAGTTGGATTTCAATAAAAATTTGACTATTACACTAAGTTCTTTCAAATATGCAATGCAAAGTTGGCTAAGAAGAGTTTCAAAAGAGCATCAGAAGACAGAACTGCTGGGTTTTTGTGCATAGACACAAAAATCCCAAATCAACTCAGAGTTGTGCTAGTCTAATGTCAGCGCTGAGAACAGTATATATTGTGTGGATTATGGCTAGTTTTTTTTTTAATTTTCAATAATATATTATATATTATTTCCATAATAGCACATGGAACTTAGTGGCTGGAGTATTAATACTAACTAAAAAACATATCTAGTTCCTTTTGCTTAGAAGGGAAGAGAGATGATTCTTTTCGAAGAACACTAAATAAGAAATGCTAGGTAATGTTTTCCCATGCCCCAGTAATAAGATATATAATAGGATTTGGTAAAAAGAAAATTTGCTTTTGGTATGACTGCAACTAGCCAAACTAAATCACATAGCTGCCAGTCAACACAGAAATCAGCTTACGTGGGGAAAAAAACCCACTTCCAACAATCACGGCCTTGGGTTTTTTTTCTTCTTCTTCTCCTTTTTTTTTTTTTTTATTATGTTTTTTTCTTAAGAACTGAAGTGCAGAGCACAGGTTTACCAGTAGGCTTGGTATTGGCAATATATTGACTTAATACTCTAGAGTGTTTAATTGCCAAAATTCTTTTCTAGATGTCATTATTTAAGTGTCATTTTATTTTATTTATTATTTTTTGTCATTTGATCATTATTTTTTTTAAAGATTTTATTTATTTATTTGAGAGAGAGAGAATGAGAGACAGAGAGCACGAGAGGGAAGAGGGCAGAGGGAGAAGCAGACCCCCTGCTGAGCAGGGAGCCCGATGTGGGACTCGATCCCGGGACTCCAGGATCATGACCTGAGCCGAAGGCAGTCGCTTAACCAACTGAGCCACCCAGGCGCCCTTTTTTTTTTTTTTAAAGATTTTATTTATTTATTTGAGAGAGAGAGAAAGAAACAGCATGAGAGGGGAGAGCGTCAGAGGGAGAAGCAGGCTCCCCATTGAGCCGGGAGCCCGATGTGGGACTCGATCCCAGGACTCCGGGATCATGACCCGAGCCAAAGGCAGTTGCCCAACCAACTGAGCCACCCAGGCGCCCGTCATTTGATCATTATTTAATGGCTTTTGCTAAGGTAGTTTTCCACATGTTTATCTTGAACTAACAGATGTCTATACCAGGAGAAACAAGGCTGTGGTAGGTTTCCTTGTTATTAATCTAAAGAAGGCCCAAGAAGAAAGGCCCAGTGAGACTATTTACTAACAGTAATCAGGTATTTTATGTACTGTGAAGTAAAAGAAAAATGGGTAAGTCTGGTATCTAGAGAGTATATTGGCTTTGTGGTCGGAGACAACTGGGTTCAAATCCCCACTCACTCCACCAGTACTGGTATGTGAGCCTGGACAGACTCCTTAAGCTTACTTACTTATTTACTTATTTATTTCTATTTATTTCCTTTTTTAAAGATTTTATTCATTTGAGAGAGAGAAAGAGTGAGTGCATGAGTTGGGGGGAGGGGTGGAGGGAAAGGGAGAGGGGCAAGCAGACTCTCCACTGAGCGCAGAGCCTGATGTGGGGCTCGATCTCATGAGCCTGAGATCATCACCCTGAGATCATGACCTGAGCCCAAGTCAGATGTTTAACTGACTGAGCCACCCAGGCGCCCCTTTATTTATTTATTTTTAGCCTCAGTTTTCTTATCTGCAATATAGGGATATTATCAATATTATCTTCCTTATCAAATTTTAAAAAATATGGCTTAAACGAAACAGAATATATAAACTGCCTAACTTAAAACAGCTGCTTTATCAGTATCAGTGTCCTTTGCACATTCATACCTGCTCATAGTCCATCCGATCCTCCTCCACCATTTATATTACAGTGAGAAAGATGAGGCTGATGCCGAGTGCCATGCAGGGGGATTTGACTGGTGTCATGTGTACCCAGTATTCTGGAAAGGGAGAGGTTGTTCCAGCCTAGTGAACCAAGGAGAAAAATAATCTCCGTGGTGACTGATCAATATTAAACATCCTTCCATCCTCTCTTGATGTGGCACCACCACCCCCTCCCAGTTAAGGATTAGGTGTGTGTCCCCAGGGGCTCCACATGTAACTCTGGCAGGGCCCTTCTCACCCTCTACTGTGTCTGTGGGTGTGGGGGTGTGTGGGTGTGGGTGTGGGGGTGTGTGCGTGCGCATGTGTGCTCCCTTCCCTTATCCCTTTTTGTATCCTTGGGCCTACCTGCATGGAGCAAGCAGAAAATGAATGTTCCTGGAATGAATGAATGAATGAATGAATGAGCATTGAGCCATGCTGAGGAGAACTGTGCATGTTTGGAAATATCTACTGAGGAAGCATGCATTCCAGAGTGGGTGGACACCAATACCAGCTTTCTCTTCCCCATTCAAGGTATATTTTTAGTAAAACTGTGTTTGTCATACTTTGTGATTTACTTTAGGCAAATGGTTAAGTGACCATTGTAATGACTGATCATTTTCCTTTGAGCTCAGGCCCATGAGGTGAAGCAGGTCAGAGTACATTTCACAAAGATTCCACCAGAATCTTCCCTACAGTGTAGGAGGCCTGAGCAGAATCCAGCTCTGCTCCTTATTCTACAGACTTGGGACCTGGGGCTGGCAGAGAATACCTTCTCAACCTCCTGGCGAGGCCACAGTGCTGGTTGGGATGGTCAGAAATGGGATCCGGCTCTTCCAGTTCAGCTTAAAAAATACCAACATCACCATTTGCTTTTTATGAGTCATTGTTCTGGCCGTGTTTATTTATGGCTGACAGACTAACTGGTCAGAATAGCTCACTAAAGGCCTCTCAACCGCCAGCTGGGCCACTGGCTACTATAAAAAAATCACACCGACTGTCTCTGTCATTGACTCAGCCATTTTCTTCAGATACACAGTCATAGCATGTATGCGTTCGTAAGTTTGCAGGAACAAGGCGTTGAGAAATCCAGCTTTTACAGGGATAAACGGGTTTACCCTGAAGCTGATGAGGCTTAAGTTTCTCGGCTTCTCACTTGTATACATCCTGGATGAGGCAGGGCCCCTGGAGGGGCGAGCAATGTGTTCCTAAGATCATATGTTTGTAACATTTCCAAAAGCTCAATATTTTTGTATTATTTTTCTTGAAAAAGATCTCCACACACCACTTCCTCCAGATTGTATAAGCTTCAGGTCCCAGAAAACCTGATTAGGAGTAGCTATTTTTTTCAAATTCTGATTGCTTAAAAAAAGAACATGTGCCAGAAATGGCTAATTTCCCCCTAGTTTCCACTTCCCCTCCCCACCTTCAGTAAGGGGGCGCTTGTCCCCTCAGTTAGAAAGTACATTTCCCATCTTCCTTTGCAGTAGGTATGGCCATATGACTAAATTTGGGCCAATAGGAGCTAAGCCAAAGTGAGAAGGTACAAATTCTGGGTCTTAAAACCTAAGCTGCTTGCCCCAAACTTTCCTCTTTCTCACTTGCTGGGAATGGTGATTACCAGAAGGCGCACGTGAGGGAGAATAGTACTACCCTGCCTTTCCTGGCCTTCCAGACTCCTAAGGTCGAGAGAAATTAAGTCACAAAACTTTTGAGTCTCTTAATCATGGCAATTTAGACTATACTGTAATTCATTCATTTCCTTGTCTTCTCTGTTAAAGAAACTAAAATATAAACCCAGCTCAGCAAGGACTTATCTCTGTAGTTACTCCTGATCCTATGAACTAAAACCTAGTCTAAGATAGGCAAAGTTCTAGAAATATCCTTATCAATAGATTCACTCAAGTTCTATTGGCCTAATATGGTAAAGAGCACTGGACAGGCAGTTAGGAGGTGAGAATTCTACCATTTATAGATTTACAGGTATGGGGCAGGAACTCTTTGTGGGCCTTGGCATCCTTGTCTGTGTACTGTGAATAATTATGATTTCATCAGGGTCTTGCGAAGGTCAAGTAAGTCCATGTGTGAGATATGACTTTAGTTTTTTATTTATTATTTTACTTTATTTATATCCTGTCTTATTCCAGAAATGATCTGACAAATTTGATAATAATACAAACCTACTGGTTTTGGTTTTTTGTTTTGTTTTGGTGAGGATTAGAGATCATCTAGGCAAAGCACTTAACACTCCCCTAGCACACTGTTAGCACACTGTGCTAGTGGTAATTTACCATCAGAAAGTTAGTAAGTGTTCAGTGAATGATAGCTTTTTACAATTAATAAGAATGTACCGTTAATAGTAATGTATGCCAAGCGTTTTGAAACTGTAAAACTCCACACAAACATCAGGTGTTATTGTTGTTGTTGTGGAGTCTATTCTGAAAAATACAAGTACTCACCATTGGCAGATAAAATACAACCAAAGCCACTTAGGAAGTCCTTACAACGTACAAGCCCGGAGCGCAGTCAGCGTAAGGAAGGGTGGCTGCTGAGCCACCTGTCTGTGCGTTCCTCCAAAGCTCCTGAGCGCATCTGATTGGCGCAGGGGAGACAGTCTAGATCCAGCTGGGCCAATCACATTCCCTATCCTGAGAGACGGCGGGTCCGTGGAGCCCAGCCGGGGGCTCTGATGGGGACCCCACGGGCCCAGCCTGAGACCCACTATTCAGCTCTTCCTCAACCGAAGTTGTCCCAGTATCCGTCCCACCACCTGTTTCTTGATTTGATTAGCCAGAGTCTGGTTCTTTGCCTTGCATCCAAAGAACCTTGACGGATACCTACAGGAAAGCAGTGTTTGCTTTTCTGACGTGCTTTTGTTACATGTTTCTGAGATTTGTATAAAGGACAAAAAGTGTAAGGGTTTACTAATAAGGCTGAACAAAACTAGGGAAATAATATAAAACAGAACACTTTTGGAGATTTTATTCAGCTTCCTTCAAATTACTGGCTTGGCAGGTACAAACTGAAGAAAAATATTAAAAAGCCAGTTAGAAACGTTTTTTCTTATCAAATTATAAAACTATCTGGAACTAAATAGAACCACACTAAGGCTAAATTAATTCATTTTGTGTAAAGAAGATACATAAAGAAATGATTAAATATACCATGTTTCACAGGATCTTTAATTAAGACCACAATGCAGGGGAACCTTGACCCAACTGTAGCGACGTAGGAGCCCCCAGAACCTCCTTCTAACACTCTTCGGAGAGACAGGGGTTTGGTGAGCTGCAGGCTTGTTTTTACCCTCCAAGGGGTGCTTTATTGCTAATGTACCAAATGTGCTAATTATAAGGCAGTTTTCTCTTTAAGGCAGTCTCCAAGCACTAACTCCTGAGAATCGTCTATCTATGCCATTTGTAAAACTGCCATCGAGTGAGTTTTGAAACATAAACAATTACATGGATAATATATGTGAGAATATGCTATTGTAAACATAAAAATTATGTTTACCTTCAATAGAATAAAATGGAACATGTCCTTTGTCCGGGTCATGCTTTAGTCCAGTTGCCTTCATTTTATAGAGATTTCCTCCCCCCCAAAGAAATCCCTCCCAACCCTAATAAAAACCTCATTGATCCTTTCTTTGGAGACATTCATAACCAGATCTTTGATGAAATGCCCCATAATGGTTCTAAATGAGGTGTATTGAACTGGTTTGTCAATTCTTTGCAGGAACAGTGGCCGTGCCGATATTAAGCGTGAGGTAAACAGTTCTTACGGAAAGTATTATGGAAACACTGTAGTCCTGGCCTTTTAAAGCCACAGTTTTATATTTTAGAGCCTTTAAATATAGTTTGAAAAATCTCAACACTCTATTAAGAAAAAAAACTGACAATGCCATTCAGTTTTAAGCCTAGCTAACAAGGTTTGGCTTTCTGTGAAGGGTTCTGTTAGATGCTTCGTTTCACTCGTCCACTTTTCACAGCTCCTCAAACAACATTCATTCATTCATTCATTCACTCATCCAACTACTGTTTATTAAATGCCTCTGCGAACATATATGGAAACACACAGACAACTTTACTTCATACCACAATGCAAACATGCAAGTGGTTTTCGAAGGCTCACAGCAGGTATTCCAAACTCTACTAGAACTGTTTCGGGGCACCTGAGCAGCTCAGTCAGTTGAGCATTGGCCTCTTGGTTTCGGCTCAGGTCGTGATCTCAGGGTTATGAGATCGAGGCCTGCGTAGGGCTCTGTGCTCAGCATGGGGTCTGCCTAGGAGTCCCTCTTCCTCTGCCCACCCCCCACAACTCTCTCTCTCTCTCTCTTTGTCTCTCTCATAAATAAATGAATAAGTCTTAAAAAAAAAAAAAAAAGAACTGTTTCTACTGGATCACTTGCGCTCATTCACAGGGTGAGCTCTGAACTCCCCTCCTTTGGAGGAAAAGTCTTACCAGAAAGAACGTAAGAGGGCATCTCTTAGTCAGGTTTAAACTCAGCTTCAAATATGTCTTTGTTTCCAAAGGGTGCATCTCCAAAGGGCACCGCCCATAGCTATTTATGATCCTCATGGGCCTCCCCTTGCATTGCTGGGAACGATCTTTAACCCTTGCTAAATAAAGAAATCCCTGCTGCTGCTCATGCTGGAGCACATTACAAATGTGGCTTCATGAGAATCAGCTCCAGTGAGAACGGAGGCGTGCCGAGAGAACTCTTCAGGGGCTCAGTTTGGGCTCACATTTGAAGCCCAGTTTCGTTTTCTCTGGGCCTAGCGGTGTAATGCTTTGCCATGTCTCTGACCTGTAGCTGCAAGTGCCTTTCATTCTCATTTCTACCTGCCCTCTGGGGCCTCCTGGAGTGACTTTCATGCTTGCAAATCCCAGGGCTTATTTTTTTCAAGTCAGGACATCCCAAACATATCCTCTAAATTTGGTTAAAAAAAAAAAAATCTGTCTAGCTGTTTTGGTATGATGTGGTGACAGCAGAGAGATAGAAACTTAACTTTAGATTTATGGAACAAAGATGAGGCATGGTAGTGTGCTACAGAGAATTCCTGCAGGTTCAAAATGAGTTCAAGTGTGTGGCAACAAGGCTCTTTCCCTTTTGATGTACATGCAGGAATTTAGATGCCGCGAATTTCATAACATCAGCTTGGTTTCAAGTGCCTAGTTCAGTGCCCCTCCCCCACGCCCCACCATATGGGATCCGAGGGGCCGTGAATACCCAGTCATTCTGTCTCCTTGTCTGTCCCCACTGTTCACATGAAAGCTAGTTTCTGCAGGAGGGGGCATCCTGCCCTGAGGAGAAAAATGGCATCTCTAGCCAACGTAGGCTTTTTCCACACACTTGCCCAAAACTCTGAGGGACTCAAGGTAACTTTTTTTTTAAGGTCAGGATTTAAAGGAAACGCTGCTTTCCCAGCTATCTAACAGGAGCATTTCTTGAGATTTAAAGTTGTGATTACATGTGAAAAAGTCTGACCCTACTATGAATTATTAATTAATATCGATGTCTCATCAGTCAGGGCAGTGCATTTATAGTTAGATATAAGTTAGAGGAAGTCAGGCACCCTAATTGGCCCTCTGGAGGGGAGGGTACCAACTCAGCGCGTAGCAGAAGCCCGTTCTCCACAAGGTATGAGGAGTATATTTTCCCCCAGACAGGATTCATTCCCGTGAAGCTCGGGACGGCTTCTGGGTGCCAGTTTTCAGGCATTGCAGAACAGAGGGGGCCTGGTTACCTATTGCTGTGTAACTCACGCCCTCACAGTAGTGAACAACAATAGCCATGAATTCGCCCTTGATTTTGTAATTGGTGCTGCCTTCACCTGGACGGTTCTCTTGCTTGTCTTATCTGAGATCACCTCTGTGGCTGCCATGGGTTGGTGGGTTGGTGGGTTGGTGGGAGGCTGGCTGGTTGGGGATGGCCTCATTCATATGTGAGGGAATTGTTGGACGGCTTGATGTTTGGGCTCCTCTCCACTGGGTCTGTCGTCCTCAAGGAGGCTGTTCTGGGCTTTCTTATGAGATAGTGGTTATCCAAGCGGGTGCAAGTGAAAGCTGTAAGATTTCTTGAGGCCTGGGCTTGGAAGGCTCACTATGCCACTGCTGCCATATTCTGTTGGTCAAAGGGAATCACAAGTCTGGCCCCGATTCAAGGGTGGGGAAAAGACTTTCCTTCTTAATGGGAGGAGCACAAAGAATTTGTGGCCCTGCTTAATCGCCTCCAGGTAAGAGGGGTCAGGGTTGTAGGCATGGGCTTCTTCTGGTTTGGACTGTTGGGACTCCTGCTCCATATACAGCGGGGACTCACTTCTGGAAAGGATTCGTAGGGAGAGTCCAGGGAACAGGTTTCCTATCTCAGACCCACCCTTGACAATGAACTTCTACACTTCCACTGCAGTGATTTTTCCAAGATTCAAATCTGATTATATCATTCTCAGACTTACACCTTAGTGGTTTCCCTCTGCCTGGAGGATAAAACACTCATTCTTTAGCATGGCCCATCTGGCCTTGCCCACCTTTCTAGAGGCATCTGTCATGGTCTCTCTACAAAGGGACTTCACTCCTTGCAGTTTCCAATTGCCCCAAGTGCTTTCCTGCTTCAGTGAGTTCCTGATGCTTATCTAGAACCGTCCCCTCCCTTTCCTACTCTAGGTCCGCTGGGTTTGCTGAGGGTCACATGCCTTACAGAGCTTTCTCTGTGGGCAGCTTCAGCTGGCTTAGTTGCCCCTCTCCGAGCCCCACCATGGTGTGAATAGCACCTTGATGTGCATCTGTTATTGTGCTCTTCACACTGTGGAAGGCTGGTCTCCTTCACCTTCCCTCCCACCAGACCACAGGTTCACTGAAGGCAGGAACTGTGCCTCAGGCCTCTTTGTAGCTCCTGGCCAAGTGTTGGGCACATAATGGGAGCTCAAAAAAAAAAAAAAAAATGTGAAGAACAAATGAATTGTAGAGTGAAATTTCTTTGGGATTTATTTCTTACCATTTAAAAAAAAAGATTTATTTATTTATTTGAGAGAGGTGGGGGGACAAGCAGGGGGAGGGGCAGAGGGAGAAACAGACTCCCCGCTGAGCAGGGAGCCCAATGTGGGGCTCGAGCCCAATGTGGGGCTCAAGCCCAACATGGGGCTTGATCCCAGGACCCCAGGATCATGACCTGAGCCGAAGGCAGATGCTTAACCGACTGAGCCACCCAGGCGCCCCATAGTTCTTCCCATTTTTGATAAAAATTCCCCATCTGTCCTTTGGGGGGCCCCTGGGATGTACAAATATAGGGACACGTATCACAATAGTGTTTTTCACTATTTCTAACTCCCACCAGCACCAGGGTCTCTGGTAGTCCTTCCTGTCCTTCATGTATTTTAGAATTATGTGATCCTCATCAGTGACAAGTCCTGTATGGGGGAGAAGGAAGTCATAAGGAACGGCACAGAGAATAGCGACGTTAAAATGCCATCTTAAAAATTGCCTGTGGGTCCATGAGAACACCAGGAAGACATTGTGCACATGCTGCTTCCCAGCAAGGCATGTGACCACTGGGAAAATACTACCCTAGCCTGATGTTGAGTCATCCATCATGGTTCCTGCAATGGTCTAAAATACAACTTTGAGGACGGAATATTGTTTCCCTTTCCTTATAGCAAAGACAACCATTCAGCAAAGATGCCCGTGGCCCTTACACATCCATGGAGGTTCGAGGGAAATGACTTTCCCTTCACCACAGGCCTTGAACTCCCCTGGTCACTCGCTGAGGCCACCTGGCCCCTGTCACAGCCTCTAGGCAGCAAAGGCAGCTCATGATGCTCTTTCACCACCCAACAGCTGCTCCAGGAGGAGGTCTGGTGAGGGAGAGTCCAGCCAGGGGGAGTGGGACAAAATGAGGAGCAGTTATAGCCTGAGATGGAGCAAGGAGAGGGAAGGAGCGGGGAAGGCCTACCTGGCTCTGTGGCCTGTCCGAGCTTCTCCTCTCTCATTTCTTTTTTTTCAAGATTTTATTTTTTATTTATTTATTTTACACACACAGAGAGAGAGAGAGCACAAGCAGGGGGAGCGGCAGAGGGAGAGGGAGAAGCAGGCTCCCCACTGAGCAGAGAGCCCGTTACGGGGCTCGATCCCAGGACCCTGGGATCATGACCTGAGCTGAAGGCAGACCCTTAACTGACTGAGCCACCCAGGCACCCCTCCTCTCTCATTTCTTTATCCTTCCTTGCCCTCTATCAAGGGCAGGGTCCCAGCTTTCTCTTGCATAAAGTACTGGCTACTGAGGAGTATTGGGCTTGAAGCTCTGTAAACTTTGCCACATTTTAGTCCATAACTGACTTTCTAATAGTGCTCTTCATCTTTTTTCCTTTCAAAACCCTTGATCAATATTGATTAGCAAATGCGTCCATGTCTCCCTAGAAAGGCTTGAACTTGCTCCTTGAGTGGCCTTATTTGAGGGAAAATTTCAGTAAATATTTACCTTATAGGATACTAAACACTGATTAAATCCTTACGTAAAACTGAGTCTAAAGAAAATGGAAAGAACTGCAACCTGTTATCCTGAGCCAGGCTCTGGGCTAAGTCCACACATGCATGATTTCACCTTGACCTCACCTCTGTGAGGCAGACTCTAGTAACATCCCCAGATGGGGAGACTGAACTTAGTGTGACAAAGTTGGTTGAAAAAGGCCACACAGATAGTGATGGAAAGAGCTGGAAATATCCTAGTTCTGTTTAAGCCGGTGCTATCAACCACTTCACTATATGAGTACAGAGGGGGCAATATACATCCACACATCTGCCCTCCTCCCGTACCCCCAATTTTTGTCAAGTATCTACTATGAGCCAGGGACTGGACTAGATACCTTACCTAGGTTATCACACTTAATTAAAAGAGCCATTTACTAGCTGAATGTGTATACAACTAAGGACTCTTCATTGTTGAGAGATAACAAAGCGTGGTAGTTAAGTCTTTGGGCTTCGGCTACAGACCACTTGGGTTCACATCCTGCCTGGGCTACTTGCCACTTCTGTTTATTCTAGCAAGTCATGAATGTCTCCGTGCCTCAGTTTACCCCTCTGTGACAGCTACCTCAAGAGGCTTAAATGAGTTAGCATTTCTAGAATGAATTGGCTTTTAAAATGTGACTGAGAAAAGAGCCAGGGTGAGTAAGGACACCTTGCTCGGCAAAATCTCCAGGAAGAAAAGCTTTAAAAGAAAAATGAAAAAAAAAAATACGTATCACATTATAAAATCCACAAGTTTAAAATGAGAATTTTGCCCGAATGTGTCTACAGAGCTGTGAAGTGTGAGTGTAATGAATTAAATTGCCTAATTTTATTCAAAATTAGTCATTTACATATTCAAAACAGATAAATTATTATTTATTCAAAAGACAAAAAGGTCATTTAAAATGCTTAAATAGTAATAGCTGGCAACACTGGAGCCTGGTTTTGAGAGAAGGCTGTGGTCTACTTCTGAATTATTTGCTTCCAAGACATTTTAGGATTGTCTAAAATAGCGCTGATTGTTTTGGCTAATGAGTGGATTATTTATTGTGATTATTTATGCACTGCGAGAACACGGGGTGTTTTCTGCACAGACAGAGGCTGTCGAATAATACAGTTGACCCTTGAGAAATGAAATACCAGGAGGCCCTTTTATACTGATGTGCACCACTGACTCAGATTTTTATGAGACAATCTAGGAATTCCTTGTGCTCTTTGGGTCAGTCATGAAAGTCAGGCAGGACCAGCTTTAAACTCGTGTGGGTATGTATTCAACCTTCTAATCTATTTAATTTCATCGACTTGTCTTCCTTCTTCAGATTTTGCTTCTAATCTTCTCCACAAGAGCCACCTCCCATCAAAATGTCCATTTTCATAAGATGTGGGGGGAAAGCTTCCTAGAGAGGAGTGTTTGCTTTGAAGGCTGAAGCAGAGGGTTAGAGAAATCAAATTATGTGTAAGGTCTGCCGACCCGAGCAAAACTATAAAAAGGAGAGAGTTTACTGCAACAGGGTGCCCCCTGCTGGGGACTCGTTGAATCGCATGGCCATCAGCTCGGAACCCTTAGCTCAGCTCAGAACCCTTAGCTCAGCTCAACCTTGTAACCCAGTGCAGCTGCTGGAGAGGGGCCTCCTTCCCCCAACACACTACTCCTAGTCTCAGACTCGCTGCAGATGTTTCTTTATGACCCGTCGAAGTGTTTGCTAAATATCATCTATTAATTTCCCAAACATCCTGGCTCTAGGTCTTTTATGTGAAACCCCACTCAAGATGTTAAAATAGATGATCGCAAAATAAAATATAAAATAAAATACAAACCGTGAAGGTGAATTTGTCCTGAAACATCAACAAAATGTGCTGTAAAGTAGGAGTCCGATCTCAAAGGACATTTCTTCATTTCTCTGTAGTTTCATGATGGGCAGACTGGTGAGGTGTTTTGTGACCATCTTTAGTCTTCAGCTTTTGAGCATGAGATTTTAAAAACATCACCATGTGTAGGGAGAGCTACTGGTTCTAACCTCTGTTGTGGCCCCAGTCACTCCCCTCCCCCCCCTCAGCAAGCCCCTCTCAGCAGGACTTCGCTACATGAGTATGGGAGGCAAAGTTGCTGTTGTCAGCATCCCTTCGAGGGTGAGGACTGGCAATCTCTCCTCCGAGGCTGGTCCCAGGCTCCATTTGATAAGGAATTCACACTCTTCCTTCAGGAGAACCGTTTGCCTTATAAGCTGGGATTCGTGGGTGGAAAAGTGCATAATTCAAAAGAAAGAGTTCCTAGTGGTGACATAGTCATTCAGGGAGATCCTTTAGGGAGAACCCATCAAATCACACCCCAGGGGTCTTCTACCCCCTGCGGATAGAGGATCAGTTGCTGTGACAATAAACCTCTGGCACTTGCCCTCAAAACAGTGCAGACCGGTTTCCCCGGTGAGAAGCGCTGATGTCGGGAGGTGGGAGGAAGTGGGGAGGAAGTCCCCCCTGGGAGGCCCCGCACAGGTCCTCACCACACCCGCAGGTCCCCTGTGCAGAGGGAAGTGAGGCCAGCTGCAGATCTGCTCCAGGAAGCTGGGAGCAGGCAGCTGGGCTGGGAACCCTTTGTGCTAAGGGAGGTCTGCGGAGACAAGCAGCCGCTGATTATAGGACATTTCATCAGAGCAGCTGCAACTGATCAGCTCCTGACTCGGTGCCTCTCAGAAGGTCCACGCTCTAGAAACTTCCCAAGCTGTGTGCATTGGACTTTATCCGGAAGGCTTGTCTGCTGTCAGAGTTCTTTTAAAGAGCAAGGCAGCCCTGAAAAAAGTGTATTTTCCAAGTAGCTGTTTGTTAGGCTAGGTAACTGGTTCTCTAAGTGTGTTCCCTTCCCCAGCAATGTCACCTTACCTGGGAAACTGATGGAATCGTGAATTCCAGGGCCTCATGCTGGACCTACTGAATGAGAAATTTGGGCGTGAGGCCCAGCAATCTGTGTTTTCACAAGCCCTCTGGGTCATTCCGTTACACACTGAAGTCTGAGACCCATGGAAATAGGTGAAGAATTCCTAATTTAGCTATTATGGGAATACATAATGGGAAAACAGACAGGTGGGGCAAGGGTGATCCAAACCCTCCAATTAAGATGAGACCAAAGTTAGGTTCTCGATGCATGAAGCCTGTTGGTTTCCTCTCCTCCTGGAATCTAACACATGTCTTTAGTGTCCTGTTGAATCCAAACACATCGGAATACTGCCCCCAACTTTGACACCATTGTTATGGCAGACTACAATGTGTTTAATGATGATCAGCTTCACAGTGGGGTTTGTGCTAGCCCATTGCAGGGAAACACTGGACTGCTGAATTGCTAGAGAGCTTTAGAATGCTCTCTATAAGGCATTCCAAATCAGCTAGAGAAAGGAAAACTTTGGAGTCAGTCCCTGTGATAGCTTTTAGAAGATAATTATGGAATATAATCACAATAAACTATTATTAGGAGGTTAATAATCTTTTTTTGCAGGGTACTGTGACATGTGTGCCTCTCTCTGGTTAGAATGTTGTTTGGCAGTTCATCTCTTTACCCTTTTGAAATGTGCTTGGCCCAGCTCCCTCTTAAGGATCAGGATTGAGTAATGGCTGCCATTGATGGAAAGCTTGCTATCTGCTGAACACATTAGAACATACCAATTTCTCGTTGAATTCTTGTCACAACTCCACAAAGTAGGTGCTTTTAATTTCCCCCATTTAACAGTAAAATAAAATTATTTGAATGAGACTTAACTCACCCAAATTCCTCAAGCTAGTAAGTGGTCACCCTGGGATTAGAACCCCGGATGGTCTGACTCCAGAGACCATGGAGTTAACCAAACCTCCGCCTCCCTGAAGCCCTAAGCCCAGGGCGACCTCTTTCCCGGGTCTCTGTAGAGACCACCTGTTCCCCTGTGTCACTGCTAATATTGTTACTGATAATTTGCAGAATATTTACATGGGTTATCACCACAACAGCCCCATCATGTAGGTAATAGTGTCAAAATCCCCCAGTTACAGATGAGAAAACTGAGGCTCCAAGTAGCCCAGCAGCCTATCTGAAATCACACAACTAATATGTGGCCGAGCAAAGGATCAGACTGGGAAGGGCAGTCATATTTAATACACTCCATTTGTCCACTTAGCGTATCATGGGTTGTACCCAAATTATTATGTTCATATCTGTGGTTATCAGATATCAAAGGCAGACCTTCGGAGTTGTCAGTTTTCTTTCTTTCAAGCATTCAAAAGAAACCAGGATTCAGAACCCTTTAAAAACTTTTTTTGGGGGGGCACCTGGGTGGCTCAGTTGGTTAAGCGACTGCCTTCGGTCCAGGTCATGATCCTGGAGTCCCGGGATCAAGTCCCGCATCAGGCTCCCTGCTCAGCAGGGAGTCTGCTTCTCCCTCTGACCCTCCCCCCTCTCATGCTCTCTCTCTCTATCTCATTCTCTCTCAAATAAATAAATAAAATCTTAAAAAAAAAAAAAAACCCCTTTTTTTTTACATTACTTTATTTTTGCAGTACCAAAGTAATACATGCTTGTAATAACAAGTCAAGCAATTCAGAAGCCTGGTAACTTTTTTATAGTCCCCGCAGCATCCACCATATTGTCTGACAAAAAGTAGATGTTTAATAAATAAAGTAGATGTAAATAGATATTGATTGATTTCACGTATAGGCACTAAGTTCATAAGTGTTCACTGAGCATCAAGAACTGCGCTGGGGGGTTTTGGGGATGCAGATATGGCCTCTACCCTCACAGAGAACAGGCAATCATGTGAAATGAACGGGGCAAAGGGGGAAGGGCAGGCACTGGAGGAGACTGGACCAAGGGCAAATTTTGAGCTTTCAGTGAAGACCTCCCAAGGAATGACAGATTGAGGCAAAACCTAAGTTCCCTATCTGAACTCTGCTTACTCATTCCATGATATTAATTTGATCTACAAATGAAAACACCCCCATCTTCCTTCCTTCCTTCCTTCCTCTCTTTCTTTCTTTCTTTTCTTTTTTTTCTTTCTTTCTTTCAACAAATATTTATTAAGCACTCACTAAGTGCCGGGTTTTATAATTGGCTCTGGAGGGTTTTAAAAAATATACAGCTTTATTGAGATAGAACTCACATACCATATAATTCACCCACTTAAAGTGTACAATTCAATAGCTTTCAGTATATTCACAGAATTGTGAAACCATCACCATCATTGATTTCAGAGCATGTTCACCGCCCCAACCAGAAATCCCAGAGCCATTGGTAGTCATTCCTCATTCCTCTCCAAGCCCCTCTGCACTAGGCAACCACTAATCTACCTTCTTTCTCTATGGATTTGCCTATTCTGGACATTTTATTTAAGTGGAATTGCACAATATGGGATCTTTTGCGACTAGCTTCTTTCACTTGTATGTTTTCAAGGTTCATCAATGTTGTGGTGTGCTCCAGTACTTCGTTTCTTTTTATTACTGAATAATATTCCATAGTACCACTTTTTATTTATCCATCAGTTAATAAACTGATCCATCCATCAGTTAAGAAACATTTGGATTGCTTCCACTTTTTGGCTATTATGAATAATGCTGCTGTAAACATTCATGAACAAATTTTTGCATGGAAATACACTTTCATTCCTATTTCTCACCTAGGAAGAGAACTGCTGAGTCATATATTTAATGTTTGGAGAAACTGCCAGATTGTTTTCCCAAGTGGCTGCACCATTTTACATTCCCACCAGCAATGTGTGAGGGTTCCAGCTTTTCCACATCCTAACCAACATGTATTCTTATTTATCTGTTTTGCTTGGAGCCATCCTAGTGGGTATGAAGCAGTATCTCACTGTGGTTTTGATTTGATGGCTAACCTGGAGAGTTTGGGGATTTTTGTGGACCTTGAGAAGAAAGAAGAGTTTGAGAGGGAGTTGGTGGCAAAGAAAGAGAAGCGCTCTCAAATGTTTGGTTTAGAATCATCTTTGAGATTCAACTGTCATTTATATATATATTTTTTTACTTTTGAATGCTTCTTTCCTTCAACCTTCTAGAAAATGCAAATTCTTTTAAAAATATTTCGTGCTAAAATGTAAGATGACTTTTTTGCAATCCTGGGACATATAATAGTCCTAGGATTTGGTCTAAATAAATTGGCTGGAAGTGTGTATCAATGAATTGGGGGCTGTAACAGTCAATGGCTTTGGTCTAGCCTTGTACAATGTCACTTAGACATTGTCATGTCTCTGTAAGATCTAGTTGATCAGTCAAATTAAGGCTGATGCCTGAAAGGCAAGGTACATTCCCATTCTATGTTGACAGAATTCTCCCTTTGCTGAGTGCCCTCTGTAGCCTGAAAAAGCCAAACACACAAACGGTTCCTGGGCAGAGCAGAGGGACTCGAGTCTACTCACCACACTCACGTGTAGATGGAATTTACCGTTGAATACAATATCCATTGAGTTCATAATAGCGATTTAAAAATGTCTACAAAACAGATTATTCGCTTTTTCAGCTAAAAATCTGGTGGCTTTACCTTTTCTTTCTAATTTTAAAAGTAAAATGTATACTTTGGTTGCTGTACTAGTTGCACATTTGATTTATCAGACAGCATAAAAATGTGAAAATGCATATCGTTTTACAGTTACGAAACTAACAATAATGGTACCTGTAAGTCCTTATATATATCCACCCAGCTCAGAGGAGTGAAAAGCATAGACCTGCTTTCTTGATAGGAGTACGGAGTTTTGAGATGGGAGCCCAAGAATGATCTTACTCCTATTTGGTGAGAAAGTTTGACTAGCCCCATTCCCTCCAAATTATCCCTATTTCTTAGCTGTTTTGAGCTGGGGATGTGATGGAGAAGAAAGGGAGGGATTTGCCCTTCGCTTCAGGAACCCCTCCTTGTAGCACTTGGTATTCTTGTAGGTCCAGAGATGGCATGGCTGGTGTTGCAGAGACCCGATAGCTATTCACCAAATCCACTTCCCTTTCTTTCTGGGCACACACTGTCTACCTTTCCCTCTCTTTCAGTTATATATGGTCATGTGACTGAGTTTTGGCCATCTGCATGTGAATGGATCTGTTTACTCCAAAAATGCATAGATAGTTTAACATTTTGAAAGCTATTACATTATTCATCATATTAATATATTGTAAGATGGGAAAAAACACATGATATTTTGAAAGATGCTCCAAAAAGATTTGATACAATTCCATATTTATTAGCTGATTTAAAAAAAAAAAGTAACTGTAAAATAGAAGAAAATTCCTTTAACATGTTAAAGGGATCTTAATTATTGGTAATGGCTATTTTGTTCATTACTTCTCTTTTGATAGCCAACAATCATGGCAAGAACTTGCCTTAAGGCAGCGTATTACTTAGTTACTTAAGAGCAGTTCTGACCATTGCCATTTGCTAAAGTGAAGATTCCAAAGAGGAAAACAGTTCACTCATTTGAAGTTTGTTCTCTGTTGCCGGGATCTCTGTATGTTACCAGGGAGAAGAGCCTTGATCCCAGATCATTCCTTGGTTTGACATTAGATATAGGGGCCAAACCTTAAAGGACGCTAAAGGGTCCTAGTCTTTCATCATGACGCTTAAGCAGAAGTGGCTTTCATTCACTGTGGGTGGGGCAAAGCCTGAAGGGTTTTCAAGATGCCCATCCTATGGTTCAGGGCTTCTCCATAGGAGAGGAGCTTCTGGTGCCCAGCGTCTGTGAAGCATCTCTCCTCCTTCACAATCTCACTGAAATCAATTCATGAAAATGTACTTTTCTGGGACTCATTTAACTTCCTCAATAAACTTTTCCTGCCAGGTTAAAAAAAAAATGTCCAGATTTCATGCCTGGTAATGAAATTATGCTTATTTTTAAATCTCGAAGAATGTTTCTATCGTCCTTGAATTGGCTAGAGTTTCAATTTATTCAGGCATTGAACACTCCAAAAGGAGCTTGCTGTATTTGGCAAATGGTAAGAAAAGAAACATTAAACTATTAGCACTTTAAAGTACCACTGAGGAATACTTCTATTCCCTAAATGCAAAGCTTTACATGAGAATGCGTCTAATAATTAGCTGGTAGACCAGATTACTCAGGAGTCTCTTCTGGTCTCATAAGTAAATAGGGTTCTTTGTTGTAATTATTTATTTTCCCAAGAGGCCAGAATGGTTGTAATCTTAACTACAAGTTTATCTGTTTCCTCTTTCTATAATGATTTACTGTGTATACCTAAGAGACGAGGAAACCTCTTTGGGTTTCCCTAGTCGAGGCTTCCAGGAGATAGTTCTCTTTTAAAGGACCCAGGTGTTAAGCCAAATCCCCTGTTTATAGAATGTTAAGGTTATGACACAGTCAATAAAAGCCTGGAAGTGCTGTTACTGCTGACATTGCACCCCTAACACACGCCATTGTGCCTTTTATTTCTCTTGCACAATAGTGTGGAGTTAAGAAGGGAGTGTAAAACTTAACTTTGAATTTCCTGGCTTTTGTTGGTTTGTTGAGCAATCCTAATGCTATTGAAATTTTTCCCCTTGCTGGGTGGTTGTTTTTCTGGTGTGCGGTTGTGCATTGTATTTTTCTAAGAATTACAATGGTCTGGACACGTCATATTGGTATGAATGTAAACCATAGGTTGACCTTTGGCATGATAAGTGGAAGCAGAGGAATATGTGTAAAATGTGTGAATTCATTTGAACCTGACCGTGATTTCCAGTGGGGGAGGTGATTTCACATTTGGAGTTTATTGGGCAGCTCTCTCTTTTTTTTTCCCCCTTGGGTTGGACCAGCTCAACATGGAATTGCTGTTTTTCCGTAAAGGCAAACACCCAGATGAAAGGTGAGACATTCTGCCCATCGTGATGGTACTTCCAAACTTGAAAGCCCACATTTATCCTTTAGGGAGACAGACACCCCACCGGCTCACTCTTCCTAGTGGATTTTCTGCAGAAAAGCAACTCTGAGCTTGTTCGTATGGCCAAAAAAAAAAAAAAGAGAGATGTCATTGCTTGATTTTTCTTCTATTCCTTTTATTTATTAAAAATAATTTATGTTGTTTATTTTTCTCATTGCAAAAGCTACATATGTTCATAGTAGGAAAACTGTTAAGTAAAAAGAGGCAAAAAGAGGAAGATAAAGCATTACTTAATTAACCACTGCTAACAATTCAGCCTGCATCTTTGTAGGCATTTTTCTTATGCAAAACTTACGCGTACCGTTTCATAACCTACTTTCTTTCAAACCATAGCCTCAAACATCTTTGCACAGCTATGATGTTATTTAATTTTTTTATGTTTAATTATAAAAGTAATACATATCTATAGTTTAGAAAAAAAGAAGAAAACATTACATGAGGCAATTTCTGCAAAAGGTTTTTAACTTTGTGTCCTTATATATATATGCATATAATGTATACACACACACACACACACACACCCCTCTTTATTTTTCTCCATTTATATAACATTCTTTGCTTGGGCGAATTATAATTTGAGTAAGTACTTGTGTCTGGTCTTTCCCTTGGACTGTAAGTTCTGCGGAACCATGTCAATTTTGTCTCCACTGTATCCCTGGCCCCAGTGTAGTGACTGATACACTGGCTCTCAGGAAATAACTGATCAATGAATAAATAAACTTTTACATTGCTTTCAGGTTTTCTCCATTACAAACATTTTTCCATATATAATTATGGCCACATGTATTTTGTATATTTTGTGTCATCCTAAAAATAGATTTTTGAGCCATGGACATCTGCTTTGGAAGGCAAACTGTCTGAATTTATATCTTGATGGGAACACTTAACAAAGTGGGATATGCTGAGGCTGGCTCAGGAGAGCCACTTAGGCACTTTTCTTCTCAACTCCAAGTTCAGTGACCTTATGTCCGTAGGTTATTATTGGCCACAGTGGAAGTATTTACACCACAGAAATTGGCAAACACTACAGATCAGGACTTTTTCTTTGTTCTATTGTTTTCTCTTTCCTTCTTTCCTTCCTTCCTTCCTCCCTTCCTTCCTTCCTTCCTTCCTCCCTCCCTCCCTTCCTTCCTTCCTAGTCTTCCCTCCCTTCCTTTCCTTTCCTTCCTTCCTTCTTTCCTTCCTTCCTTCCTTTCTCTTTCTCCCTCTCTCTCTCTCTCTCAATTGCTGGTTTACTATCACACCATTACCACGGCCATAGGAAAGTTACATAACCTCTCCAGGGCTTAGTTTTCTCATGTGTAAAATGGGGATAATTCAAGTACGACCTCACAGTCAGGGAGACTGCCTGACGCAGCTCTAGGAGGTAACTGTTCACAAGGAGGTCTAGGTGAACTGTGCCTTCTGGAATTGCGAGTGCGCAGGACAGCTCACAGAGCAGTTGTGAGGACTAAATGGTTAATACTTGCAACTGTGCAAGCACTTAGCCCGAGTGCATACCAAGCAATCATGAAATGCAAGCAATTATTGTATTATGTGATTATAGACATATGTATTATTTTAGGTGTTTCCAGATGTTCTCTAAAAGTGTTGTACCAATTTATGCTCTCGCTACCAGTTTCCTCACTCCTTTGCCATGAGTGAATATTATTGGTCTTCTTCCCAGTGTAATTGCTGAAAAGTATCTAATTATGGCATTCATTTGCTTTTCATTGATTATTGGTAAAGCCAGGCATCTTTTCTTTTGTTTATGAGCCATTGGGTTTCTGTGAATTATCTATGCTCCTTGCCTATTCTTCTATTAGCATCCTCTTCTCCTTCTTTTCTTCCTCTTCCTTCTTAAATCGATCAAATCGAAATTAAATCACAAGAGCTCTTTGCATACTTTTTTCAAAATATGTGTTGCAAGCATTTGACTTTGTGTGTTTGTTTCTTTGCAAATTTGCGGGCAACAAAAATCATTAATGTTTTCTGGGTTTTATGTCTTGCTTACTAAGACACTCTAAAATTATAAACATAATCTCAAAAAATTTTAATAATTATGGCAGAGTCATGTTTGGACAGATATTGAGGTTATTTCATATCTATCTCTTCTTTATCTATTTGTTTATAATTATAATTATTATCATTATAAACACATAAGTATATATAACAATTATAAATGCATATAATTATAAGTAGTTATTTTGCAATTATAAACCCCTCTGGTTTAACATTCTTATACCTCTATTTTTGCACACATCTCAGATTACTCATCAAGGACAGCGCCCAATTGTCCTCCAGAAATGTTCGACTGGCTTCCACCCTCACTATCAGCATGTGAAAATATTACTGTGTATTGAGAGAATAGGAAATCTTTGAAGCCAAATGTTCACATTGAGATTTGGGATGTCTCAATATCCTTCCAACTCTGATTTTGTTGTATGTTCACCACATAAATTATCCAAACACAAAGACTGAAATGCACTGCTAAGCGCTTTCTCAGATTTGGGGAAGTAAAACTGGCAAGGCAGTTTGCGCGGCTGCAGAACGTTCATCATGGAGCCTTGTGAAGAGACGTCGCACAAACGCAAAGAGAGGCTCAGCAAATAAAGGTGCAGGCGGTGTGCCTGTGAGGGCGCAAAGCCACGCACACTCGCCGGTGAATGGGAGACAATAAGATGCGAGTCCTGAGCTTCACGGGAGCCTCAGGTTCCAGGATGGATTATCGGAAGTGCACATGTGGTCTATTTCGGGGGGTGAGTTGTCACATTGCATATGTACCAAAGGGCGTAGGAATGATTTCACACAAGAGTTCACTCGGTGATTTACGTGGGTGCAGGCAGTGGGATCATATGACGCGGGTGAGCCAATAGACAACAGACAACAGATTGCCACTGACAATCAACCGACACTGAGCTATGTCGGCAGCCAATATGACTGAGAACTGGGAAGGCATAATAACATTTGCATTGATGTTTTCAGTCGCAGTTGCTACATGCTTTTTCTCTGCTCTTGCAAAGATGCAATATGTTGATCATACACTAAATTCCCGAGGATTTCTAACCCAAATTTGATAATTTCACAGTGTTGTGGTTTGCTCTTTCTCCAAAATGGAATCAATATCTATCTTATATATGTGGCTTTTCAGGGATCATTGTTTCTGTTTCTCTAATACCAGTGCCATTTAATCAAAAGACGAAATTCAAAAAAGGCGAGATTATATTGTCCTGAATGTTAAGCAATATTCCATGTGCATTAGACACTGATGAATATTTCAAGGAGCATCTAGTGGCTAATCCTTGTCTTTAAGATAAAAAGAAAATTCAGCAGTTACTCACACCCAAACTCTTATACCTAGACCAGAAAAAGATGATAATTTGGTAAGATTGAATTCAGCTCTTTAGATATATATTACCATGTTCTTCAGGGAGAAAGAGAAAATAAACATTAAAATAAAAAGAACACAGGAGTTATGTTCTAATTTTTATTTATCTTTAATACTTATAAAGATGCAAGTCTTTCCTAGACCTCAGTGTATTTTTTGGATAAAGCTGATAAACACAACCATCCCAACCAACAATGACAACTGTAGAATTTTAAAGGCTGATTGATTATGGTGCCAAGAAGGTAATAAAGACAACTAACTATCCATGATGTGCATTGAGGGCTGGCTGGCTAAAATTCCTCTCTGGAGAGGGATAAAGTGTATTTGCCTTTTCCTATTCTCCATTTGGAGAGCGAGTCTGGAGGAGATGATATGGCATAACAGAAATGCCATTAAAGCCCAAAGCAGGGCACTGGGCTTTACCTTGGGCTGGTGATAACTACCTTTCTACCTTAAGAACATTGCTTCACTTTTTGGATCCCATGACTTCATGTGTAAATGAGGTTTCACGTTCTGGGAAAATTCCAGAAATCTCTCCACTGACACGCACGGGGAAGGCAGTCTTCTCTTCAAGCTGGAGGAAATTCGAGAGAGCCACTGGGTGTAGAAGAGTCTGGGTTATTTCTAGCACAGAGTAAGGAGAAACAAGAAAGAGTGCTGGTGTTCAAGGACCTCCAACTATGAGAAAGGCCTGGACCATGTGGCTCTCTGAGGAGGTAAGAAAAGGCTCAGCATTGTCTGAAAATTACTAGGCTGCTGGATCCACGTGAGTGGGAGCGTGTCTACTGCATTCATGTCTGTATCCCCAGAACCTCACATCATGCCTGTCATGTGGTAGGCATCCGAGGCAGATTTACTATAAAGCAAATAAACCTTAAACTTCAGGGTCCCTTCCATTTGCATTCTAAGAAAGATTCACTTTTATACCTAGCTTTGTATTTGCAGTTGTATATTCTTTTTCATCACAGGGTCTCCCAACTATTAGACTTCAAGCCCCATACAACCTTCATCTGCCTCCCTGTAAGCATGCAATGAATATTTATTGACCTAATGAGGAAAAAAATTAAAAAAAAAAAAAAAGAAGGAAGGAAGGAAGGACGAAAACTCAAACCAGAAAAAGCAATGGCAGCTGGGAGGATCAAATTCAACCTTGATCAGTCAGAGGCAGCCTTCTTAAACCATTCCCAAACAACAGTGGCCAATGGTTTACAATTGATTCAGCCTATTAAAAGCTTCATTCTTACTTGTCAACCAAGGGCAAAAGGCAAGTGTGTTTAAGCTTCTCTAAGGGTTCTAAGCTTCTCCCCTTCTGGGAGATCGCAGTAAGGGTTGCAAGCATTTCCAGAGGGAGGGGAGGTGAGTATAAGGGAGCTTTGTGCTCAGCACCACGCTAGGTACTTTCACATACCTTGTCTCACTTAATTTATTGTCCCCACTTCAAAGATGAGGAAACTGAAGGTCAGAAAGGTGAAATCACTTTCCTTAAAGTCATGCAACTATTAACTGGTAAAGTTGGGATTTAAACTTTGATCTGTTGAGCTCCAAATCCTATGTGTTCTCCTTGACTCCATGCTATTCTACAGTGAGAAAATAGAAAGTCCATTTGTGGGTTGTAAAAATCTAAATAAAAAATAAGAAAATCACCAAGGAGAACAGTCGGAAACTAAAGTGAATAGGGATTAGTGGACATTAGGGATTGGTTGATGACTTTGTGACCAGTGGCATCTGCTATTCTGCTGCGTATTAGAACAAGACCCATCTAATTCAGTGTAGGCTGGGAAGAATCCATGCACTTGGGCCATAGGAACTTTAAGGAACAGTGCGTTTAGAGGAGTGATTTGAAACAGAGGTTGTAGCTGGTTCGAAGATCAAATCTGAGGAAGCCGTAATCGGAGGAATCAAAAAAGATGTCAAGGCTGAAGTGATAAAACATAACTTCTCTGTGGAATTTTAATTTCTTCATTGTTCCACAAAGCCCCCGGTTGTTCATTACTTGTAGTAGGAAGCCTTCAGAGAAGTCATCCTTTTGGGCAGTGCAGTGTGTGCAAGGCTGTGCTGGGCATTGCGGTGCTTTCAGGAAACACATACTGTCATCTCTGCCCATGGAGCTAACAGGATGGTTAGGAGCCTCGATACGTACGGGCCCACAGTATGAGCCAATAGTCTCTGCCATGATAGAGGGTAAATCATAGAACGTGTAGGAAATACATGGTTCATTTTGTGGACTTCCTGACCTTTTCCCTGTACTTCACAGTTTAGAACTTGGTTTCATGGGTGTCTTCACAGCAATCCTGTGAAGTAGGCAGGGAGGTTATTTTTACGCCCTTTATGCAGATGAGGAAGGGAAGGAAGGCTCAGAAAAGTGAAGTGAATTGCCTAAGGCCATCCAGCTGCTGAGTGGTAGAGCTGGGAGTCCCACCATTTTCCCAGGCCAGTGTACTTTTTGCCAGACAATCATTCTTTACAGAGTCACATTTTACTCGGCAGTATCTTCATTACCCAATGCATTTTTAACAAAGTGGCACGTTTCCTAGTCACTGAATTGACAACTAATGCACTATTTTGACTCAATATTAACAAGTATGAGAGTAGAAGTCTATGCCTTTGGAACTGGGATAAAGACACAGTCAGATACATCCTAGGAGTTGCCCAGTGGTGTGCTAGTAAGCTGGCTCACGGGCCAAGGGTGGAGGGTGGGAGGTGGGTGGCTGGGTGGGGGCCCACTTTGTAGTATTTGCAGCTTTCCCTCATGTAACTACCCCCACCATAGCCATTTTTAAGCTACCAACAGTTTAAGGTCTAGTTCAGTAGATTCCTGAATATTTAACAAAAGGCTCTTAGCTGGTAAGAAGCTAGCCCGCTCTTGATAGTGGTCTCTTCTGTCATTTCCACTCTTGTTTTTGGAGCTAAGAAGCATCTTGAGAGAAAATTCTGGACGTGACTTGAAAGCCTTGAGTCCAGTACTGTGGTTATGCTTTCCTTTCTTTATTTGTGCCTGTCCATTAGGATACAGATTCATATTCTGTATCTCATTGATTTTTTAAAAGTGGCTTGACTTTATCTGTCTGACATACACAAGCGGACTACATTATTGATAATTACTTCTCTTTTTTAATTCTTAAAGAACAATGAGCTCCTCGTGGATCTGAAAATCAGACTTCTAGGGCCGATAAGAAAGACGTGCTTTCACTGAAATGTTCTTCCTTTCCTCATAACCTGCAACATTTCTATATAGAACTAATCCACTTGAGATCGCTACCTTGACTGAATTTAATGTAACTCAGTGTTAATGAATGTCTAATTCTGGGTTTCTGACTTTCTGGTATTCCTTGCCTTCCTGGACCACTTTACCATGATTAAGTCCAAAGATCTGCTTCATTCACGTTGCTCTGAAAATCTGAAGTGCAAGGGATCCATTCAGGTTTATTTCTCCCTGGTGGGTACAGCTCTCATTGGATGCTAATGAGAATTACAAATGCAGCTTAAGGAGAAACTAGTGCCTTTGGAGTTGAGGGGCTGGTTATTTAAAGATGTATTGCCGTGGCACTTACGGAAAATGATTTATCTGTTTTGTTTTGTCTTCCTATAAATCAAGAATACAACACAGCATTAAACATTCCTCAATATTTATGCTAATATAAATTTGGGTTTACATACTTGACACTAATTCAGGAGGAGCAGTGGTATTAGAATAATGGCTACCTGTACCCTATGCACAGGATATGCATGTGGTAGGTGGGCTCAACACATGTCCTTGGGCTTGGCGTTCGCCATGTGCAATTGGAATCCTGATTGCATCTTTGCGTTCTTCTTGGTCCCACTGGAGTAGCTGTGAAAGTCTGTTGGACCCCACCGGTCACAGGCAATTTTCTGAGATGTTTTGTCAGGACTTCCCCCAGTTAGTTCAAAGGAGGAGCTGAGAGCTTTGCTGGAGTTCACTGCACTGTGAGTGTCCTTCCTCAGTGCCTCATTGCACTATGTGAATCAGGTCAGTCTCTGATGAGCTGCCTGGCTGGCCTTTGTGGGGAGAGCCCTGCAATTCTACTTTCCATATTTCTCCATGTCTGAGTGCATTTTTGACGCTCCCTATCTGCATCCATCCCCAAAATGCACATATTTAATTTGGTAATAGGTTTCCTTTCAAGATATAACAAATGTAGACTGACCACCCTATCTCCCAGAAAAATTTGGGACTTCTTTGATTACTTTCGATGCAAAATACAATGAGAATTCAAGGCCTTATTATTATTCTTGCTAACCAGGAGACACGCCAGGTTTAAAGGCAGATTTGTTTCTGTGTTAATAATACATTTGTATTACCCTTCCTTGCAGTCCCCGTCTCTTCTCCTGCTATCTTCAATGTGAGTTTGCACTTGTCAAAATGAATAATATGCGGTATCAATCCAAACTCCACTTTTCCAGTGTGCTCAGCCATAATAGTTTCACTTTGCCTTGATTCTGTTGATTGCTATTAAATCCTGGATTGCTTTAAATTCTGTGAGATAGTCCTCCAAGTATCACTTATAAATTGTGTGCATTTATTAGAATCTTGCTTAGAACAAAGAGTAGTCAAGCCTCTGGAAAGACTGCCTTCTACTTCCGCTCTCTGTATAGAAGAGGCTATGGAAACATATTTTATCTCTTGGGGAAAAATTGTGTAAAAAGTAAAAATAATAAATTATTGGAGGTGGGATTTTTGTTTGTTTTGTTTTATTCTTTTCTTTTTTATTTGGTGGAGGAACAAAATAATCCAAAGTCAACACAATTTAGTTAAGAGTGTGGACCGGGGCCAAGATTCATAATAAATTTGTGTCCCTCTATACAATATTGATGTAAATGAAGTGTTAGTTGAATTTATTAAGAGGGCATTATTCCTTTGTAATTTATCTGGGTTTCAAATCAACCTCCAGCTCTCTTTTTCTTGGAAGTATGGTTATTATAGACTACATTTTAAGAAATCCTGTCGAATAAGAGTATCACAAATATCAAATCTATTTTTCTGTTTTAAAAAATTAGACCTACTTCAAATAAAAACCCAGCCAAAGTAGAGCTAAATCAAGGTGAGTGAGGATAGGAAATAAAAGGTAGTGTTTATCAGGTGTTGGTTGAGCACACCTTGCAAATGCAGCTAGAACAACAATTTGTTGAGTACTTGTTATCATTCCAACTAGATGCAAGTTACCATGATGGGCTAATGAACTTTAAGCTTTAGGGTCCCTCATTTGTACGAGTCCCTTCCAAGACCCTGGGTAGGGCCCAGGTCATATGTTCACATAGCCACATGTTTTGTAAAGTTTGGAAAAGTAAGATATTTAAATGCAATTGGTTAAGACCACTGTCTTTGTCCACTCCACCTTCCCCTTAATACTTCCCCAGTTGGGAGCCAGTGTGTTTGGAATGGTCACCAGTATTTTGGAGATCTAGTTGAGGGAAATTGGGTTGGAACAACATTTAGTTTGGGTTTCCTGAGATATACTTATGCGGTCTTCAGTCACTTCCATGTTCAGTTTAGTTATTGCGAACTACCCCAGTGTAGAAACTGTCCCAGAATACTTCTACTGCCCACTGTGCTGATTCACTCAGCATCAGGACACAAAGATGCAGAGCCCAGAAGCCATATCACAGTATCAACATGGTTTACAGGGCAAGGCATCGGAAATAGGTGAGTGATGAAGGAGACAAGAGGTTGGAAATCTACAAACTAGTCTCATCAATGACTAAGGAAAGTGGAAGCTCTTTTCTGTCAGGAATACACTCAGTGTCATGCTTGTTGCATCCCAGCTATCAATAATAAAAAACAAATTTAGCTCAACCAAGCTAGAACAAAGACAGAAATGTCTTTTTATCCTTTCTATAAAAATTATATTATAAAATCATTATCATATGAAGAAGTGATCAAGACTGCGGCCAAATAATATAGGAAAAATATTACAGAGGCATTCCAGGCAATTAATTAATAAAAATATTGTGTTATTTTTCTGGATTTTATGATGCATGTGGCCTTTGGCAGGTTAAAAATATGTAATTTGTGATTTCTTTTCTCATTCTATGTACAAATTCATTTTTGTTTTGAATGTGATTAATTTGTAAGCAAGCATTGAATGTTTACTGATTCCTTACATTGTGCGGGGAAGTGGGCAGGGAAAGACATGGTCCTTTGTTTGCCAAATAAAGTATGACACATGTATACTACAGGATTGCATACAGCCATGAAAAAGAACATGATAGTTCTTTTTTTTTTTTTAAGATTTTATTTATTTATTTATTTAGAGAGTGCAAACAGGGGGAGGGGTAGAGGGAGAGAGAGAGATTCTCAAGCAGACTCCGAGCTGATCATGGAGCCTGACTTGGGGCTCGATCTCATAACCCTGACCTGAGCTGAAATCAAGATTCGGTCGCTTAACCAACAGAGCCCCTCAAGTGCCCCAAGAGCATGGTAGTTCTTAAAGGTACTACATGGAACAATCTCCATGTTTGAGTGTTAAGTGAAAAATGCAAGCAGCAGAACAAACATATATGGTGTGCTGTTTCTAAGAAAGAGAAGGAGACATATATGTTTGTATTTACATAGGCAAATTCTGGATAGATACACAGGACACTGGTATTCTAGTCTTTACTATTATTATTAATTTAAAGATTTTATTTATTCATTTGACAGAGAGAGAGAGGGCAAGAGTTGGGGGAGAGGCAGGGGACAGGGAGAAGCAGGCTTCCCACTGAGCAGGGAGCCCAATGCAGGACTCGATCCTGCATAATAATAAGGTTAAAGCAGTACTCAAGGATGTCTGTGTCAAGGGAGGGGGAAGGACCAGCATCATCAGCTCTTAGAACCTCAAAAGGGTCCCTGCTTGGACCTTCTTGGAACTCTCCATTTTCCTGATTAAATCTGCTTTTCACAAGTACCCACAATCAAGCTAAAACCAATATACTTTTTCTAATCCATTTTATTATTTCTTTTCATTTT
>NC_138371.1:51360106-51396005 GCF_054177405.1 Leptonychotes weddellii | reverse complement strand
CATAAATCCCCTTCTTCCTCCAAATCTAGGTTGGCTATGTTCCCGGCTCCCTGTGCTTGTCTCCATCCCTCTGCATCACAACTGTTTCTTTACTGATCTGTTTTCCTTCCCCACAGTGCACTGTGAGTGTATTGAGGGAAGGAACAGTGGTGTCCCCCTGCCCCCTTTTTAAACAAGTGCTTGGCATGTAAGAGGTACCCAGTAAATATTGTGTCATAGGTGAGTACCTTCATTAACTGGGTTTGACTTTGAACTTCTAATTCTCCAAGCAATAGCCCTAGAGAAGGCTCCTCCTGTGTAGGGACCTACCTGGACAAAAGCAGTGGAGGTTTAACTTTAGAACCTGCCACTTCAGGTAGTGTTGGGAGTAAGACACAGTTTAAACAAATAAATTTCTAAAAATTAGCAGTATAGGCAAAAGGAGTAAAAAATTGGTTAAAAGTTATGGAGCAGGGGCGCCTGGGTGGCTCAGTCGTTAAGGGTCTGCCTTCGGCTCAGGTCATGATCCCAGGGTCCTGGGATCGAGCCCCGAGTTGGGCTCCCTGCTCCGCGGGAAGCCTGCTTCTCCCTCTCCCACTCCCCCTGCTTGTGTTCCCTCTCTTGCTGTGTCTCTCTCTGTCAAATGAATAAATAAAATCTTTAAAAAAAAGTTATGGAGCAAAAATAGAAAGAGTAACTATTTATAAGGTGCCTACTCTGAGTCATACCCTCTACTAGCATCTTAGATGAGGAATCAGAGATTAGAGTGGAGACTTATGAGACCCTGGGAAGACAGTTGAGTGTGTTTTGAAACAGTAAGCTTCCAAGCACTCCCCCATCCTCCTGAACAGGCAGAGGCGACGAACATGGTGAAGATGGCATTTGAGAAAGAATGTGTAACATGGTGCAAAGAGATGGGGGCCCTTTGCCTGTGTTTTGGGTATCACCCTATGCAGGTAGGACAAAGCCACCTAGTCTTCTTGGCATCCCCAGCAGGGGGTAGATTGACTGCTGAGCGCCCTGACAGGAATTCAACGTGTTAGTCTTCACCTCAGTGATTGTATCTCTGTGTCCAACACTTCATCTGCATTGCCTTGTCCTCTCATGCACATTTTACTCTAGCTGCTGCTGCTAGAATTAGCTTCTTGCTGGCCAAATTGGACAGTGCCTCACCTCAGCTACACCCCAGACATCTTGCTTTCTGCCCCGAGGTCCCTCTGACAACCTCGGTGAGAGAGATGCCTGTGGAAACTTATTCACACATGCAACCTGGAAGTGCAGGAGGGTAAGGGCTCACAGGCAACTCCTGATGGATGGTTATGGGAGCTGGGGGAGAAACGCCTCCCCTTCTGTTCCCAGGCAGACAATCTTAGGTAAATTCTTGTAGTTTCTCCAAAGGTCCTGGTGAGGTTGAGCTCCAGTCACCCACGGTGTTGACCAGCTAGACAACATGCCCTTCCCTCAGGTTTCCCTCCTGTTTTGTTGTCTGCAGGGTCTCACTCCTGTTTCCTGGGTTTGTGTCTCCACCAAAAACAACCCTCTGTCCTAGCCTCTGCTTTGGGAAGTGGCAGTTTGGGGTAAAGGGTTGATGCGGAATCCTGGCTCAGAAACCCATGCTTAGCACTATTCAGTCATCTGGCCATTAGGGCTCCATCTTGGAGCCAAATGACACATCTGCAGACAAAATTAAGAAAAGTAGCAGTGCAGAGAAAGCAAAATCATCAGAATGACTGCTGAAGCACCATCTGTAACAGGATTTGTTTGCACTAGATACTCTAAAATTTACCTTCCAGCATCAATAGGTCAATCCATTTCTTTTTTCTATAATATGGACACAGGTCCCACTGAGACCACCTTTTCTCAGAAACAAATGACCTCAACCTTGTAAGGTGATCTGCTGCCTTATTACCTGATAAATGATCTTTCACATAAAGATATCATGGATTCTGCCACCAAGAATATTTTAAATCTCACTGTGAAATATCTTGTGAAGGCAGTTATCACAATTCTGCCACAAGCTGTAATAGCAGACAATTGTTTTAGAGTTAAGACAGCATTATTTTGTCAAGTCTTTCATTTATTAATTTTCAAATGAGGAGAGTTCCAATAATATTAGTATTATGTTTCTAAAATGTAGTATTTTCTCATAGGAATTTTCCTAGGGATCAGGAATCAGGAAAACATCTTTTATTTTTGTGTAGGATGGCTTTGTGCAAACAAAAAGAGAGGTAGATTCCAGAACTCACAAATACAAGGCTACTTTATTATCTGAGTAAGTCCCTTTCATTACAAAATGAGGACAGGAGAAAAAGCAGCCATAACATGAAAATGGTCACTAATGTCATTCATTTATTTATAAAATTAGCCCTCACTTAAAGATGTCTCCCCTACTTCATGCTAGACTCGCCAATTACTTTGACAAAAGAATATAAATCTATTGCAAAGTGAAATCGCAAATCTTGTAAAAGATAGGGGATTTTGTGAAGTTGATAAAGCGATGTTGACAATTATTTGAATCACACACAAAGCTGTTGACAGACGGGAATGGAAAAAACATAAAAATTAGCAATAAGTAAGAGGGAAAAAAATCAAGAGGAATGATGATGGAATAGTAATTCCTCAGAAATGTTTGAAAGTCAAATGAGGAAGAGGGCCCTTGAGAAAATAATGAAGTTCCAAAATATTTTACTAATTTTATCATAGTAATGGATATCATAATGCGGTATTATACTATCATAAATTTGGTAGAAAAATCATGTGAGGAAAATCTCCCATTTGTCTCATTCTTGGTTCTAAAAAGTAATTTATGCAATCATAACCCCCAGTTTAAAATATGATAAACTTAACCTCTTTTAATAATTCTTAGTTTGGTTTTTCAAAGTCAAGTCTCATTCAAACCTTACCCAGGCTCTGACTCTTTACTCTGTATTTTTTAGTTTCTGCTTTAAATGGATTCACTTAAAGGTTTTCCCCATTACAGATGATTTGGTGTGTTAAATCATAGAATCATGGATCAGGTGTTTTGGAACGTGGAAAGCATTTTCCAGAAACCATCTGCCTTTGTATTCTCACTTTGCAGTTGAACATCTAAGAAATTGGATGACACAGCTGACTGTTAGGGTCATGGCAGGTAGAGAGGAAGGGACAAGGTTCTAAGACGCATGAGGCCCACGCCGTCCTCCCTTCGCTGTTCTTGTGCCACTTTGTCCAAACCACCCAGCTCCTCTGCATCTGAGATTAATCGTACTCGACACCAGGTCATGTCTGTGAAGTTTTTGAAGATCACTGAGGAAAGGTGCCATCAAGAATTTAAATATAGTTACTTAACACTTGATCATTTGGGTTCCTGGATTAGAATGAAAGTGCAGATAATTGAAAATAAAATCTTTGAATGCTTTAGAAATATTTTTAGCTCTGTTCTGTTTTATAATATATGACTTATTCTCAAAATTACATTATACTTAATTTTTACTCTGAAAGTTTTGAGATGGCCTTTGGCCAAAAGCATTAAAATTCTGACCCAATAATTTTAAACAACAGATAGCTCAGAAAGCATTTATGTTTAGCTTTGTAAAACTTTACAAAATATTTCGGGTAGTGAATTTATCTTTTCTAAATATATTCCATTCTGGAAAATGTTAAAATTAGTTTATCTTTCTTGAGTACAAATCACTAATAATGGGTGATTGAGGAAGTCAGTTTTAAATCAAAATTTTGTCTTAGATAATCCACGGAGCCAAGACTTTGCATATGGATGTTGCAGAGTTATTTGTATTCCAAATTCTAAACCCATTTGTTTTCCAGAAACTTTTCAGGTGCTTAGTAAAATAGTTTGAGGCTTTTCCAAATTCAGCATTTTTAGGACATCAAGAAAATACTCAAAATTTAGAGAGAAATTTTCAGACCATTAAAAAATACTTATTATCAATAAAAAATACAAATAGAAAAGAACTCACTTTGTTATTCCTCTCCTTATACTTCATTCCCTCCCCTCTTTCCTTCTTGCAAGTACAGCTGGTAAACAGATGGTAGGCACAAAAGTTGCACAAACAAGCAGACACACGCAGACACACACACATACATCCTCTTAATGGGGGGACCTGTTGTTGGGGTGTCCAGTGAAGACTTCCGGCTGGGGAGGACCCAGTTGTCAGGTCTCGGTCAGAGCTATTGTGAAGAGGGAAGGGTTGAAGTTATATTAGCCCTGCATGTGTGTTTCACAGCAAGACCTTGGTAAGTCACACATCCTAAGTCCCAACATAGTGGAGCCTTCTTTCAATTCTTAAGTTCTTGAATTTTTCTTCAAGTTCCTGGGAGGCAGAAAAGCCTGAATCATTTTGAGCAGGAGAGTGACATGATCAAATATGAAAGACTGTTTTCTGGCTGCAGTGAAGAGAATGGACATTGTGGGGGTGGGGGTGGGGGTGGGGGAGTGGGTAGGGAGAGATGCAGGAGGGAGGAGGAGGGTGAGGGTGGAGAGGAAGCGGGGAGCCTAATAGTTGGCTTTTGCAGTAGTTCAGATGAGGGGAATAGAACCTGGGCTAGAGAAGTGTCCAGATTCCAGAAAAATGGAGTTGAATCGATAGGACATGGTGCTGAATTGGCAGTAGGAAGCAGAGGGAGGTATCAAGGAAAATCCCCAAATTTCTGGCTTGAACCTCTGGTTGGGTGGTAGAGTCATTTGCAGAAATGAGAAAGTTGGAGTAGGTAGAAATTTGTAGGAGAAGATCGAGAGATCTGTTTTGGACATGCTAAGTGTGAGATACTAGTAGAACATTCAGGTAAAAATGTCAAATAGACCACTCAGAGCTCAGAAGAGAGGCATGGAGTGCTGGAGGACACTTTACGTCTTTCAAAGCACCTACACACATTTTATCTCATTTACTCATATAAAAATCCCTTTAGGAAACCGGCAGAGCAGACACTGTTATCCCATATTTCATAGATGGCAAAATGGAAATAAAAAGATGTTCAGAGATTTAGCCAAGTTCATGTCCCCAGATTCCAAAGGCATCCTACGGGACATAATCATTTGATCCTGTTCTCCCACCTCTAAGTTTTATCAAGTGTTTTAGTCTGATTTAAGGCTTCTTTTCTGGTTTTTTACAGGTGGAGCAAGACGCAGGTTTGTCCCCTTTATGGAGAGTCCCAGACTCCACAAGTGTTAAAAGGGCACAAGGGAATGTTATTGCTATCTCATGTTTTGAGGTCCAGTGTGAAAAGAAAGAGAATGATCGCCAGCTCAAAAGGGGAGTTCGGGGCCATGGAGTCCATCAATCCAGACAGCGCGGGCACAGCAGAAATGGTCATAAAGTGTAGACTGCGGGCTTTAAAGAAAGCTGGTCCTTCTGTGTCCAGTGGAGGGATGGCTCTACCATCCTCTGGGTCCCAGCAGAGACAACAGCAGACCCATAGACCAAGAGCCTCTCTCATTGCTATAGGCAGTCCTAGAGAAGTCTCAGGCTCTCTCTCTTACAGGGCAGCCCAGTGTGGTCCCGACTTACTGAGTGTCTGGACATCTAAGAGTTCAACCACTTAGGCATAAAAACCCACCGGTTCTTTGAAGACATCTAGTTAAAAGCCAGCCCCATTTCAAGCCTATCTTTTGTGCCTATAAGTCACCTCTGTTATAATCAAAGTGAAATAGCTTAAACTTTTGAGGGAAAATCAGGTGACAAAAGAGTCTCATGGAAAGCATTGTTAGCTAAGTGAACCCTAGGTCCCAGGGAGGTACATGTCTCAGAAATAGTACTAAGGCTCCAGATTCCTCTGCCCCTTCCCTCTAGCTAAAGCTCCTCTAGCTTTAACAATTTTCTTTCCTGTGCATGTTGAACGTTCCCTCCTCCTTTCAGCTCCAGCATACCTTTTTCTCCTTTTATTAACTTGACATTAAACATTAGTCTACCCTCAGCTGCTACACACACTATTTTCAGTAGAAGGTGAACGTGGTTGCACTTTGGGTTCATCTGACATCTTGAACTATTTTTCAGATGTTGTGGAGAAAGCCAAATCCTAAATAACTTTAGCTGAACACTTTCCCCTTAATTTCTAGCCTCACATGTATTTAAAGGGAAATATATTCCACATGTTTCTGATTTCATTTATCCCTAATTCCTCAAGAGGTTGAGACAGGGTTGAGGTTCCAGAAGCCTCATGAACCTTTTCCCCCTACTCGGTCAAACACATCTTTTCTCAGGCTTAGAAGCCCACTTCGAACCAAGGGTCAGTGACTTAATTGTCAGTTTTCTTCTGAAATAGGTCTACTTCGGAAATTATGGTCTAAAAAACGTCCACAGTTTTCTTCCAGTCTCCACTTTTCCAAGTTTTCTTCGGTCTATGTATTTAGGGCATTAAGAACTGCACACACATGCAAGATTTTCTTTTGGCTTAATCTTTTGGATTTTATTTAGTTTCTCCTGTAGGCTGAGAGCTGAGACAGGGCCAGGGGAACGTGGAGTATAATAAAATTAATTTTGAGCAAGATGCTTTCACTATGTCTGAACAGCCAAGGGAGGGCATTTGTGGCTAGAGAACAGGTGTGAGGACAAGAGGCCAAGTGAGAAGTCCTGAGACCAAGTGTGCTCCAGGGGATCAGAGAGAGAGAGGAGGAATCCAAAAGGAGAGTGCTGGGGGCACCAAGGGTTGAGAAGGGCCGGATCAGGGATAAAGCCTAGGAGAGCTGTGCAGTGAGAGCGGGAGGCCTGGCACCCCAAATCTGAGCATCTGTCTTTTAAGATTACAGGTTATTGTGGCAACAGGAAGGGTCCATTGGTGGAAGTCATTTTTAACCTACCTGTTTATTTTTCCAGCAAAGCAAAGAGCAGGCAGAGAATTTACTCAGAACTCACATCCTCAGGTCACTTGAGACTTGGGACATGTGCTGCAAAAAAGTTATAGGAACTAGGCTTTCCTTTCAAAAAGATATCTCTAAAAGAATAAGCAAACTCAAGCAATAGCACTAGATCCACTAATGAGCCCAATGCCAGCTATTTCAAACACACAAACAATTAAGAAGCTGGCGGGGGGGTGGACTGAGGAAATTCCAGGGAAAGAAAAGGAGAAGCACTTGAAAATAGGTGGGGTTCATTTCCTCCATGCGTAGAGTTTTCTCCAACCATTGCCTCAAGGCTCAGTGTTTCTGGTATTAATAATTCACAGGAAAAGGTAATGAAGTCACCCCAGCCTAGTCAGGAATGGAGGTGATTTAGATCCTGAATGAAGGACGTACCTTACAGGGAGTTTTCACCCGGGCCTTGTTATGCATCCCCCCAAAACTCTCTCCTGCATTTGTTCTGACTCAAGCGTGGTTTCACTGATGATATAGAATAGATTAATGTTTTGCAAAAGAATTACCACCTCAAGCTTGGGACAGCTGACTATAGATCAATTCTACTTCCACAGCCAGTTTCTGTTGAGCGTGATTATCTGAAGGCAGCTCTTGGCCCATGTATACAATTAGCAGGGTTAAATGAAGATTTAATGACTCAGGATTCAGTTGTTCAGTTTTCAGTATACCTACAATTCCCAACTAATCACTCTAACGCACCCTACTCGGAAGGGACCATTGCGTCTGGGACCTGTTTTTGTGGACACAAATCAGGTGCTCGAGGGCCAGAGCTGGTGTCCTCCCACAGGGAGTGACTCAGGGGAAGAGGGCAGGCGGGACTGTGGCTGTGTTACTCCTACCCAGAATTGCCCTGAAATAGCGAGCATGGACTTGGCGCTATTCTGAAAGGTCTGTATTTCTGTCCTTACGCTGGTCCCATATGGTAGAAAGAAGGGGATCAAGACCACCTGTCCAAACCAAGCAAGTGAGCTACGGCCGGAAGAGGTGAAGGCTGTCAGCCTTCTGCGTCTGACATGTTTGCTTATTTCACTGCCTCTGCCCCTTCTTCCGGCTCCTGATGTTCACAGAGGAAACCCGCTGCCCTTCCTCTGCAATAACAGAGCCATCTTAGTAGAGGGTGACTGCTTTCTCCCATGTGTCCCCAACAATGACAGCGCCCCCGTGACAGCAAACGGAGATGTCCCCTCCCTCCCTGCCTCCCTGAGACCCACGGCTGTGCGGCGGCTGTGTTCTGGAGCCGAGGCGGCCCTTGTGTAATGTTACTTGACTTATACATATTTTATTATGTTTGGCTGTTGGTGATGTTGAGATGAAAATTATTTCCAGATTATAATAAAGGCTGCCCTCTATTAAAGGAGTGTGGTTAGATCACTGACCATATTAACATCCTCAAAACTGGGGACTATATATCAAAGCATTGAGGAAGCAGGGGTTTCAAAGGTTGGGGGCAACACGGGGAACCCAACAACCCACATGTAGTGTTGTTGGCTTAAAGGAACTGCTGAACCTTGGAAAAGATTTATACCACATTTATTATGATGCGGCAACATCACCAAGGATATAAACCAGTCATTGGCACTCTCTCAAAGAACACATCATTGTAACTCGTTATAACAATACTGCTGTGATATGTGCTCGTAATATTTATAAAGGCTAAGCTATGAAAACAGTACATGCCAACTGTCAGCAGTGATGTATCATTTAAAAAAGAGACAGAGAACGTACACGACATAATGGTTTAAATGAACTCTAAAAATACGCCGCTCTGCTGAAGCCGGTTGGCCGTCTGGACCTCTGGGGTCACACACTGCTTTCCAGGATTCGCTGCAGCCTAGCCTCGGGGAGCTCTCTTCCCTTCCTGCAGCTATTTTCAGAAATTCTGCAGTGTTCTTAGCAAACCTCACCTGATCCTGTATCTGGTTACTTAGTGCCTAGCAGAGTGCTTTGTTAAGAATGCTTGCAGTCGATATATGTGGGCCGATTTCATTTTTATACAAATGTTGGCCAGTCAGAAGGTGGGGCTGATGGTTTTGCTTCCTTGTGGAAAGAAAAGTGATTGGGGCCATCTTGAAGGGGCGGTCATGCGGTCTGGCTGATGATTCGGGCTCCTGACTTTGGGCCGGCTCTGGGAAGATACTCAAGGAGCTTTTCAGAAACCAGCGTGACGTGAGGAACCAACAATTTCCCAGTGAGATGGCTGTTGGACAGCTGAAACCACAGCAGCAACCACGGGAGCAAGGGAGAGAAGGAACATTTAATAGTCAAACCGGAAACTGACCATGGGGGAATGACTTCTGAGGGGTGGGCAAGGTGCTTAGTCCATAAATCATTCTATCTAGTAAGAAGCCAAAATAATTGGCAAAATCCCTCCCGTCACTACAGAAGGGAGACAGGAAGGGAAGGGGGGATGGCAGCGAGAGAAGAGAGAGTGACCACTCTGTAAAGTATGAGCTCTGAACATGTGGGCACAGACAGAACTTCTTGTAATTAGCGGATCAGCAATAAAATGCCGAAGGGAACTGTCCCCCTAATGAGGAAGAAGGTGAACAAGGCAGACACATTTCCTGCGACCAGTCTGTGCTAAGGTTCAAAACAGATATGGAGGTAGTTAAGAGACCAACCATGGGGGAAAATCTAGCTGGTATTATTTGGAACTTTATATGCATTTATGAACACATGCATATCCACATAAATGATCTATTTAGAGAGCTATAGATTATTTCTTCCAGAGTGCAGGGTTATTTGTCTCCACTAAACCTTTATTCATTTTCTTTTTTTTTTTTTTTAAAGATTTTATTTATTTGAGACAGAGAGAATGAGAGAGACAGAGAGCACACGAGAGGGGGGAGGGTCAGAGGGAGAAGCAGGCTCCCTGCCGAGCAGGGACCCGATGCGGGACTCGATCCCGGGACTCCAGGATCATGACCTGAGCCGAAGGCAGTCGCTTAACCAACTGAGCCACCCAGGCGCCCCCTTTATTCATTTTCTTAACCATAAAAGGTCTTGAGTTAAAAGCAACTTACGGTATTTTGAAGAAGCGATACCTCAATGATTTGGAGTCAGTCAACCCTTACAGTTAAAATACTTTGTCCAGCTTTATTAGCTGCTCTTATGGAATGATGACAGATCCATTCCTGCTTTACAGAGCCACGAGCCTTAGGTGCATCAGTCACATAGATGAGGTGAAATGTACCTAGAAGAGCAGTGAGGTAAGGGGATGAAGGAAAGGGAAAGAGACAAAGAGTGGGACCAGGAGGCCCTGCCAGCAGGGTGGGGCTGTGGTCAGTGGGAGAACATGGAGGGAGGGGGAGGGAAACCACTTAGGGAGGTGGCCGACCAAGGAGATCAGAGGGCTCAGAGAACATATTTCACAGGCTTGTTCTGGAGGGTTCAGCTATGGTGATAGCCTTGCTGGCTTCTGGCTGATTAGAATGCAATGACCCGGTGACCCCTAGTTTCAGCAAGGTACCATTCCATTACAGAACTCCTGGAGGAATTTCCACTCTTGCCAGAGGCCTCAGCAAGGAAGGAAGCTGGGAGTCATGCTTTGAGAACTCTGCAAGTTAAGAGGTTGTCTGGGAATGTCCATGTCACTCTGGAGAAAGAAGGGCCCCGTTTCTCACGAAGCAATCATTCCTGGAAGCTGACTTGCTTTATCCATGCTCTATCAATCTGCCACCTTTTAGGAGAACTAAATCTAGTCCAAACATTTTTATAATGCTATTTGATAGTTTGAGACCAAGTCATATTTTATCAGACCCACACTGTCATAGTTCCAACAGAGAGGCTAAAGAACTACCCTCTAAACATGAAGTTAAAAAAAAACCTGTGTTCCTCATTAGCCACAGACTTTATTTATTTATTTATTTTAAAGATTTTATTTATTTATTTGACAGAGAGAGAGAGACAGCGAGAGAGGGAACACAAGCAGTGGGAGTGGGAGAGGGAGAAGCAGGCTTCGCACTGAGCAGGGAGCCCGATGCAGGGCTCGATCCCAGGACCCTGGGATCATGACCTGAGCCGAAGGCAGCCACTTAACCGACTGAGCCACCCAGGTGCCCCTAGCCACAGACTTTAAATTTCACCGTTGGAAATTCCTCAACTTAGCCGAACGTTAGGTGAAACAGCCTTAATCATGGACATTCTCACAACTGTTAATACTTGACGTGCATACTGAGAAATGTTCTCGTCACAAAGTTGGGTTTGTCTCTCTCTGTTGTCCTCAAACCCCAAAACTTATACAACAGTGATAAGAGGACAGAATACGAACAAAAGAATTAGGTGCTCTGAAAAATCCCCTACATCCTGCAGGGTTTGGTACTAAAAACCCAAGGATTCTAAAGTCTAGGAGGCTGGGGCACCTAGGTAGCTCAGTTGGTTAAGTGGCCAGCTCTGATTTTTGGCTCAGGTTATGATCTCAGGGTCCTGGGATTGAGCACCCCCCCCCACTCGGGCTCCACACTCTGCGGGGAGTCTGCATGAGGATTGTCTCTCTCCCTCTGCTCCTCCCTCCACTCACGCTCTCTCTCTCTCTAAAATAAATAAATCTTTAAAAAAAAATAAGTCTACGGGTCTTTTCTGAGCGCAGGAAAATGGTTTCCTCTTGAACAGCAAATCATCTCACCCATAGGTCTCCCTGGTTGATTTCCGCACTGGGTCTCAAAGGTAACAATGCCTTCTCACTTAAGGAGCATTAACTATTTTAGATGTGACCTCACGTAACAGTGAATTATAAACATTAGACATAAAAAATTTGGAAAGGGAGATTCAGCTGGAGAAAATGCTATGCTACTGCATTTTCTTCTTTTAAAAATTTGTATTCCATGTTCATTCCATGATTGCATCAGACATTTAAATAAGGAATGTTCCTCTGCAAATTCCTGAACAGAGATAACTCTTCTAATTTTGGAGCTGGAAGAGACCTTGATCCAATCCTTCAATTTCATGAATAAGGAAAAGAAGATCACGTGACCCACCCGTGCTCATATGAAAGAAATGGTTTATTTTAGGAGTTAAGGAGCTCAACTTAAATGAAATGAGCTAACCAAGCACATGCTCCATTTCCTATTGTACCCTGAATGGAGTTTAAAATTCGAAGCTGGTGTTTAAACCTGAGTGACCACACTTCTATCGCTTCTCCCCCACTTCCAGGCTAAGGGAAGTCGATCTGAAAATGTTCTTAATGACCTTCATTCCCAGGATCACATTCAGTCTTTCCCTCTTGGTGTCATCAGCAGATGGGTCACTCTGTCCAGAATTGGCCCTGGCTGCAGAAAGATGCAGGCTTTACAATTCTAGAGGAATACCAGGCAGTCTGGCTGAAATGGAGAGGAAGAAAGCATAGCAAGAGAAGAAAGTGGCCATGGTCCCAAGAACTTGTTCAGTGTTGCTAGCTGCGGAAAAAAACTATGTTCTTATCACTTTTCCAGAGCCTTCCGTCATGGAATCTCTTCTGGGGATAGCCTGACACTCCACAGATAAGCTATTGCAACTGTCTGAGGGAAGTTCTGGCTCCCTTTTCTAGGAAGGAGGATCCCTGAGAAGACCCGTGCATATTTGTCATGTTAGCTATACCTACAGACCCATCTGTCTTGTACTGAAATGAGCAGCTCACTCTTCACCAGTTCACAAGCACCCAACGGCAGGGCCCTTGTGAAGGACAGTGCCTCTCCCAGGGGACAGCGTTCAGCTTTGACTTGGGTTGAACTGTCCTCGCTCGCTCGCTCTCTCTCTCTCCCGTCTTGCTCTCTAGTTCTATTCTCCCTCCCTCCCTCTCTTTTACAGGCACGCACGCACGCTCGCACACACACACACGCGCACACACGCACGCACACACACGCGCGCACACACGCACGCACACACACAGCCCCACCCCCACTACCTCCCCCTCACGCTCGCGCTCTCCCCAGGCTTTGTCTGGTGGCTCCCGCCCGCTCTGTCTGCACCCCCAGGGCGTCCCGGTCCCCAGCCCCTGGGCGCGCAGGGGGACGTCGCGGCGCCGCAGGCCTGGGGGGACTGGACCGTGTCGACGGCCGGATGTGTGGGACGGGGCGAGACGGAGGCGCACAGCCCCACACTGCGGGAGTCCCCGCCGACTCCCGCGGGTTATTCCCACCGCAGAGGGCCCGAGCGCGCCCCCCGGCCTCCGCCGCAGCCGCCGCGCGAACAAAGGCCGGCGGGCTCGCGGCGCTCCCCCTAGCGGCGGCTCCTCCCGCGGGCCCCGGCGCGGCCTTCAGGGCTTCCTCCGCCGCGCGGGAACGCCCTCGCCACCCAGCCGCCCAGGCGTGTATCCGGCGCCGCGCTTTCTCTCTCTGGCCTCCCGGACGGGGCCCATTTTGACGTACTTGTCGTCCAGTCAGAAAAGAAGCCGTTCACAAGCCCACGTACTTTCCTCAGTGAGACAAAGGAGTAAGTGCTTCCCCTCACTCGGAGGGTGAGGAGCGGTTCAGGGGGCGCACTTCCGTCCTCGGGCTTGGACGCCGCTGCTGGAGGCTTACGTTGTCATTTATTTGCTCCAGCTGGAAGCGGGGGCTCAAAGAAAACCCTTGAAAATTTTTCTGGAAGTGTGTACGGATCTACTGGATGGAGGGACGTATTCCGCTTGTCAGAGCGGACCGAGAGCCCAAGAAACCATAATGAAAAAAATCAAAACACAAAACACACACACCCACAACCCTACCACCCAGTAGCCTCCATGAAAAGGCTGACCACTTTTATCAACCCCAATGCGGGGTCTTCGCGTGGCTAGCGAAGGGTTGGTTCAGAAATTGTCCTGAGCCACATGGGGGGCCGGGGGAGGTCAGTCTCTGGGGATAGCGGATGTGCCCCCAAGTAACCACGGGCAGAGGAAGAGCAGAACCTCTGCGGGGTTCTGGTTTGTGAAAATGACTCAACTTGTTTGGGGGTGAACTTGAAAGTGTGCAGCCCAGATGGAAGGTTTAAGATCGGTTCTGCCTGACACAGCTGTGGTCTCCAAGCTGCCTTTGGATTGAGCCGGGCCACACCCACAGCTGTAGCCAAGCAGTGCTATTTGAAACTCCCCCAGGGCCAGCTGCTGTGAAAAGAACAGTTTATTACACAAAATAAAACAAAATGCCCGCTCATCTTTACAGTTTCACGGTCTGCCTTGGGGAGAAGAAAAGGAGTTTTAGTTTTCACCCCTTGTGCACCAAGTCTGGGGGCCAATTCTGGGAAGATCTGGAAAGTTCCCGTTACGCTGTCGACTCACTGTCTGACCATGGACCTAGCATTGCAGTCAACTGCTTCTCTTTGTGGGAAATGGGGAGAATGACATTTGCCATGGGGATGTTATAGAGTGCCCTGGCCATAAGGCTAGATTCAGATGACATGCTTAATATAATCATTTTGCTCCATCATTTCAAACAAAGATAGCTGAGATTGGGCCACTTGTTTGCCCTAATACTAACTTTAGGAAGTTCATTCCACTGGACTCCTGTTTTTGAAGAGCAAGATTTAAAAGAAACAGGTGAACCTGAAAGGCTGTATAAAATTTGGTTATTGAGGCAAATATTGAAGTTTTTCTTCTCTAAATACAACACAGACAAGAGACAGGGAAAGAATCTTGTCAAATGAAGCATCAGAACAATTGGAGTAAAGATGAAAAGTTCTCTCCCCATAATATTTAGCATATGGGCTAAATGCTCTTTATTTAGTGTTAAGAGGAAAAGAGCCCCCTTGTCCCTTTATTATCTCTCAGGCCCCTACTATACTGAATTAGTCTCTTTGAGCCTAGAAAAACGACTAGTTAGTTTGCACTCTACACAGGCGAATCCAGCCTGATAGTGGGTATGAGAGCATTTCTGTGGTAGTGAAGCATCTGAAAGAAACATGAACTAAGTTGATCAACCAGATGTTTTGTCTACACAATACTAAGCATTAAGATATTTCCCTGTATGTCAGTACTTGGTGTCATATAGATGAAACACTTGGATGGATAATTGAGTTTTTTTTCTTTGTTCAAGTATTTATGATATACTGAAACAGCTGAAGAAGTATTCAGTTCAAAGTTCAGAGGGAGGAAACAGAGAAACAGAGGAGACAAGAGAGGTAAATAAAAGCAAGGACCAGGACCTCCACTGACCTCTGTGGGGTCACAGCCTTCTGGGTACACAAGCAGAGGGCACCTTTTATGAAGAAAAAGGCACTACTTCTTAGTGATAGCAACCCCATGCCAGAACATGTGACTTTGCTTTCAGAGCACGGATGAGGTTTCAGCCTCCATTCTTCCCTCAGCTCCAAGCTTTTGTGCAGTGTGCTAACCATGCAACAGTACTTAGTAGACTTGGAAAGTCATCAAAGGCAGTAGGAGAAATGTTAAGTATTAAGGGACAAGTGGATATGAAGAAAGGGATAGAGTTTTACTTTACTCACAGGCTTCCCCAATGAATGTGCACAGTACAGAGGGCACTCCTGTTAATGTCAATTTTGGCCCAACCAGGAAAATATTTGCCCCCCCCCCTTTTTTTTTGGCATGTGTGAGTACCATTTATTTATTTATTTATTTATTTATTTATTTATTTATTTATTATTTTTAAGTTAAGGAGAGGCTTGCTATTAATTCCAGTCATGTATTTACTGCCTTCTCTATTTGGTGCTGTGTCTGTCAAGTTTTCACTTCCCTGGAATTTTAACTCCCATCTCCCTCCCCACTCCACTCTCCCGTCTGTAACACAAATGCCTTTTTAAATTTTTGCTAGTTTAATTAGTGCATGAATTCATTTTGATTGATGAATTGATGTGGCTTATTGGCATGAAGATTTTCCTTCTCTCCCAGCACTGTATGTAATAGAAACGGCTTGTGTGGGGGTGACACCTGCTTTGATGCTGCAGACACTCTGTTTGATGCAGAAAGGCCAGGCATTCAGCTGTGATTCTCTAGTCTCTGGGGAGATATTTTTTCATAGCTGTTGGTGGAGTGGGGGAAGGCTGGTGGTGAGTAGGAGGAGAGAGTGGTGTGGAAAGTGATGGCTGAGAAACAACATAGCTAAGAATTTAATGTTTATATTTTGTTGGACTGATTTTGAAATAGTCATTGTTCACACCCTGGACCCAGGAGGAAAGGAGACCTTGACTTTCTGCCATCCGTAGTAAGGCATTGTGAATTAGTGCAGTGAGTTGAAAATTTCCAACGCCTCTTGCCAAAGAATTAAGCTGAAATTAGCACACAGTTGGTAACAATTTGATTTCTGGTCTCACTTTAATCAGAGAGGATTAATGGTTAAAATTTTTATTTCTAATCTCGCTTTAGCCTGACTAACAAAAGCTGTCACTTTCATGAAAACTGCTAAATGAAGAGGGATTTATAAGCTCTCTGAGAGAATAAAAGCTAAAGTGCTAAGGCCCACTTTTCAGACCATAAAATTTTCAAATTCCCCCCAATAGTCCCTCACATACTGCTAGAAGAGCTGACTGCTGCTGGGCTCAGTAATGTTTATTGCTGGACAAAGGTGGTGGAAGAACTTGAGTGCATTCTTAATGACTTCAAAACTCCAGATGAAATGCAGTAATCTTCCCGGGGAAAATGAATATTACAGAGCAGAGTAGGAAGTAGGATTTTAATTGTGAATAGAGCATTCCTCAGAGTATTTCATACATTCATATATATGTAATATATACACCTCTTTTTCCTTTTCCTGTTCTCACCTGAGTTAGACCTTCCTGTTACCTTCCCTCCATTTGAGTTCACAGCAAAGTCGTACAACTGGTGGAGTCTGTCCCCACTCTACTAAGATTTTCCGAGTTTCCTTTGAACAGTGTCTCATTGACTCCCACCCCCAACAGACCCTCACTGCAGACCCTTGTCCAGACTTTGCCCCGTCTCATAACCCCACTTCCCACCAAAACCAAGTGTTGTTACAAATCTTTATGCATTTGTTTCTCACTTTTTCATTATGAGTGTCTGGAGAGCAAAGTCTGTGCCCTTACTTACTGTTTGTGCCACTGTGTCCACAGTGTCTTGTGGGCTGAAGGCATGCTCAAGTCAGAGTTGCAGGTGCAATGCCGGGATGCTGGGGAGGGGATTTTCGCATCACGTGAGTAGTGGGACCAGATGGTCTTTAGAGTCCCTTCTACTCCCCAGTTGCATGATACTAAAGCCTTACCAGAAGGGGCAACTGGCTTTCTCATTCCTTTTCTCTAGTTTGGTCGAAAATAAATATGAGCCTTTTCTCCAAGGTTTAATTATCTTCTGATAAATATAATCCTCAATGACTGGACTGCTCCCAAAGATTATACCGCAGAATGAATACCTCTTTAAATAATGGGCTGGGCAAAAAGAATGAATTCTCCAACGTGAAGATCCAAGAACCATCCGCTCTCACAACTCTTTGTTCTTCCAGTCATATTAATTCTTCCTCTCTCATCAAAATGAGTCCGGTATCTGTTATTTTGGAGGAGTCCCTCCACCTCTAATGAATTAACAAGCATCTGAGAATTTAAGTGGTGCCAGGAAACCTTGAAACACCATGGTCCTGGCTCATGGTGGCCTTAATCTTTCCAGTGAGCCTTCTGCTAAATGGGGTGCTATTCAGCATTGTCAGGCAGTACTGGTCAAGGCAGCCCACAGAGCTGCCCTCACAGCTTTCCCTCACCCACCTCAGTCCAGCCATGGGGCACCCTGCCAGCTATCCAGGTCATGGTCCTTACCATCTGTCCACTACTTGGTCTCCCTGTGGGAGTGGGGCACATCAACCACCTCTAACCCTTGGGGTCCTTCCCCTTCCTCATCTTCTCTATGATCCTTAGACAAGAAAAGCCTCCCTATTTTTTCTTAATTCTTAGGCAGAGAAAGACACAACCGTCTTAACTTGTAGTGGATGAGGAGAGATTGGGTAGATTAGTGACACCCTTCATTTCTACTGAAATAAATCTATCTGTATGTATCTATCTACCCATCCATCTATCTGTCTACCATCTATCTCCATGTCTACATCTCCATATCTATCTTAGGTTGATTCAGTATTGAACTCTAACTTCCTGTTTGACAAACACTCTTCTAGTCCACCTTCTTCAGTGGTACCATACCTGTGTTGCCTGGGTTTGCATGTGATTGTATGCAGCAGAAACTTGACTACAGTGGCTTAATACCAAACAGGGGTTTATTTTCCTCATGTAATAAAAATTCCCAGGATAGGCAGTTTAGGGCTGGTGCCGTTGCTCCCTGTCATCACTTGTGTTCTCTCTTCCTAGCCTTCGTGTGCTCCTTTCATCTATATGATTTAAAGTTGGCTGCTTCCAGGCAGGAAGAAATGAGTCAAGCAAACCCTCTCTTCATGAAGCTTTGTCTTTTTACTTAGGAATAGGAGTCTTTCCAAAGGATCTTGCTTGTATCTGTGATCAGAACCATGAACCCTGGTTATATGGGAAGCTGAGTAGATATGTTAATTTTCCAGCCCTTCTAGCAGAGGGCAGAGGAAATTGAGGGAGAGGTGAAGGGATGGAGTGGGTACTGAGTGAGCCATTCTATAGCACCTGTCAAAATGCATGACTTGTCCTACATTATTTAGAAAAAGAAAAAAAGAAAAATCACTTGTGTCAGTATGTGACTATGACTAAAGAGTCAAATGCCTACCCAAAGATTACAGTTGGTGTCATCTTTGAATTAAGATGTCAATGAAGATTGACAGCAGAAGCTGTCATAGCCAAGGCACAGATAGTTGGGAGGGGGTCCTTCCAGGTAGATGGCTATGGTCAAAACCACTGTTTACAAAGGCAGGAGTGACATGAAAGCTCTAAACTGTGGTGAGTCTTGTATACTGCCCTGGGCCTCACAGTGGGGGAGTAGAATCGGGAGGCACCTGTGGGAGAACAACAGGAAAGCATCCATCGCAAAGGCCCCATGACCATGGCTGCACACTGGAATCACTTGGGAAACTGTTTTTAAAAAATACAGACTCCTGGAACCCATCCCCAGAGATTCTGATTTAATTGACCTAAGATGTGGCCAGGGTATCAGGATATTTTAAAACTCCCCAGTTAAGATTCTGAGGCATAGCCGGGGTTGAAGCTCACTCTGTTATATTGTTCTGAAACACAGTACCCCACCTTCCTTAGAGTCGTGCTCGCTCAGTCAGACCTTGGCCCGATGCCATAGCAAACAGTGCCGGATGAACCTGCCTGCAGCAACTCTGGTTACGTCTGCTGCAGCCATGCTGTTGGGCATCAGCCTGCATCCTCTTCAGGAGATGCCACAGGAAAAATGCTTCCAGGTCTCAGTTTCAGGAAATGTGATTCTCCTGAACATTTGGTTTGTTTTTGTCTTGTTGACATGCTGAATCTTATAAATGACTCTGTTTCCCTCTTTATTTTGGCTCCAAGAAAGCTTGGGAGCAACTCTATATTACCATATGGTGTACATTCCTCTCTGCTAATATCATTCTTGGAGTTAGTATTTTCTCATCTAAGAATTTTATTTAGGTTCCCTCAAGTTTTAAGAATAGTTTCCTATTCTATTTCTTTAAGCTGTCTCCAATCTTTGGTAGAATGAGGCAGAGGATTAAAAGAAAGAAAATTTTTAAAAAAGCCTAAATCCCTCACCACCATCCAAGCAAAACCCCTTTCATCCTTCTACTTGCAATTTTTCCAACATTTGAATGTTTAAAATTTTACGTCCTTTTCTCTTCAAAGTTATGCTTGAAAATTTATTTTAATCTGGTTTCATCTGTATAAAACTGTTCTCAATTGGAACTTGGGTGGTAGTGTCCCAAAGAGTAATTTATTCCTGGGTCTCCACCCTCAATGAATGGCCTTAATTCTTCATGGGAGTACTTTACTTTTGGAATTTAAAGATATTAAAATTTAGCGACTTTGATATTCTATTTACACTAGCAGAGCCACTCAGCAGATAGCGTAATGGGTGTTGTTAGAGAATGGCCGTATTTGTATTTTTGCCTCCCATAGCTTCCTCCTGGGTTTATTGTTCAAGGGGTTGTTTTTAATGAAAAGGAGAGCAGCTGCTCTAGCAGTTCATGGTGAGACAGAGAACCAGAAAGCAGTCCTGATTTCATTTCACAAAGACAGCACTTAAGCTTTGATTTTCACTGTTGTCCAGTATCAGTTATTTGTTTACCAGACATGCTTTAGATAGCTACAACCCATTTGTAAGTCACTTATTTTGTACATTATGGCCTAATGTCTGGCAAAGTGTTTCCAAGTTGCCTATTATCATAAAAGTTAAGAACTCTGACAGAGATATTAGGAATCATAATGATACAATATTTATGAGGCAAACTACCAGGTAATATCTAGTGATGGAAAAATAGCTAGCAAGCATTTTCAAAATAAGTTTGCTATTAGTCAGCCACTGCTAACTCATGTAGAGTTAGAAACAAATCAGATGTCCAGGATTAATTTCTAAGCCCTTGCTATGCATCTTTGGGGAGCACACTTGACCTTTCTGGATTCCAGAGCCCAAGGAGGACAGTTAAAACGACATGGGTATTTTAAGGTTCAACTAAGAAGGCAGAGTATTGAACTCATTGTTTAATATTCTGAATTAAAAAGGATAATTAAGAACAGATGCCAGATTCTTGACTTAGGTGCTAATAGGAATATGGCCCCGAGGAGAGGTAGCCTACCTCCAGCAGACCACAGGATCCCTTGCATCTCTTACTTTTTTTTAAAGGTATTGGCAAGTAAGAAAGGACAGATCGGAACGGAAGGGAGGCATTCTATCTTTTTTCCTCCCTACTTTCCAACCTCTGCAAATGTTTTATGCATTTTGGGGAGGAGAGCACTAGGGATGGAAAATTTGGTTTCTGAGCTTCCTCCCCCACCTCTTCTTCTTCTTCTTCTTTTTTTAATCATAGAAGACTCTGGAAGGCAGAAATTTGCAATAGTAAACGTTGGCCTTCAAGGTATGAAATCATGCTGTGAAAATTGTAGAAGTCTCCAAACTACAGCATTGACCATGGCCTTTGTGTAAATTCGATTCTTCGCTTTCAGGGCAGGGACTGTTTCTTGCAGAGTTTTGCCCACCCCTGTCATCATCTCTGGTAAGCAGCAATATTTGTTCCAAGTACTGCTGCTTTCCATTGCCTGAGAGTCCTGTCAAGAGGAAGAACAATAATTGTTACACTGAAGTTACTGCATTTTTGTGACACTAGCTAAAATGACTTGCCTTATGATCAAAACTAAGAAGGGAAAGATACCCTTTACAATCTGAGATCCAACCCAGCTCCAAATAAAATTTTTCAATTGCAATGTGATGTCCCAGTAGTAATTTGGTAGCAAAATCTCGAGATTTTTCCATTGCATTTTTCTCCCACTGTCTACCAAGGGAATGTAGAGAAATTTCAACTCAAGCAAAAGAACTCCTCTGCTCAGGCTCCATCCTCTTGCCTCTTGTGTTGCCCAGTACTGCGGGTTTCTGGATTTTATATATTAAAGAACCCAGGAGCTCAGGGTTTCCAGAGAGGTTGCCTAGATGGATAAATGTGCACAGACCGCCCCTCTCTTCCTCCTCCCTGCTGGGTTAGTTCTGTCTTAGGGCAGAACTAGTTTCTCTGCTAGTCACGGAGACATGTGCCAGGCCCTGGACAACCCAAGCCTACTTTTGGACACATGGAACCGGCAGGGGGCAAGATGGCCACTCAGCTTCCCTGGCTTCATTAGGAAACATGCTGTGTACGGTGTGAGGCTTGGAGAACTGAAGGGTGTGGGTTGGTTACTAAAGAGAAGAAAACTACACTACTCTCTGAAGCAGTCAGATGATTTCTCTTGTGCAGATATTTGCACAAGATGCTGCCTGGACATCTCTGAAGGCATGAGAGTAGCAACAACGAATAGACACATCCCGAAACCCACGGTCCCTTTGGATTTAGCTTGAATACCTTGGGGATTTTTAGGTATGAAGAAATGTGCTTTCTATGGCAGACAACGACCCCAACTACCAGTGTTGCTGGAGCATCTGAATCTATTTCCCAGGCACCATGGCATAGTGGTTGTGAATGTGGGCTTGGAGCCAGATGTGATAAATGTGAATCCTGGAACTGGGAGGTGGGGTCAAACTACATGAAGGAGGGAGGAGCAGCTCCCCAAAGAAAAACTGAGGTACCTCAGAGAGGAAGAAGTAGCAGTTCCAGAGTAGGTCAAACCAGCTCTCCCCCATTCTAGTGCTGTAAACTTGAGCACGTTATAGAACCTCTATGCACATCGGCCTCTACATCGGGTTAATAGTACCTTTTGGTGTGTGTTCTTGAAAGAACTCAATGAGATTAAATTGTAAAAACGTATCTAAAGTACTTAAGACATAGCAGGCTCTCAATAAAAGGGAAATGAAAAAAATTAGATCTGGCATATCTTTCTCTCTCTCTTCATATTAGACATTTTCTAAGGTTCTTTGGACTTGGGTTCCCCCTTTACATCGCTCTCTGAGCCAGTGAGGTCTCCTGAGCTCAACATAAAGAACCCCTTCCAGTTACAGCTTTGAATCTGGCCAAGGAATGAAACTGTTTTTTTTTTCTGTTATGTGTTTATTGTTGTGGTTATGATTATTATTAATTTGCCATCAAAAAAAAGTGCATCCTTAATGAGTCAGTCTGCATCTCATCTCCACATTTTCAAATCAAAGCCCTGAAACGCACAATGCAGCTTGCTGGGGAAGCAGCCTTTTGAGTTTTGTTCGTGTAACTCATGCAAAAAAATGTTCTCCACGATCTGCCTCCCTAATAATTCTTGAGGGTTGAACTTATGCTCAGATAGTTACATCTGGTTCTATAGTTAACAAATAGGTCAGGAGGAAAAGGAGGAGTGAAAAAAACCATCCAGGCCCCCGTCCCTCGTTTTTTTCTCAGTGTGAAGTCATTTGCTTTTCTTTCTAGCCCGTACCAAGTCCTCAGAAGTTGAGCCAGGCAGATGGTGAGGTTATAACTTGGGCAAAATGTGTTCTAATGTTATCAGCTTTAAAGGAGCACATGGAGCAGAGAGGAAAGATGGTTTGTGGTATTTTTGTTTATTAAATTTGATGGTTGGATTATGACATTTATATTTATTAAATGTACAGACTCTCATCCATCACTGTTGACAGTCAGATCATGTCCTCTGTGGTTGGCATAGCTGTCTCTTCCTGCAAAGAGATCTAACACACATTCTTATTTGGGAGACTAAGAAGAGGTGGAGAAAAAAGAAGATCCGCCCTTTAGTACCACCACCCCGGGGAAATGGGAGTATGAGATAAGTATTATTGTGTTTGATTCTGTCATGTTAAGACACATTTTCCTTGTTTGGTCTGTGAGCCGGTTTGATGGTGCTGTGGAGGAAACCCTTAATGGCATGGGAGCAGCATAGCCAGTGAACCCAATGCAGGAGAAATACATAGAACGAGGGCTCTCAGCTTTGCCCCATTAAAATCCTGGCATCAGCACTGGTTGAAAAAAAATGTCGCGAGGGCTTTGTCTGGTGGCTAGAGCACGTTAGCAGCCAGGCATCTTCATTCTGCTCTGGGTTTTATTACCTACCAGATGTGGGCTTCTTGGATGTTTTATTAGAGCACCAGGTGAGCTGATGAAAGGACAGCACTCCAACTGCCTTCCAAATGACTCCCGGTTCCCTGGAGTTTTGTTTACATGTAGGAGGAGACAGGAGCAGGCAAAGCTTAGAAACAAGAAGGCACTGTCACCCACACAGTGCCTCGGTAGGTCTGAAGGGGAAGGAGATGATATGCTTGCTTAAGGCTTACGGATCTTTTCCAGAGTATTACTTAAAGATGTTTTTACAGCCAGTGTGCAAATGAATGAGACACATGGGTTCAATCTCTTCAGCAACATATGATTCCAAAAATAAAAAGTTCATTTAGGTTTGAGCAATCCCAGTACATTTGGAAACCAGTTAACCCAACATGTTGCCTGCACAACCTGGAAATCTTTGAATTATAAGTATTTAAGATACTAACCTGGAGAAGAGATTAAGTCCTTTTCATTTCTCCTATTCCCCCCCGCCCCCCCCCGCCTCCTTTTTAGGGCTAATATTGGGTTCTAACTCCAATCGATAGTGTCCTAGGTGACCTTTTCTAATGCAGGCTCACGTGCAGTTGCTGTGTCTGAGAAAGATTTCAAGCAGTAACAAGCATTTACATAGGCTTCACACAGATTTTGACTGCCAGGTATTTCCCTTCTCTTAGGTTGACTTAGGACCTGGGAAGTAGTTTATAAGAGTACCATATACTAATCTCATTCTTTTTAAGTCAGGAAAATAACTGTTCATAAGCATTATAAGTCATTAATAGAGCATCTTTTGGGCATAGCTCTCGCCTATGCATTATGGGAGCTATTAAACAACTGTAAAGGGCAATTTATCTCTAGAGAGTTTAAACAAAACATGCTAAAAGCCAGACCTCTACAAAGAGGCATAATTTCCTGCTAGATTGTGTGTGTTTGTGTGTGTGTGTGTGTGTGTGTGTGCATCTGATCACATACATGGACTGTAAACATTTCCAAGGGTGGGAAAGAGTGCAGGTCCTGGGTGTTAACAAGGCAGAGGTCATGAGTGCACTCCCCACATGGACCACTTGGCTCTGCTCCATCCCACTGCCACAGAGGGCCTCTCAGAGTGGGAGCTAAGATCCCTCTGACTATTCTGCAGTTCACATGAGTAAAGCCAGGCCTCATTTATGGAGGGGGGCGGGGACCCTAAGTCTTTTCTGTCTCTTTCTTGAATAAAAGCAATACTATGCAAGATATAATTTTAATTGTGCACACAATATAATTCTCATATGCTGCTTGGATGCATGGAGTGAATATTTGTGAGCACATACTATCTGCAAGGGTATATACATACATATCTCATACATATATAAGCACATACATCTATTTTCTTCTCATTTGATTCTCACAACAACTCTCTGAAGTCAGGATTTAGCATTGCTATGTAACTGCTACAAAATCTAAAGATCAGAGCATGGTATGTAGTAGGTGCTCAATAAATCTGTGTTGAATGAATAAATGAATGAAACTCAGGTTATAAATCTTGCTTTTGCTCATGGCCATAAAGTAGGCAAGAGGCAGTGGTAGGATTCTGGCCCAGTTCATATGGCTCCAAAGCCTGCTTTTGTCTTGGCAGTGCACAAGACAGACAGCACAGTCAGGTCACTGCACTGCCCAGGAAACAGAAGCACGTCTGAGAAGATGTCTCCATCCCTCCACCTGAGTGTTGTGTTGCAGATGCAGCCATAGCTGTGGATCTTCCAGTGATTCCTTCTTCAGCTGGAACCTGAGCTATGGAACAGAGACTGGGAGAGTACTGTGCTTGGAGTTGCTCCGTTCCTTGGAAAGACTTGCAGCAATGCCAGGTGAGGGAGCAGGAGGTACCGAGGGTGTGGTGGCAGAGGTAAGCATTGCCGACCCGGGAGCAGTCCTGAAATCTTTGATCCGTGTTTGGTTCTGCTAGTCACTAGACTCCTGACAAGTGGATTTCAGGGTTCTGTAGGTTGAAACACAGCAATTCCACACTTGGGAGGGAACTGCTATTTTATTGCCCCAATTAACTGCTTTATTTGTTTATAAATTCTTCCCTTTTCTGTTTTATGATGCAGTTGTGGTGTGTTTAATGGAACTGCAAGATTAAGACTGGCAAGATGACTGCATGTTATGTTTCCAAAGCTAATAAATGGTTTGAATCCAGAATGTTTGTGGCCCTTTCCAAAAATATTTGGTTTCTCTAAAAAGCAACAGCTGTTGGGAAATGGATAGAAGTTTTTGCTGTAGTGTGTATAGCATTTTATTTAATGCTTTCATTCCTTTGGGGAATTTGCCTGCCTGATAGCAGATGAAACAACAGGGACTTTAGCAAAATATAAAAATTCATGATGTTAAAAATCAGCAAGTTGGATGTTAAATTTAAAAGTCACACATGAAAACCAAAAATCTCTTTCTAAAAATACTTCTTGCTGAGTGGAAATTTTTTGCTTCTGTGAGAACAGGTATAAATTATTTAAAATTCACTTTCCACTAATATTTCTATTGTATGTTGCAGTTTACAAAGCACACACATACTTAAAATTGGGTTTTACTGCAATTCTACTAAGCAGCTTGGGGACAATGATTTTCCTTGTTATAAGTGATACAGATGAGGCCTCAAAGGAAGAAGAGACTTGCCTGAAGTCAGGCAGCTCACCAGGAGTGTAACCAGGGTTAGTATAGAATTTTGCAGTGACTTGCTCAGTGCTGTCATTTTCAATTGCCTAACTATCAAGTAGTACCATTATCAAATGGATGATATGTGGGCACTGGGATCTGGCCAAGATATCATTGCTCCTGCAAGGATGCTGTTGCCGCCCCTACAAACCCATCACTCACCTACTTCCCTCATCCCAGTGGGGGAAGCATCACCTGGCGAAGTGCGGTCACGTGCTCAAGCCTGGCTCCTGGGGGTGGGGCCAGAAGAGTTCTCTATGCTTGAGCTGCCCTCAGGATGCAGGCCCCGTGTCCCGCGAATACAATACATAGGGCATCGTTTGTCCCACACAAGAGAGACGGTTGGATTCTGGATAGAGCAATATGGAGTAATAGTACGCCTGCCCGAGAGGGCAAGTACAGACCAAATTGAAAAGGGCAGACCAAAATGAAGACAGAGGTTTTTTCCTTTCTCCCTCCCTCCTTTCTTCCTTCCCTTTTTTTTTATTCTCCCCAAATGATCAACCGAGAGGATTACGAAAGAAAACTACAGGAAAGAGTTCCAATTTCAGTGAACCAAAGAATCACTGGGGAACTTAATGAACATGTAAAACCCCAAGGCCACAGCCCTGAGATTCTGATTTCATAAGTGTTTTTAACACTTGTCAAAAGTAAAAGTAATCCCCTAAACTAAAACAGCTTGGATATTCTAGAATGTCCATCCTATTGCTTTTTAAAGACAAACACAGCAAGCTGGTGTCCTAAAGGCAATCACTCCTGATTTTGGCAAGCTGCTAAAATTGTTATGTCTAGAGTGAGGCTCAGCAGTCTGAGTTTTTAACATGGCCTTAGGTGATTCTGACCCAGGTGGTCTACAGACTTCATTTTGAGAACCCCAACCTAATGAGTCAGAAGGTTCACATAGGGCAACTCTGCTTGGTTGATAGCCAGACAAATCATAATCCAGCTCAGCTCTGACCCCTGCTTCTGTTCTCTATTAAATGGGCTTCATCTCACCCCAGGCTGGCAGGCTTTGCCTGCACTTGTTGCTTCCTATCTTCTGCAGGGCAGCGACCCTAGGCATCGACACCATCCGCTGATGCAGGCCCTGCCTTGGCCTCCAGCAGCATTGGTGCTCAGCAGTGTGCAGGGATATCGACAGATTCACTGTACTCCAGGGGAGAGAACTGGACCCAAAGGGAAGAAATTTAGTGTTTTGAGTTTTACGTGTGACGCCTGCCACTACCATGGCAGAGGTTGAAGGATTGGTGAGAAAAAAAGAGAGAAAGAAGGGTAAGATAATATAATTGTATCTTTCCTTACTTTATGATTTATATAGAGCTTTCTGTCCTTCAAAGGGCTTCTAGAAAAAGATGGATGTGTGATAAAATGTCCTGGGTTAAAAAAAAAAAGAGAGAGAGAGAGATTGAGAGAGATGGAGGGCAGAAGAGGTGCGGATGAAACCATAAGAGGCAAGAAAGCATGCCTGGGTTTTCTCAACATGGCGTGTCCTCTTGTGAGGTTCACCATGGCAGGGGAGGTCATGGTAATGCCCTCCAACTCCCAGAAGAGGAAAATTGTCATAGCAGAGAATGTAATACGATTGTCAAATGTACAGGGGATCCCCTGAGTTGATTATGAAGTATGAGTCCAGAACTGTTTTGTAACCGTTTAAAATGCTGCAAAATTTTTATTATCCCGGGAAATAATTTTTATTATCCCGGGAAATAAGTGCCATATACAGGTGATCTGTGCTCCCATCCTCTGTTCCTAATTCACTTGATTCATATTATGCCTTCCAACACTGTTTCTCTAAAAATTTTTCTAGCTCTTCTGGCATGAGTTAGGAAGCAGTGGGCCAGGGGTCCAGGCCCTGTGCCCATCTCCTGGGCTTGACTGGCAACTTGCAGTGTGACTTTGGAAGACTCACTCAACCTCTTTGGGTTTCGGTTTCCTCATCTGTAAAAAAAAGTGGTTGAAATAATAATCTCCACACTCCTTCTACATCTAACACTCTGGATTCCCCTAATATATTCAGGGTACTTTTGAGAGAACTTCCTACCCTTTGCATGAAAGACAGAATAAAAAGGCCACTATTTTGAACACTAGACATGAGGAGATTTCTTCTAACAGTAAGTGGACTAATGGGTTTGCTCTCTGTATTAATTTGCTAGAGCTGCATAACAAAATATCATAGACTGGGTGGTTTAAAAAACAGAAATTTGTTTTCTCATAATTCTGGAGGCTAGGAGTCTAAGATCAAAGTGTTAGTGGGATGGGTTTCTTCTGACACCTCTCTCCTTGGCTTATAGATGTCTGTCTTCTTACTCTATCTTCACCTGGTCTTCCCTTTCTTTGTGGTTATTCTAATCTCCCTTTCTTGTAAGAATACTAGTCAGATGAGATTAGATTAGGGTCCACCCCTAACTTAATTGCCTTTTTAAAGATCTTATCTCCAAATACAGTCACATGCTAGATACTGGGGTTGGGACTTTAGCGTATGAATTTGGGGGAACACAGTTCAGCCCCTAACAGTCTCCACACCGGGGGATCTTGGGGAGTATGGAGAACGTTGTATTCTTTGGCTGGCTTGAGCAAAGCCCCAGATTAGATGAACAAAGAGGAGGATTAATGAACTCTTGAAGCCCTTGCCAATTCTGGGAATTTGCGATATTGTATAAAGCTCCTCAAAACCAACACCTCATTACCAGGAACATGAATAAAGAAGGGGCAAAAAGAGCAAGGCTGCAGGAAAATAAAAACAGCAAATGATTTGTATTTCATGGAAAGCAAAGATGGAAAAGAACTTTGAAGCATTTTCATTTGGGGCAGTTTCATTACATCATGAGGGCAGAGGTACTTTATCACCCAGCCATTATTGTTTGATCTGTACCTGTAGGTGAACTTTTAGAGAGAATAAGAGTCTATTTCACATAAATCCCACTTTAAGCAAACACAAAAGCAGGATCCTGCTGAGGACAAAGGAAAAATTCATGATGCAATCCATGTATCCTCATGGGTACTCTTTTATGCCTGAGAAAGGGGAAGAAGAATTCCTTTCCAATATCACTGTGAAAGAATACTTACAGATTACTCTTTCTGATTATTTGGACAGTAAAAGCAAGTAATGAGTCTCACACCACAGATCTCTGGCTTTTATTGCCCCAATAATCCATTTGTCTCCTTAGGTATGTTTTCAGCAGCACAGAGTACTGGAAAGAGAATAAATGCTTACTGTGTTCTGGTGCGCAGGCCTGCGTCCAGGCCATTCCTCCCTATGGCTTCTTATGGCCAACGGTCCACTGATGATCAGCACCTTTGTTTTACCATTGGGAGAAGATGTACATGGTATTCACAGTGAACTTCTCATTAGACTTTTGAGGTCATCTACCCTCATCTGCAGAAAATTATACATCTTCCTCAAGGAACACTTACCACCCCTCAATGAAAATATATTTCTTTAATAACTAAAACAGCCCACTATATCTAGCTTTAAACACACACACACACACACACACACACATACACACACACACACAACTAGTTTGGATGGTTATCTTTGACATTTGCTTATTTGTATGTCATTAACTCTTCTGGAAACCATTTCTTCACCATACTTTCAGCTCACTCTAGTGAAGAGCCGTGGGCTCTATATCAGTTTTCTATCATTGCTATAACAAATCACCCCAAATTTAGCAGCTTAAACAACACAGATTTATTCCCTTACAATTTTGTAGGTCCAAAGCAGGTCTCACTGTGCTAAAATCAAAGTGACAGTAGGGTTAGGGGAGCATCCTTGCCTTTTCCAGCTTTTAGTGGTTACCAACGATTCTTGGCTCATCCTTCTCTTTCTCCTTCTTTGAAGACAGAAAGGCTATATCTCTCTGACTCCTCTACCCTAATCACATCTGCCTCTGACTCTCTGATTTCCTCTTTTACTTTTAAGGAGACTGGGCCCACCTGGATAATCTAGGATACTTTCCCCATCTCAAGGTCCTTAACCTTAATCATATCTGCAAAGTCCCTTTTGCCATGGGAGGTTACATATTCACAGGTTCTGGGGTTTAGGATGTGAATATCCTTGGAGGGCCATTTTTCTGCCTACCACAGTTTCTGACCAATTTAGCTGTGCATTCTGACCTCCTCATTTGTAAAATCACGAGAAGAGATGCAATTTCAAGGCAGATTCTTGTTCTTGAACAACCCATTTCTCCTCTTCTGTTTGCTCAGAGTGCAATGTTTCTTTCAAATCATGTAGCAGGAGGGAGAGGAGCTTACCCTTAGAGCCTCACCAGGTGAGGCATGGGGTCTGTCAGGAGATCTTTTCCTGTCCATCCAATCATGCAAACCAGTAGAAATCTCCATGCCACTTTAGTCATGACCTCTGATGTGAACCAAATATATATATATATATATATGCATTTATATATTTATATTTATGTTTTTAGGCAAAGCCTCTCCTGAGCCCCCTGGGCCTCCTGAGACTGGTCTCTTGGTTCTCATATCGCCCAGTCAGTATCTCTCCATCAGAGCACTTGTCATGCTTTACTGTATTTACCTGTTTTCTCATCTGTTGAGGTGAACAACTGGAGGGCAAGAACCCTAAATTTTTTGTTAAGCTCCCAGTGCCTGGCACAAGGCCTGGCATATGAGGAGTTTAATAAAAATTTGTTGAATTCATGAAAACTCTACAAAAAATTCCTTCTCAAAGTTTTTTAAGCCCAGCCTCTGAGGTAAATGGGTGGCCTGGCATACATATAGGAGATAGAATAGAAATCTGAAGACAATTTATTTTCCCAGAGTTTTAATATTGGATTAATTAAATTGTAGACATTCAGAATTGTTGTTATGGTTGTTATAAAACAATCAAGGGGACAAATTATATATATTCAATGATTAAATTTTCAACACAATATTAAAACTTACCAATGGTAAACCAGGGATGCAACATAGTGTTCAGGAAAGCACTCTGATCTAGGATTTAGAATACTTGAGTATTGGTTAAGTAAAGTAAGTAGCTGTGTGATTTGGAGCAAGTCATTTGCTATCTCTGAGATCCTGTCCTTATCGCTAAATGATTCTGTTTGATGATTAAGCGATGGTCAGGGACCGAAATGCTGACATGGTCTCCTTATTCTAATGCGATGTGACTCAATCTTTCCCAAAGTGTGGAATATGGAATAAGGACCACTGGGGGTGTGTAACGTGATTTTAGGGGTGCATGAATGAATATTATTAATTTTAACAGTTGTTAATTGAGGGGCACCTGGGTGGCTTAGTCAGTTAAAACTCTCACTCTTGATTTGGCTCAGGTCATGATCTCAGGATCACAAGATCGAGCCGGCGTCAAGCGCTCGTGCTGGATGTGGAGCCTGCTTAAGATTATCTCTCTTCCTCTCCCTCTGCCCTTCCCTCAAACCCCCGCCCCAGGCCCCTCCGCTCGCACTCTCTCTCTCTTAAAAAAAATTATTAATGGAATTCATTGAGCTGAATAACTTTATTGAATTTATTGGTTTGAACACCATAACATACAATTAGGAAATAGCATTGTTTTAATTCCCTTAGTGCCTTCGCGCTTGTTCTGTCCAATCTTTGTCTTGCTGTTGGATGATATTCTAGACCAGTTTCATAACTTTTTAAAATTACTTTCAGGTGATTAGTTTTTCCATGGAGAAAACAGTCTCACATTCACGTATTAAAAATTCCAATCACATGAAAATCCAAATTTCAATCTCATCCAATTCAGAGTTTTTATGCTCCACCATCTGACCCTTGATCCTGAAGACCAGTAGCAGGAAAAAGGAATGATGTTTTATTTTGTTCTTGATTCATAGATTCCAATTCACAGTGTTGCTCTGGCCCTTTCAGAGTCAAGGCCAGGAAGAGGAAGAGGACTAGAGGAAAATAGAAAGACTGGCTTGCCTGGAGCTGTTGGAAGCTTGTGATCATTGCCTTTCCTATGACAGAGGCCCAAACTGGCTCCCACTGGGCATGTTTTTATGAGACCTTTGGAGTTGCTCCCACCACTCTACTGAAGACCATTCCCTAAAGCTGATGGACTATCTCTCCAACTTTGTATGACACTCCTATGGCTCCTATCTTTTGGCAGTTTATCCCAATTGGCCTTTTCCCACTGGGGTTCTCTCATCTCAGGTAGATCTTGGGCAGCTTCCTTTCAAGATAGCTCCAACCTGAGTACTTGCTGGGGCAACATACATGTGGCTCGCAGGTGCTCACATACCTTGCTCTGTCTGTCATTTATAGAAGTGCAGCTTGCTCTGTTTGACCCTCTCTCCTTGTGCTGCTGCTTGGGGCAACACCAACTAGCCTCTTGCCCTCTGAGTTCTTTAGTTCCTGCAAGTTCCAAAGAACACAGTTTGGGGTTCTCCCAAGAATTCACTAATGCTTTGTAACTGCCCAAAGCTGGCATCCAGCTAGGGAGTAAGAGGCCAGCCTCTATGTGTGACAAGTATCATCAGTCACTATGCTTTTCTTGAGGCCTAATTTCTTTGCTTAAGGGAGGGAGAAGAGCATTGAAGAAAGAAAGGAAGACCCCCATAGTACTGTCTACTCCAGTAAGGTATCGCCTGTTGATGAATCTTCAACCTTGTTTTGATAGCACTAAAAACTCAGCTTGGGCACCCATTGACACCTTGCTTTAGATTGCTGGGGTACTTCTTATCAGTTTTTTAAAGCTTTGAAACTTTAGCCAAAATTCTGAGGTGGCAGAAAATGTCCCCCTTTGCACCTTGTTATGTCTGTGTCAAAAGCATATATAACTTATCAAACCTGTGATGTTGTAGACATTATTGTTGAGAGTTACAATAGATACAAAAAATAGGAAGCTTAAAGAAAAATGAAATAGATAATAGCATAAGTGGCTCACAGATATGGCAAAATCCATCATGGCAATATTCTTTTTTTTTTTTTCTTATGTTAATCCCCATACATTACATCATTAGTTCTAGATGATCATGGCAATATTCTTAAGCCATCATGCTAAGCAGGAGAATATAAGGCTGAGGCAGCATATTCTCCCTCTTTCCAGGTCAACTGTGACAAAAACAATGCTTATTCAGGACTAAAGACCAAACTTTTACTCCTTTGTAGCTAATCTAAAATGAGACATTTCCTTTATCAACTTCATGGTCAGTCCCTCCAAGGTTTCTGAGTAAAAGTGAGAAGATGCTAATTCTAAGAGAGTACTCTATTAGGGTGAAAAATTATTATAAAATACAAAATAAGTACTAAATAGGATGGTCGCATACAGAATTATAAAAACCTCTATAAATAATTGAACTAAAAATAAAAATAATTGAATTTCTTAAAGATTGATTTAAATGGTCTGTATCTTTTTTCTTGATTACTTAAGGTAGTATAAAGCAATATATTGAAAATATCAACAAAAGATTTAAAACCTAGATTTCTATGAAGAAGAGGCTTTGTAGGTGAAAGAGCACTGAATTTAGAATAAAAAAATTCCAACTCTGCAATTTACCTACAGATAGTATGATCTTGGGGAGGTCCCTGGGCCTCCCTGAGCCATGTCGATAGAATCATACCTCAAACACATTGAAAATGTGCAAGCATTAAGTAAGATAATGCATATGAAACAGAACAATCTAAAGAGTCTAATACAGTGCTTCACCAGTCAATAGAGGAGAGATATTAATTTTAAAAATTTTCATTTAGGTGTAATATGCATATAATAAAATGTACCAATTTTAAGGTGTGATTTGATGTGTTTTGACAAATATATATAATCATATGTCTGGCACTACAGTGATGTTATAGAACATTTCCATAACCCCCCAAATTCTATTGTGCCCTGTTGACATCACTTCCCTCCCATTAAATCCTTGCTTTAATCTTTTGTACAATTTCATATAAATGGGATCATGCAGTGTGTAGTTTTTTGTGTCTGGCTTTTTTCACTTGGCATAATGCTTTTAATGTTCATTCTTAATGTTGTACATATTGGTAGTTCCTTTTTATTACTGAGTAATATTTCACTATGTGGATACATAACATTTTGTTTGTCTATTGACCAATTGGTAGGCATTGGGCTTATTTCCAGTTTCTGGATATTATGAAGAAAGTTACTACAATCATTTGAGTACAAGTCTTTGTATGGGTGTGTTTTCATTTTTATTGGGTAAATACCTAAAAAGTGGGATTGCTGGGTTGTATAATAAGTGTATGTTTAAACTGATAAGAAATGGCACAGTGCTTTCTAAAGTGGCTGCACCATTTTGCATTTCCACTACTCATGAATGAAATTTCTAGTTGTTCCATATCCTCAGCAATATTCAGTATTGTAGGTCTTTGTAATTTTAGTTAACCTAGTAGCTGTGGAGTGATATCTATTCTTTTTTTTTTTTTTAAGATTTTTATTTATTTATTTTAGAGAGAGAGAGGGCAGTGGGGAGAGGCAGAGGGAGAGGGAGAGTAGACTCTCTCCGAGCTGAGTGCATAGCCCAATGGGGCTCAATCCCACAACCCAGAGGTCAGGACCTGAGCTGAAACCAAGAGTCATCACCCAACCAACTGCACCACCCAGGCACCCTACGATATCTGTTTTAATTTACATTTCCTTAATGATGAATGATGTTCAGCATCTTTCATATGATGATTTGTCATTTATGTACTTTCTTCAGTGAAGAATCTGTTTAAACCTTTTGCCAATTTTTAAAATGGGTTATTATCTTGCTTTTGAGATCTAAGAGTTCTTTTATATGTTCTAGATAAACACCCCTTATAGAAATGTGCTTGCAAATATTTTCTCCTGGTCTGTGGCTTGCCTATTCATTTTCTTAGTAAAGTCTTTTGAAGTGTACAAGTTTTGGGTGGTTATCCTATTGAAACAGGATGGATTCCTCCCCACCAAATTTGATTTAGGTGTTGAGACCACTACCAGGAAGGTATGAAAGGATTATTACTCAATAATGAGACTTTCTGGGGAGAGCATGGCAGGCTCCTAAGCAGGAGAAAAAGTGGCTTGAGAGAGACAGGGAAAAGAGACTGGTGTTGTTTGTACTATGTTTGGGGAATGGAGCTGGAGTGAGGGTTCCTGTGCACGAGAGCCAGGGTTTGCATGTTTTGAACTTTCTTTTGGCTACAAAGGTGGGAGTTCCTGGGCTCCTACAGATAGGAGCCCAGGGACTCCTATAAGCTAGCCCAGATGTGGGGCAGAAGGGGAAGGTAGAATGGTGGGGTTTGAAAGCTGTCAGCTGTCAAAATCAAACATCAAAATGGAGTCAGACTTTTTCTTTTTGAGAGAGAGAGAGCATGCACACAAGCGGGTTGGGTTGGGGTGGTGGGCTTTGGGGGGTGGCTGGAGGGAAAGGGCAGAGGGAGAGAGAGAATCTTAAGTAGGCTCCATGCCCAGCAGCATGGAGCTGAATGCAGGGCTTGATCTCACGACCTTGAGATCATGACCTGAGCTGAAATCAAGAGTCGGACGCTTCTTTGATTGAGCCACTCAGGCACCCTTTGACACTTTATTACAGTTTAATTTTTTATGAAGACCAATTTGGTGTAGTTTTTCTTCTGTGGCTCATTTATTTTTGTGTGTCCTAAGAAACATTTTCCTAATTCAAATTGAATTTTTTTCCTATATTTTCTTTTAGAAGTTTTATCATTTTATTTTTTAAATTTTTTTTAAAGATTTTATTTATTTATTTATTTATTTTTTATTTATTTTTTTTATTCTTATGTTAATCCCCATACATTACATCATTAGTTCTGGATGAAGTGTTCCATGATTCATTGTTCGTGCTCAACACCCAGTGCTCCATGCAGAACGTGCCCTCCTCAATACCCACCACCAGGCCAACCCATCCTCCCACCCCCCTCCCCTCTAGAACCCTCAGTTTGTTTTTCAGAGTCCATCGTCTCTCATGGTTCGTCCACCCCTCCGATTTCCCCCGCTTCATTCCTCCCCTCC
>NC_138371.1:51266482-51359606 GCF_054177405.1 Leptonychotes weddellii | reverse complement strand
CAACACCCAGTGCTCCATGCAGAACGTGCCCTCCTCAATACCCACCACCAGGCCAACCCATCCTCCCACCCCCCTCCCCTCTAGAACCCTCAGTTTGTTTTTCAGAGTCCATCGTCTCTCATGGTTCGTCCACCCCTCCGATTTCCCCCGCTTCATTCCTCCCCTCCCGCTACCTTCTTCTTCTTCTTTTTTTTTCCTTAACATATCTTGCATTTTAAATTTTTTTTAGATTTTATTTATTTATTTGAGAGAAAGAGACAGAGACAGTGAGAGAGAGCACAAGTGGGGAGGAGAGGGAGAAGCAGGCTCCCCACAGAGCAAACAGCCTGATGCGGGACTCGATCCCAGGACCCCGGGATCATGACCTGAGCCGAACGCAGACGCTTAACCAACTGAGCCACCCAGGCACCCAAAAGTTTTATCATTTTAGATATTACAGTTAAGTGATACGTTTTGAGTTAATTTTTGTATATGGTGTGAGGTAGGTTCTAGAAATTTTTTCCCCCATATGATCAATTCTTCCAGGATATTTTTACTGAAAAAGACTATCCTTTATCCCACTGAATTGGCATGTTGGCACCTTTGTTGAAAATCAATTGGCTGTGGATATGAGGATCTATTTCTGCATTCTGGATTCTATTTCATTGATCTGTACGTCTGTATTCATTCCAATACCACACCATCTTTACTACTATAATTTTATAAGTCTTGAAATTGGGTAGCATAATTACTCCAAATTTGTTGTTCTTTTCAGAATAATTCAATTTCCTCGATCCTCATTTGCATTTCCATATAAAGTTTTAAAATCATTTTGCCAGTTTCTAGTAAAAAACCTGCAATTTGGTTGAAATTGCACTGAGTCAATAGGCCAATTTGGGGAGAATTAACATTTTATCAGTACTGCATCTTCTGATAAGATAAACACAGTTTATCTCTCCATTTATTTAGGTCCAATTTAAGTTTCTCTCAGAAATGTTTTATAATCTTCAGTATATAGATTTTACACACACTGTATTAATTTTTCCCTAACATTTTTATATTTTTGATGCTATTATAAATAGTATATATTTTAAATTTCAGTTTCCAATTGTGAACTTTTGTTTCTAGCCAAGATGGACAGGGACTGAATCTGTCCTCTCAACTGGAACAACTAAAAAGCTGAACAAAATATATAAAACAATGGTTCTTAAGCCACGGGACATCGGGCAGTGAAAGACAGTGATTTTTGACTGATGGAAAAAATAATAAGTTTCTATTATTATCCCTGTGATTGCCTGGCTCATCACTTGGAGAGTGTTTCCAGGTCACAGCAAAGGGGAGAGCAATTCATACAGAGCCCAGCAGTCTTCCTGAGTTGAGGAAGTAGAAGTGGGAGTTTAGGGGCCAAGATGGCTAGAGTTTGTAGGTCAGTGTACTGGAGAGAACAGAACAGCACTGAGAGAGTATCCCAGAGGTCTGCAGAGAGCCCCTCTAAATCCACTATTGATCAGTGCATGCCGCAGAGGAAACTATCAGAGAGCAGGGAAAGAGTCACTCAAAAAGTTTAGAGTCAACAATACCTAGAACTCACACAGTATCAAAAATAGTTTTTGTTCCTACCAGGCAGCATAGAAAAACCTCATAAAATTGGGCGCCTGTGTGGCTCAGTCAGTTAAGCGACTGCCTTCGGCTCAGGTCATGATCCCAGGGTCCTGGGATCGAGCCCTGCATCGGGCTTCCTGCTCAGCAGGGAGTCTGCTTCTCCCTCTGCCCCTCACCCTGTTCTCATGCTCTCTCTCTCAAATAAATAAAATCTTAAAAAAGAAAAATGTCATAAAATTCATAAACCCTAGGCTAAATGCTATGCTTGGTCCTATCTAACAAAGCTTAACCACAAGACCCAAATGGATCAAAATGTTTCCAAGTAAGATAAGTGCATCCCAGAACTTAAGAATATTTGGGAATGCAAGAAAAAAAAAAATCCAGCACTCAAGAAGGTAAAATTCACAATGTCTGGAATCCAATAAAAATTTACCAGACACACAAAGAAGTAGAAAAAAATGTGAAATTAGGAGAAAATTTATCCAATTGAAGCTGACCCAGAATTGACCCAGACATTAGAAATAGTGGATAAGGACATCAAAAGTTTCTATAACTGTATTTCATATGTTCAAGAAACTAGAAGAATGATGAAAAATGTTAAGTAGTGATGTGAATAGTATAAAATAAGATACCTAAATTGAACTTCTAGTGATGAAAACAGTGCCTGGTAGAGAAATTTATTGGATGGAATTAATGGCAGATTGAACCCTGAAGAGGAAAAAAAAATTAGTAAATTTGAAGCAATAGAAACTTGAAACTCAGAGGTTAAAAAGACTGAAAAAAAAACTCAAAAAAAGAAAACCCCAGAGCATCAGTGATCTGAGTCCCAATGTATGTTACAGATTTTTTGAAGGAGAGAAGGGGGGGTGTATAAAAGTGTTTTAAGAAATAATGATTGAACAAATTTTCAAATTTGATCAAAATTATAAACCTACAAATCCAAGAAGCTCCAAGCACCCCAAGCAACATGCATGAAACTTAAAATAATGCTGCATGAAAGAAGCCAAGCCAGAAAGATTAGTCTATGATTCCATATATATAAATCTAAAAAATACAGACTAATTTGTATTAACAGAACACAGATGCGGGTGGAGAAAAGGCATGGAAGGATGAGAGGGAGGGATTACAAAGGGACAAAGAAAATTTTTGAGAGTGATGGATACATTCATTTTCTTGATTGTGGTGATGGTTTCATGTATATACATACACACATATATGTATAGACATGCACTCGTATATGTAAAAACTTATCAAATTGTACACTTTATTTTTTCCAAACTGTACACTTTAAATACAGGTCGTACATTATATGTGAATTGTACCTCAACAAAGCTGTTTAAAAGTTCCAATAGTTATTTGCTAGTAATAGAAATACGTTTGATTTTTATGTATCTACCTGTATCCTGCAACTTTGCTAAACTCACTTGTTCTAGTAATGCTTGTTATTGCTATTGTTATTGTTCCTGTTGTGGTTAAAATCAACAGCATTAACAAAGGAGTTATTTAATGCATGTGCTAGAGCTTTGAAACTATGAATAAAACTGTATTTTATTAGCTATAATAGAGAAATCAAACTTTTAACTCTCTCAGGTGCCTAAGCAGAGGGAGTTTCTCTGTAGACGATTAAGGCCTAGATATGCTGAGATCCTAATGATCACATGAGAACAATAATGTACACAGGACTCTAAATACCCAAGGGCCAGGCCACCATCCTTCTCTAACAATTGCAGGAAATGGACTCAGATCCCTTTTCCTTAGAGCTCGTGTGCCAGCTCCCCTGGTGGGGAAGCCCCTGCATCCTGTCTGTTCAGTATTTGATGCTTGGTGATAACAGGCCTGTGCTCTTCAAGAGCTGGGAACTGCTCAGAACAGAAGTATTTATGGGTTCCCTGGAAATGCCTCCTGAACGCACCCTGGAGCCTGGCTGGAGAGCTTTCCCCTCGCAGGCATGCTAGCTGCTGCTTAGCTTTTGGGCTCTTGTCAACACCAGCAGAGGAGGGGAGAGACTTTCCTACAGAGCCCAGCTCACTTTCCTGGCTTGCTGTCCATAACCTTCTACAAAAGACCTTCTCCATCCACTGGCCCTGACACCACAGTTCTGCAGTTCTATGTAATAGGAGTTAGCGTTAGAATAACAAATCCTACTTATCCTTTATGAATAATTAATTATTCAATGTTGGTAAATATTATTAAGGGTTTTCCATGGGCTGCCAACAGCAGAGGATTATGCTAGAGAGCAAATTGGATGTGCTGAAATCCATACATTTATATTCCATTGTTTTCTTAGCATTATGAGCAAATATTATTTCATATGGACATCACATTTCTTTTTAGTCCTGTCAAACATTTGATGTGCATTTGAGCTTTTTCTTGCTCTGTGGATGGCAATGTGACAAGTTAGGCTTCCAGCTATTCCTCAGGGGCCTAAGCAAAATTCACATACCTTCAATTTCTTCTGCAGCTCTGATTTCCCCTCTTTTATGGAACTCATCTTTGCTCCAAATGTCTTCTTTAGCAACCCAGAAACTTTAGCAATGGGTGAACTCATTTTCTCCAAGTTCAGAAATTATCCAGACTTCAAGGATTTTGGAATTTAAAGGGGATTCTTGGTTTCTGCGTCAGGTCACCCATAACACAGTGCAACTTCTGTTTTTAAGTGGGATGAAAACCCTTTTAAGAAGCTTATTGAAAGGGCTCAGATGATTTTGTGGACATCAAATAGTTTTTAAAGGACAATATTTTGATGGTTTAATTATAAGAAAATAGGAAACATGCAAATTAAATTGACCCTAAAACACACATGGTTTTAAAAATTAAGGTCAAAGAATTCTGGCAAAATACATTTTTTGAATCTAAAACACATGAACAAAAATCAAAAGGCCTGATGAATTCAGATTATAGCAGTTGGACTAATGTCATATGCTGTATAGAATCCGGAGGAGACCACAGGCCACTTCTCTGTGCTGCCTCTAACCTCCTTGTCGCTTGGGATTCAGTTTCATACCTCAGTTTTTGCCTCTGAAAATGGGTAAAGACACTAAATCTTTCCTCTTGTGTTTTTTTAAAGATTATAAAGAAGATTATGTGCTCTTTGAATTCCTCACACATAATAAAGTTTCCTTCCAAGTAGATAAGTTTCTTACTTGAAGGAATTTGATGATTTTTACTGTTTGGCTTCTTAGTTGTCAAGGATGGCCACACTGAGTCATGTAACTAAGAAAATCCAGTGTTTATAGTCCCCTAAATACCTAAACAGGTATTTTAATCTTTTCTAGCTAGAGAAACTCTTCATCAAATATTCAGTGGATTAAAGAGCCCCTGCTCTGGGGGAGTAGAGCTAGTATCTTCTCATCTCCTAGTGATCCTTATTCTCTGGAGCAAAATTTGGGGATACCCAGCAGATAAAAAATTTGCTCATGGTGTCTTGTTTTAGTATGTTTGGTAACTTTTGTGTGTGTACTTGTCATTGTCTTTGAAAAATTACTGGTGGGAGTGTTTGAGGCTTATTACAAAGGCACATTCTCCAGAGAGGTTTTGCTTCTGCCTGGCACTTGTGGGCATTAGCAGTCTTCTACCACTTTAAATCAAATTCAGAGTTTGAGGTTCTCTGAAATTTCCAGGGAATACAAATCCACACAAGGGCTGGCCTATGGCTGTGACATCTCAGAGATGGATTTCTCTCTCCTCCTCCCTCCCCCCACTTTTCTTCCCTTCTTCACAAATGGGCACAGTGGAGGCTAGTTCACTTCTTGTTGATATGTTCTTTGAGGGTGTAGTCCTTGGGCTCCATTTAATATGGGGAAGGATTTTTCTTAGGCTCCCCTCTTGCACTGACCCTGAGTCTTTTGTCTTGACTTTTGTCTACCTCTCAGTAAGACCAACAAAACTCAGCAAATGCCTTCTGGATAAAAGCATCTGTGATGCTCAGGTCTTTCTTCTGTATCTTCTTTCCCTTAGATTTTGGCCTGATATTTCCTTACAGCCTTGTCAGCTTATTGATACATTTATGAGACTTTTTATATTAATATTTTTGGTTGTTTTCTGTAGGAAATCTGGTCTGAAAAAAACCTATCCTACCATTTCTGGAAATAGAACTTTTCTAGATATAAAACTGAATCGAAAGTTTCTAGCATCTGATAGTTAACAATTCCTACCTCAAGACACTACATTAAGTCAGGGCTTCAAGGCTTAGAACAAGACCACTTTTGGCTTCTCCTATACTGATTGGCAATGTATGTTCTACCATTTAATGTGAATAATATCCTGTATCAGAGCTTTCTTGAGAATACTATTTATCTGAGCTATATACCAGGTAGTACATGTGGTGGTATTAAATGTGATTTATTTTCATACAGTTCTAAGGAATTTCGAATGTGGTCTATTTTAAAGGCTAAATTTAATTGGCCTGGCCTTTAGATTGAAGGGTAAAAGCAATATATGTTGAAAGTGAGTTATATGACATCATTATCTTATCCTCAGTAGAAAACTAACTCTTCATTGAAAAAAATAATATCAGCTTCCCCAATACAGAATTTCCCCACTTTGCCTGAGCTGGTGTTAAACTGGCTTCCATGCTCTACCTCTGTCATCAAAACAAAAATTCAGAGAAAGACAGATATGATATGATCTCATTTATATGTGGAATCTAAAAAAGCGAAACAAAAACTGGAATGAGCTAAGGGTATAATGTACAACATGGTGACTATAGTTAACAATACTGTATTATACATTTTAAAGTTCTAAGAGAGTAGATCTTAAAGTTTCTCATCACAAGGAAAAAACTATGTGGTGATGAATATTAACTAGACTTTTTGTGGTGGTCATTTCACAATATACATATATCAAATTATGTTGTATACCTGAAACTAATACAATGTTACATGTCAATTATATCTCAATAAAAGAATCCAACAAAACAAAATCAGATAGTCCAGCCTGATGTCAAGTGATGTGCGTTCAAGCTCAAAGCCAACCGCTTCAACCTCCAGAGTCAAAGAGTGCTCTGAGCACTGAAAGGAGGAAGCAGAATGCAGGTGTTCATGTGGGACCTCTGTGGAAGCAAGGACCATGTATTTGTGGAATAATGACTACTGCCCTCAAAGAAAGGAAAATTCGGGTAGGAAAAAGAATGCTGGGGCACCTGGGTGGCTCAGTCGTTGAGCTGCCTTCGACTCAGGTTATGATCCTAGCGTCCTGGGATCAAGCCCCGCATCGGGCTCCCTGCTCCGCAGGAAGCCTGCTTCTCCCTCTCCCACTCCCCCTGCTTGTATTCCCTCTCTCGCTGTGCCTCTTTCTGTCAAATAAATAAATAAATAAATAAAATCTTAAAAAAAAAAAAGAATGCTCTTCTGCATGATGATTCTTCATCTGACAATGGGCTTCTCTGTGGGCTCATCCCTGACTATGCCTAGGTTTCACAGAGAAGCCACAGGGCCTGGCATGCCAATAAATGCATTGTCGTAGGTGCTCAGTGGAATTTGAGGAATGAAGGAATGAGTAAATGAACAAATGAACAAAATTTCCTATCTTTCCAGGTTGGCAATATTCCTTCTGCTCTTCGGAGAGCATTTGTCACCCTATTGCTTTGTGAAGTGCTCTGTACTTACGGGAAATAAATCTTGCTTTCTTTACGATTCATGCCCATATGGCAGTATTTTTTCCAAGTGTGGCCCATGGGCCATCTTCACCTGGATTACCTGGGGTATCGGTCAAAACTGCAGATTCCTGGGGCCCACTACACAACTACCAAATCAGAATTTCTGAGGACAGGCTCGGGAATAGACCCCTTTAACACAACCCCAGGTGATTCTCTTGTGCAAAAAAGTTTGAGAAGCATTGTATTATGTGAACTTTATCATCACATCAGTAAACATTTATTAAGCAACCACTATGTTCATTGCATATTTTAGCCTCTATTAAAATGATCTGTAAGAAGTCTATAATCTATTTTAATCTACTTTATCAGGTTGTTTGATGCTTTCCAGCATTGAATGCATCTATCTCTTTGCCTTATCGTCACAATTGTCTTTATTTTAAAAAATCCATGCACATATTATGCCATGATGAGGTTTCTATAGGATGAGAAAAACAGGTAAAAATATTTTCCTATAGACTCTAGACAGTTAAAGTCTGAACTCTGATAGTACCATTGAGGATGGACAGTGCAGGATTTGAAGAGTTAGAGAGGAAGGGAGTTGTTCTTTTCAGTTTTCTATAGTTTGGAAATTCCTCCAAATAGTAATTCATTTAAGCAAGTTTGTCTTATCTTTGTCCAATATGCCTTCATATAATAAATGGAATTTCCTAAGCAGCATTCCTTTCATGAATCGACACGGGACGAGTCCAAAGTATTTGGCTTGACTAATTCTCTGTTAAGGAAAATCCCATGGCTGTAAAATGAACTGGTATTTTTGTTTTGAAAGATAAAAAGAATTTCTCGAAATAGGTCCATGTTCCTAAAAAGTAAGCTTACATAAATATTGCTCTTTTTGCCAGGCTCAGGAGATTTCTATGCACGATAAAAAGAATCAGGTGACACACCGAAGGAAGGGATTTGAATAGTTAACCGCTGTGTGTGAGCAGAAAGCCTCTCCCATTTCGACATAACATCCCATGTAAAAGAAATGTGGATTAAAAAGATAATGACTTAGTGTAGGACATCCTTTGTTGCAGACAATAGGTAGGCAATTGATCAGTTTTTTTAATAAAATGAGGCAAGTCTCAGCTGAATTTCAAACCTCATGTTAAAAGCAATAAAAATACAAAGCAGTACTCATATGCAGACCCTGGCAAAGAACTACATTGCGGCGGATTTACTACTTCCTTCGTATGGGCCTTAGATTGGAAATCAGCTGAACTTGTAGGTTTGGAGTCCTCATTCGTCATGTATGGTGCTGGCCTGCCAAAGTGGACTGTGTTGCCGCACAAACATGAGGTCTCCAGGAAAACAGGGTTCCGACACGGGCACACCCACGCTGAGCTAGGGAAATGCTCTAAGTGTGCCTTGTAAAGGAAATGAAGCTGATTAAAAGAGAGGCTTCCAGGAGCCTCGTGAAGAAGAGGATATGAAGGTGAAGCATTCTGGATCATCTCAGGCCCTTTTACCCTTAGATGAAAAACTGTAGCTTCCCAGGTGGCAGGTACTCTGAAGAAGAGTTCATGACACTTCTAGAGATAAAAGACAATTTTACTAGACAGAGTTGAAAGGATTAAAATAAAACATCCTTCAGCTTATGAAGGTGCACTGGTGGACCATTGCCTGGTGTCACTCAGAATCTTGCACCCAGCTCTGAAGAATATGTTCATTTGTCTGAAAAGAAAAAGAAAAAAAGATTTTTAAAAAGATTTGGTGATCATTTAATAATTGTTCATTGCTGTATTTACAAAGACTTTTATTTAGCTTCAACTCTTCCCTCTCCAAAGGCAAATAGAGGGTAGGTTTATAATCATTTAAAACGAAATCTCCAGAGTAATTTATGCATACTGCACATTTTAAATAATGAAAAGGAAAATCCAAGGCATTTCCTGCTGCAAGTTTCAACTGTGTGAAGGCCAAAGCAACTGGGAGTTGTGTATTACTGGGATGAGCATAGCTTGTGTACTCAAATCACCCAGGAGTCCATAGGAGATGGGTTCCATTGATTAGGACTATTCTCTCACCTGAAAGCCTCTGGTGGTTGGAAAATTTAAACAAAAAAGTCCATTCACCAGCTGGATTCAGCTAACAAGTCATCTGCAAAACACACAATCTAGTTCACATGTAAAAAGGGCAAAAGGAGAGTCCTCGATGGGGTGAAACAAATCTCACCATAGTTTCAAAAAGGCCAAGTAGATCTTGTCTTTTTCTCCTGACCTGTCTTATGTAAAGATGCTGCTCCTGGTTTATGTCTTTGGTATTCTCTTTCATCTAGCAGAATTTGTGCTGTGTCTTAAGAGCTCTTCCGAACCATAAGTAGCATATTAATTAATTATTGGGTTAGTGAAACAAATTGCACATCAGTGTGTTTTATAATTATTCTCCAATTAGATTTGGTTTATTGAGTTAGAGGAGGAGGAGAATGGGATTTCTGGTTAGACTAGAGGGAACAGCATGCAGGGTTATGTTCTGAATTGGGAAACATTTTGAGCTTTCTTATTAAGTAAAATCAAGCAGTATGTATATGCATAGCAGCTGGAAGAGGATCGAGGGAGAGTAATTCCAAGAATCAAATGCCATGTTCCTTCTTTGCAAGATTTCTCCAACTTTTGGAAAGTCTGAAGCTCAAGTACAAGGGCCAAATACTGTCTGGATAAGATATGCTTAAAGAGGAAAGAAAAGGAGTTGACATGTTATTGGCATGGGGTCAATAATGCAAGGGGTCAGGAATTTAGACTATTTCAGATGGCATAATAATTTGGGGCCTGGGATATAAAGGAGGGGAAACAACATCATGTCCAAGCTGTAATGTGCCACAGAGATAACCATTGAAGAAAAAACATCCCTTAATCTTTTGGAGGTATCCCACTTTTGTGGATTTCTGGTATATGTTTAGTATGTGTACTTCTGAAATCTCTAGTTACTCATTGTGAGCCCTTTTCAATTATAAGCTTTTCTTCCTTACACCAGGGATCCTTCCTCAAACAGAGTCTTCTACAATCCCTATATAATGCCTTATCTAGGGCACTTGTCAATGCCTTATACACTCTGGCCACTGATTCCTTTAAAATATCACCCTCCCTGTGTCTCCAGGAGCCTCTTCTCAGCCACTGGGGTCTGCTTTTGAACACTCCTAATGCTTCCCTGAGCATTTGCTCAGGGCATAGCCCACTCACTGCTTGATCCTCTGTCTCCTCTCCACTTATCCAGATTCTACTAAGCCTTCAAGGACCAGACAAATGCTACTTTTCTCAGGAACCCACCCCTGCCTTCTCGACCCCCACAGAGTCCATGGTACTTCTTTCCGAACCATTAGCTTGGCAACTTACTGACTGCCATTATATATATCATTGTCTTATATTGTTATTAACATTTCAAGGTTCTCTGCCTTGTCTGTCTTACTTGACTGTTAGTCCCTTGAGTGGAGGGATTGGTTCCTCTAGGACAGTTCCCACTATACAGTTTGAGCTCAATAAATGTACAATGATAAATTTGTACACAACATTGACAAAGTTCTAAGAAATATTTATTTCACTCCTGTCTAATAATATTAGATGTATTAAATTTAAATTTTCAGATGCTTAACTAAAAAATTAATAAATTATTAGTATTTTAAATGAATTTAATTTCTATTAAGGAGGATTCCAGACATGTGGAATATTTTATCTCTTGGCACAATACTTGTATTTTCTCATAAAATGAAATAGAATATTACCTTAAATAAATTACATACTTCATCACATTCATATATCTATTCTTTCCCCATTACCTTTTACCTTCAGAGAGCAGCTGATAAACTTGCTATGTGACGTAAGTAAGAAACGAAGGGGGCAACAAGGATATCCCATTGGTTTTCTGGGGCCATCCCCACAAAAAGGTCCCAGGTTTGACCTCTTTTCTTCAATCGACACCTACCCATTTTTTCTGCTCTCCTTTTACAGGTGAGGGCTAGGCAAGAGTACAGTGTATGTTTCATTAAGTCACTGAGCCATTGGAATAGGCTGAGCACCTCTGGAGGGAACTAAGTGGTTAATTGTATTTCATGGACCCAGCCAAACTAAAATGCAGCTCGTTCACCAAACCATCCTTTTCCCCCCTTTTCTCTGGATCAATCCCAACTCTAATTAAAATGTAATATTCTCCTTATGTGATTCCTTGGAAAAGTTTGTGGAATGACCACATAATACAGAGCAGGTTTTCCAGATGTTCCCTGTCTTGGCTGGTATTCACATGCACAGCATCTCCACCCCCAAATTTTTCTTTTCTATACTTACCATATGACCTCCTCTCCCCTCCCACTTCTCCTCTGCTGTCCCTGATATACTGTGCATAACTTCCTGAGTCTTATTGTTGTGCCTTCAGTGTATAAGAGCCATTACTGAAGTGCAGTGGGCCAAGAAAAAAGTAATACTTGCCTCCACAGAGCACTTTAATGCTATTTACAATGGAAAAAACAACTTTGAACTGCTTCCAAAATAACAGGCATTAAAATCACTTCTGTTTGCCGTTGAGATGGATTTTGCAGTAACCTATCCAAACCTGCTTCCTCTGAATGTTTTTCAGTCCATAGAGTGGCTTTCTCAATGAGAATTTAAAATGGTACCCACATAAACACTTGACATATGCCTCAAAAGCTTATTTTCCAACATTCACTCAAACAGTTGCTTGTGAAATCAGGGTCTGCAGTCACACGATATCAGTGAAGATTGTACAAGTACGGTGGTATTATGAAACATGGCTCCAAGTTGTGACTTAATAAAATGGGCCACTATGACAGAGCCATAAGGTTTAGCCCACTTTTGATAATGTAGTCAGTTAGCACAGTTCCAAAAGTTCAATTTCCCACACTTCTCCCCACACATATTTTCCATAAACCTTATATCCTCTCAGTCTTCTGATCTGTGTTCAATAAATGTTACGAGGATGTCTCAGTGAGAGGTTGCAAAATGGCATCCTGTAAGCAAAATCTATGATTTTTTAAAAAATCTGCATCGTTCTTTCAAAATTTATGAATTAGTACTTAATGTCTTAAAGTTGCAAGGTTTCCCTCACAAATTCGGATTCCTGATTTCTCTTCAAAGATTATTTTGATGTAGCATCGTTCTGGTGGCACTGAGTCCAGCGGCTGCCTTGTCACATCGGACAGGAGCTGTCTGCTCACTGGGCCTTCTGGGTCCAGGCATTCTTTCCCATCACCAACCTGGTGTTTGACTTGAGCACTTTGAATCATAACTTTTTCAGTTCAAGAGTTTTATAGGTAGAAATTCAGCCAAGCAAGACATGTTTTAAGCCATATGTTGTTGATTTAAAAAAAAAATCTAAATTCTTCCTCTGGAGTATTATTTCTCATTTGTCTATATTCTGACACTGGTTTCTCAAGTAAACTGTGTCCATCATACAGCATTACCTCATAGTCGAGAGCAGGGGTTTGGGAATCATGTAGCCTTGACTAGCTTCTAGCTGTGGTGTGTTTGGGAAATTGCTTAAACTCTCTGTGACTTAATTTTCTTAACTCTAGAATGGGAATACTTCCTAACCCAGTGATTCTCAACTGTAGTGTGTGTGTGTGTGTGTGTCAGAATCACCCAGAAGGCTTGTTAAAACATGGATGGCTAGTCCTAACCCTGGAGTTTCTGATCTAAGCAGTCTGAGGTGAGGCCTGTGAATTTACATTTCTAACAAGTTCCTGAGTAATGCTGCTGGTCCAGGAACCAAACTTTGAGAACAACTGCCTATTCCATTGGGTGAACAAGTGTGATAATTGTGTAAAACATATAGTACAGTGAAAATGAGCTAGCCATTTGACTGAAATAAGAAGTTATACTTAATTTGTTAGAGGTCCATAGTCATTTATTTTTTAAAGATTTTATTTATTTATTTGACAGAGAGAGATATAGCGAGAGAGGGAACACAAGAAGGGGGAGTGGGAGAGGGAGAAGCAGGCTCCCCGCTGAGCAGGGAGCCCGATGTGGGGCTCAATCCCAGGACCCCGGATCATGACCTGAGCAGATGCTTAATGACTGAGCCACCCAGGTGCCCCTAGAGCTCCATAGTTTAATTCTTTGTAAAACCCAATGAAGTATTGCATTTTAATAAATACCATCAATTAATGGGGATTCCAGATATAATTAAACTATTTCATTTCTGAAACCTATGTATTTTCATATTGCAGAAGAGAAAATCTACACCTTAACCTTATTTTGGTCTTGTTCTTTTACCACTGTAAGGGAAGAATTAGTAGATTTGCCTAAGGCATTGGAAGGAAAGGGAGCAAGAAAGGAATCATCTTAGATTGCCATAAATAAATCACCTTCTGTTCTTGAATTATCTTCTCTGCGTTCTTCCGTACTCTCCTGTAATCTAGACCCAGCAATGGAACACAAAGCTATCCATGGTCCTGCATGGAACACAAAGCCATCTGTGGTCCACTGGCAGTTTGCTTCCTCCCCTTTCCCTGCATTGCCTCAGGGCTGAGCAATGAGAAACAGGGTGACCTCACATCAGACTCAAAAAGTGTAGGAGTTCCATGCAGATCTAAAATCAATGGACAAATAATTTCCTCCCTCCCTCCCTCCCTCTTCCCCTTCTCTCTTTCTCTCTCTGTCTCTTTCTATCCTTCCCTCCTTCCCTCTCTCACCTTCTTTTTTTTTTCAGAGAGAGCGAACATGTGCAAATGGGGGGAAGCACAGAGGGAGAGAGAGAATCTTTTTTTTTTTTTTAAGATCTTATTTATTTATTTGAGAGAGAGAGAGCAGAGGGAGGAGCAGAGGGAGAGGGAGAGAAGCAGGGGCAGGATCTCACCACCTGGAGATCACCACCTGAGCTGAAATCAAGAGTCAGATGCTTAACCGACTGAGACACCCAGGAGTCCCTTTCCCCTTCTTTTCTAATTTGGACATTAAATATTATAGGAATATAGCATGTGTTTTGCAATATGGGCAATTAACTGACACCCATTAAAAAGAGACTCTAGAACTCAATCCAGCTTGCCTGACTAAAAAAAAAAAAAAGTTGAAGCATGGTGTTCAGACATATTGCACTAAAAAAAAAAATAGCCTTGGTGAATAGAAGCTATATAAATAATACCCGGAGTGTAATGCATTATACCTAATTAAAAATTTAAGGACTCCTAATTTTTGAAAAGTTTGACCAATACATTATACTCCATTTCCTCCTGTGGTAGACTGTGTGGGATTTCAATGCCCCTCAATTTGAGAGAAATAGGAATGAGTGTGAAGTGCAGGGGTTTGAGGAGGTGTAGGGAAAATTTCCTCTAGGATTAGGCTTATTGTAAAGTGAACTTTGTTATCAAGGAAGTCTGTGGGATCCTCTTTTCTGAAGTTTTTAGTGAATGTGTTAATTGCGGGTCTACCTAGAGGGGACAGACTGGACTGAATGATCTCTGGAAGTTCCTTTCAAGACTATGATTTTGTGAATATTTTTGTTATATCAAACCGCTCATTGCTTCCTGGCATTCCAGATGCTTATAAAGCACTGCATGTTCTCTCCACTGCAAAACTCACCACCATGCAGTCTTTTATGGACAGTTCTAATAAAACACCCACTCCGCAGACGCAGAGACCAGTAGGGTCAGAAATAGTTGTGACTTAGAGCAACCTTTGAAGTACAGGCTTTTGAGTGGCATTTAAATTTAATACTGCATCATAATTCAGAATGCTAAATCAGTATGTAAAAAGGGATCAATACCCAGTAAAACTACAAGAAAGGCTGGCATGGACCACACAACTCCCTTTTCCATCTAAACCCTCCCAGCTGTCTCCAGATCTTCTTGACACGGCGTCATTTGACATTACTTAGGCTATAAAACCTGACACATTCATTATGGGCAACAGTAAGACTGAGCAGTTACTGTGGCATAAGACGGGGGGGAAAAAAGTTACCAGACCATCAAATATGGACATCGTTTTCTAGCCAAATGCTTTATTAATGATAAGTCAGCAGTCCCAAATTAACACAGATGTGATAAAATATCGACTCTGTTGATAAGTTTTCATTACGAACTATTCCTTCAGGCTCAAAATGAAAAGACTCAAATACTCCAGAAACCACTTCCAAATTCTGAATAATGTTTCATTTGTGATACGTAAATAGAAGGCGTTTTAGGAACATCTCAATAAATTTCATGTGGAGAATTTTCTTAAGTAGACCCAGTTGGGTTGGAAGACTCATAAAAATAGCTTGATTTCTCCTGGTGCCATTTACAGATAAGCCAGAAGAAAAAGCCACAAGAAGCCCTTTGCTGCTGACATTTTGCAGATCTTACATCCTATAGCTTATTTGACATCATCAGATGATGCAGTTTTAGGAAAGTATAGAAAAACGGCGAGGAAATGCAACTGGAGAAACAAGGGCGTATTTGTATCAAAAAAATTGGAAGGAAGAGAAAGAATTCTTGTTTTCATTGCACCATTCACCACCCCCCCCTTTCTTCCTGCTTAGAAGCCAAGCCAGTGAACAGCTCTTTACAAGACATGGAAGCTTAAAATTATATTGCTTTCAAGTAGGAGGGCTTCAGAATTCTGGCCTAACAGCCAACCAGGATCTTTTTCAACTTCAGAACAAGCAGTTTGGCAGATCTCTTGAGTTCCAAACTAACCGACCAAAGGAGTTCTCTCCTCTGTGGTTCAGGCCTCTCCAAAGAAAGAAATGCTGCAATCCAATAGTGATGATGCCGGGAGTGGAGAAACACACCCAAACCTCTATTATAAGCTGGTTCCAGGAGACTTTTCCCGTATCCTGTAATGATATTTCAAGGTATGTGTTTTGACTTGTTGGTGGATTCAAATGTATGTTATGAGTCACAGAAAAACAGGATTTTATTGTTCTTGGAATTGGTTTGACACGTCTCCCCACCATTTTCCCCCTTCATTCAGAGACATACCCAGGCCCTCTCTGCCTCCCACACCAATACTACCTCAAAGCCCCATTCCCTCAGGGCCCACGTGCCTGAGTCCTGAGCACACTCCCACCGCACCCCATAGTCAGGGTTTGTGGATCACCTTCCAGATGTGGTTCCAGCCCTTTCTGATGAAGCGGTAGCAGCCTTGCGAGCGTTTTACCAGATAAAAGGAAAAATGAACTGGACTTCACAACCGACCAGACACAAGCATGAACAGACCCCTTCTCAGGCCAAATCAACCTTTCTATTCCCATCCTGACAACTATAAATTCAGAAGTCACCACCACATAAAGTGCCTCATGCACAAATACTTGAACTCTGACTTCCTTTCAACAGCCTTAAAGGTGCCGCTCACCATATCATTTTCATGTGCCCTGGTGTTATAATGTCATAAATGACAATCTCAGCTACAGTTGTAGCCCCAGTTGCCAAGCCCAACTGCACAACACCTTTGTCATATACCCTGTGGCCCTGACGGGGCACACAGGGGACCTCCCCTCAAAGCTTCTGCTCTCCCAAGCCTTTCCTTCGCTATTCAAATGAGGAGGCCTGCGAGCCACTGCTGCAAAGTATAGACATAACTAACCATCTCTTCTGTTCAGTGGTAACTTATGTTCCCTAGGAGGAGGAAAACAGAGGAAAAAGAAAAGCAACAAGGCCTAGAGACCCACGTTTCATTTGGAACACTAGGGGATCTTGGTGGAGATCATTAAAGTACGGTTTGAAATATTTTCCTTTTCTCATCGAGTCACTAGCCCTATAATTGATGTCATAAAAAATATCTGTGTTCAGTTGCAGTGGGTTTCTCGGGTCCCTTCAAGTTATCAATTATTTACACCCCAGTGAAATGAAAGGGAGCTGTAAAGCAAGGTCCTGAAATGCCACCAAGGAGTCTGAGGGTGGCGTCATTAATCTTGTGCATTGCACCCACGAAGAGGGTGTTAGGACTCTGTTTTGGAAAGTTCATTTCCCCCTCCCTGTCATACATTATCTGTGTGGGTTTTCTTGCTTCTCCTCATAAATAGTCTCATTGGGCTTTTTGTTTGTTCATATCCTCCACAATTTATACTCTTAAGGATGAGAGGAAAAACACCAGTTCCTTGAGCTAACATAGGCCGTTTTCCTCTGGATCTCCGGGGCTTGAACCATTTCCTCCCTTATCCCTGCAGCATCCAGGGAGTTTTACTTACCTAAGTTCACATAGTCCACATTTGATAGAAAATTATGTTTGCAAATGGCAGGATTTCGGTGGTATTAGGAATCTTTTCCTTCTGTTATTTTGTGTGTGTGTGTGTTTCTGAGGATTTTATTTATTTTTTTTTGCTTTTTTTTTATTATTATGTTATGTTAACCACCATACATTACATCATTAGTTTTTGATGTAGTGTTCCATGATTCATTGTTTGCGTATAACACCCAGTGCTCCATGCAGTACATGCCCTCTTTAATACCCATCACTAGGATAACCCATCCTCCTTTTCCTGCTTTAACTTCCCCTCCCCACACTTTCTTCCCCAGGACCAGGTTTCATCCTATTACTTGTCTTTGGGCAAAGCAACAGAGAACATTTGGTGATAAGTCTGGAGGTCTAAACTTGGCTGTCATTGCCTTTAGTGATATATAAATGTGCCCTGGCCAACACACAACCTTCCCATATTCCAATAAAGGACTTCACGGGGATTGCAGGTACAATCTGATACTGCAGCTTTTGCTCTCTCCTTATGTTCAGGCTTCTTTGGGATAGTCCTTTTATAGACCCCACTGTAACAACTTGAGACAGTTGATGGAATCAGAGTTACTTCTAAACTCTAGAGTGCAATAGGCTTTAGTTTTCCATCACTCAAAGTGCAGATTTGAGTCTACACAAATCTGTTCCTAATCAGCCCATTTCTCTGATCTACAGAGCATAAATTAGATTGTTATAAATGAGGTGGCAGGAAAGTGCCTGAACGCTTTTGAGAGTGGCAGCACAGCCCTTTCTAGGACTGGGGAGGGTATATATCTTATTACTCTCCATCTAGTCAAAAGGGAAGTTTTGAGGAATTAGGGGACATGCTGGTTAGACAGAGTGCAGCCACAGTTCTTTCTTAATGCTGTAGTTGTATGTGCTATTTTAACGTTCCCTAGATACTTAAACATCTAAAATGGCATAGGAGTGTAAGAAAATTCTGCCAACCTCCGGATCCTGAAAACCTCAGCAACTTGATTAACTTTGGAGACTTGCAGTCCTATTTGCCAATAAGCATTATGCCATCCCAAGTTTCACAACACACTGTAGCAACATAGATAACTAATGTTCCTCTTTCCTTAATTTCTTGACAAGAAAAGACTCTTTCAAATATAAGGGAATCTGTTCACTTAATGCAGCTACAAGGAAGGAGAGGGGGACATTTCTGCAAGTGATGAAATGCAGCTCACACAGTTGGGTGCCTGGGATGAGGGACCCAGTGGTTACATGGCTTCCGCTTAATGGTCCAGTTTCCTGTGGGATGGAGGAACATCACAGGGCTGAGAGCTCTGTGCTTCCCATTCAGAGGAAGTCAGAAAAAGAGGGAGTAGGGGAAGAAACAGGTGGGTAGGAGTAGAGGAAAGAAGTTCTCTCTAGCTTTCTCTTGATCCCAACCAGGGGCCAATACTTGACAGTCCTTTTAATGGAATGTGGTTCTGTCAGGGCAAAGCAAGTATAACTTAAAGAAGCCTCCACACATGATTTCAAAGCTGAAAAGGAGTAGGGGTTTGCTGATGTGGATAAGCCACTCAAAATGTTCTGAAATGTGAAAAGAGAAGGGCAAGAATTTGTAAGGAGGAGAATGGTGCAGATACACCCGAGTTAACCTGATTTCTTCTTAGCTCTACAGGATCTATGTTTTCTATTATAGGTCATAATGAATACTTTCATTTGTGTCGAGCTTAATGTTTTCCAAAACGTGTTCACACACACATTGTCTCTGTTGTTCTTCAGGTAGATGGCCTGGTGGGTGTCCTGCTTCCCCATTTAAGGCTCAGAGGGGTAAAGGAGTTGCTTGATGTCACACAGTCCCCACTCAGAAAGAGATCCCTTGGCTTGTATTTACGTCTGCTCGAGCAGAGACTCAGTCTTCATAGACTCCTCCGTCCTTCCCTCACTCAGCAGGGCTCAGTGCTGGTCCCCGTTCTCTGTGGCAGCTTGGTAAACACAGATTGATGAATTAATTGGCAACAGTGATAATGACTGCTCTCAAGTAGCTACAGCAAAACTTGTTGTTCTCCTCAGGGGTCTGCCCAGCCCTGATGTACCTAGGGTTGGCATTAGAAAAATCATGAACAATATCAGTGGATATTAGCGACTGAAGAAGCAGGCTCCCATTTAGCTCTAGACGCCACACTGAGATTCACACAATTAGAAGTTTATAGTCAACTGTGGGATGATACAGTCCATTAATCTTTCTAACAGTTACACGGTTCCATTTGGACCAGGCTCAGCTCTTATAAAATGCAGACTCATTACACTGACTCAGATGGGAGCCGGGGGAACATATTCAAGGGCAGTGCCACCTTTTGCAAGCATATTTGAAGAACTATTTTGGTACCTTAAACATGAAATGGAAGTTAGGCAAGTTCAACAGAAAATCAGTCCTTGTCCTTTCCTGGCCTGCTCTCTGCTTTCCCGACCTGCTTGCTTTGTCCACTCAGGCTGAGGATTCAAATACAAAGAGAAGGAAAACATCTATAATCATCTGCTTGGAGAACATGGCCAAGAGATTTCACTAAAAGGGGTTTGAGACAGGAATTATCCTGTTTGGGATGCAGTGGAATAGGCAGCCAGTGTAAATGTAGTTACTCTGAGGATGAATTGGGTAACCTGACCTCTCAAATTCTCTTTGGAGTTTGAAATATCCAGATGGACTGTATTAAAGAAATGAACATACAGTATTTGAATCTCCAGACTTAGAATAATGGGGAGAAACCTATTGCACCTACATCCTTTCTAATACAAAGAAGTGCCTCTTGGTATTAAAACAGTTGTGAATATACTTTCATTCCTCATCCCCAATTTTTTTCAACTGAGAAACTGTGTCTGAGAAAGGTAAAATAACTCACCCAGCATCACCCAGCTGTGAGGTGACCATGAGCATATGTAAATAGAAGCCAGGCTTATTCTCACTAAAATCCATACTCTGAAAGCTACCTTGAATCTGCTAGGTGTCATGCTGTAAGCTATTATTAGTCATTTCAACCTCAGGGGGATTCAGGGGGAAATTCAGGGTGGGGAAAGGGTGAAGGAGACAAAACGGAGAAGTTGGGAGGTGGAAATGACTTACCACCTCTGTCGCCATCAGCTGGACTGGTTGTGCTCTCAGGGATGAGGGGTGGCGTGAGTCTGTGATGCTTAGGGATGAGAAGGAGGACTTATTTGAGGAGGTCAGTTAGCAAGTGAGCACCCTAATAATAATGAAGAATGCATGCAAGGCTGGAAAACATACAGGATCCAGAAGAGAAGGTAGACATGCTGTAGGACTGGCCAGTCCCAGGCATTATTACTACCCTGCAGTGGTTTTCAACTCATGGAGCTCAGATGAATGTGCTACTGGTCTTTCTACTTAAAACCACTCGCAGGATCTTTTATATTTTCTTCTTGTGTTTTCATAAACTATAACCACTATAATCAATATTTCCTATTCAATATATTCTGATCATTGAGCACTGAGCCTAGTCTGAGAAGATGATTCCTGGAATCCCTAACAGTGATGAAGTTAGTTCTTGATCGTCTGCGTACAGATTGTCCTAGGCCAGTTTTTACTGCCAGGCTGGCTTCTCTCCGCCACATAGACCCTTCTGAGCCGGCTCCTATTACACTCTGTCACTGGGTGCTCAGGGAGGGCACATTAATTTTAATATTGGCTTTAGTCAAACCTCATTAGGAAGGCCAATATATTGCCCAAACCCCCTTAAATAATATGTTTAAAACACTAAATAAATAACACTGAGATTTTTCGTAGTTTTGGATGATCAAGGCAGCTTTTTTCTTTCTTCCAGTATTGCAGCTAATTTAAGACTGCAAGGGAGAAGTTTTAAACACATTACTTTTGGCTTAAGCCCAACAATGTTGCAAAGTGATATTTAGGGCTCGTGAATCAAGACACAAACATGTATGGCCAGGTGTGGTTTGACATAAAAATTTCTGCAAGACAATTGGTCTCTCTGTATGATAAATGGTCGAACATCTCATTCATTTCTAATGTCTATGCTTTAAACAGTAAGGTAAATATAGAGAAGGCTTCCTTTTCTTTGCTTGGCATTTATCTTCTCAAGTGTGGAGGTCTGTCTGATTAATGTCTAGTCATTCAAGGAAAAAGATGTCATCTCTAAGTTGCATGAAATGTGGAATGATTAGGTCATGCTTCTGGGGGAGTTTTTACACTCGGTTACTTAAACTTTTTTTTTTTTTAATTTGTCTTCCAAGGAGACCCTTCTATTTCTGTGTAACTTAATAGACGAGGCTGTTTCCTGATGAGGGAGCTTCTTTAGCAGGAGTCTCCATCTGCTGGCAGTGATGGCTCTGAATTCTGGCAGAGCGCAAGTACTTATGGGTAAGGGTCTCATCCAGTGGTCACCCATATACCAACTTAGCATTCATTCATACTTTCATTAGGAAATTATAAAGAGAAATGTTCTAATTCAGAAATTAGAATCAGAATTGTTGACCATTTATAACACCAAGGCTATTGCCTTTTTTTTTTTTTAAGATTTATTTATTTATTTTAGAAAGAGAGAGAGCAAGCTTGGGGGAGGAGCAGAAGGAGAGGGAGAGAGAAACCCTGAGCAGGCTCCACGCTGAGCATGGAGCCCGATGCAATGCAGGGCTCGATCTCATCACCCTGAGATCATGACCTGAGCCGAAACCCAAGGGTCGGACGCTTAACCGACTGTGCCACCCAGGCACCTGATGGCTGCTGCTTTTTATTATATTATTATCTAGCCTGGGTTTTGATTTTGTTGTGTGTGTGTGTGTGTGTTGCGTTTTCTCCTGGTGGACTACCATAGTTCAAACATCATATAAATAACCCACTTCCATTTGCTAGTTTCCACAATTCTTTAAAATCAAGATACCAGATAAAATAACGTTTTGATGGCTAGAGTCTATTATCAGCATATGACACAAGCCTGGTCTTTGAAAAGGCATAAATCAGATAACACAGTTCCAGTGATGCTGCGCTCTTTTGATTTTTTAAAGCCTTCTGTCAAGGCTGCTTTACCGGCATCTTTTGATAGTAAGAGAATTAGATCACTGGCGTCATCACAAGATGCATCTGGCAGCAGCTTTTCTTCATCATTATCGTTACCAGGGGGTTGTGGTGTTGGGTTTCCTTCAGTTCCAATTGTTTTATGTCTGTATGTTTCTGGGTTCTCACAGCCTCTATGTGTGTGTGCACATGTGAGCATGCATGTGTGGTGTTGGTGGGGGTGTAAGGAGACAGAGAGACTGGAAGAGAACTGAAAGAAGTGGTGCTGAGGACTCCTTCCTACCCTAGCCACATCCCCATTCTTTATCCAGCAAGTAGACCACAGGCCAAGTCACCCACTCCTGGCCTTATAATTCTTAGCAGAGGGACACTGTGGCTTCCTTTGGAGATATTCTTGGTTTTTCTATCCCTTCTCTGTCCACCTACTTACCCTCTTTAAGAATCAGAAGCTCTGGGATGTGTGGTATCAAGGATATCTCACACAGGGAGATATCTTATTTCTCTGCCTGTCTTTTGAACAGCACATTCTAGACTTAGTGGCACAGGAGGAAACACTTTCTCTTTGTTTCTGATTAAGCTGTCACTCACTCTTCATAACAGCAAAGGTTCTGCTTTTGTTCAGCCAATACAAGCAGCAGATAATTTCTCATATAAAAATCCTTGAAGAGAATCTGAAATTTAAGCTTCAACCTTCCATTTAGTTATAGACTGGGACGACTCATTCATTTCTGGACCTCGTTAATTAATTAAGAAATTAAAATATTTGTTCGATGCTCGCTATCTGCTAGATACTTGGGATGTAATGATGAGCCTAAAAAGATATGGCTCCTGCCCACACAGAGGTGACAATCTAGTGTTAACTTTCTACGTTTAAATGGAAATCAGCTTAAGCAGGAAAATGATTTGTCCAAGAACATTGGGTAATCAATAGAAAGATGGAAACTGGGCTCAGGAAGGGACTGTGGCAGGGGTCTAGGCAGTAGGGTGCAGACAGTAGGAACCATTTGGTGGTGTAAGCTAGTACCCTCTCTGAAGTGAGTATATGGGCACCAACCATTTTCCTCATCCTAGCATCACTCCCCTCAAGATGCAGAGTCCTGCAAGTGAAAGTCTTTATGGCTTATCTGGGTCACTTGTCACCTTGGCCAGAAGGTTGCTTGACCCCTTGCTTGAGTAATGGTTCCATCAGAATGTGCACAATGCTGAAGGCAGAGTATGTAATTTCCCTTAAGAAAAGCAAGGGACTGCCATCAAAAGAAAGGGGAAGGGATGATATACATTGCCAAAAAGAGCTCTTTACCATCCCCTCCTGTGTTTGGGCCCAGATTGAACAGAACCAGTTGATGATTTTCTCACATAGGCAGCACATAAATGGCAAAGAGGAGGCTAGGAGGAAATAGAATCTTGCAGCAAAGTAAAAGCACAGATCCTCTTGATCCTTGGTGACCCGTTAACGTGACATGTCACACTCATTCCATTGGGTGTTCACCTACTTCATAAGTTTAGGTTTGATCCCTGTATAGAAAACATTGTTTCAATTTCTAAAGATGTGCCCACTGCATTTGCTGGACCTAAAATTCATAGCGGTAGCAATACAACAGAGTGAGTGCAGATGCATAGGAATTGGGTGCTGCCACATAATAGGTGGGTAGCTTGGGAACATTCACTTAACTTTTCTGAGACTCAGTTTTCTCCTTTGCAAAAATTAGCATAATAATGTTTATTTTGGAATTATTGTGGAGATTAGAGGATTAAAATTAAGGATATAAATGAAGGAGTCTTTCACATGTAGTAGATGTTCAGTGAATTGTAGATATTATTGGTGTATTGTTATAGAAACCTTCTCCCTCCTCTTCTTTCAGCCTCTATCAGTTCTAATGCTTTTAAACCCTTGTCAACTCCTGAACTTCTTCCATTCAGGCAAAAGCAACCTAAACAGCGAAATAATTTATCATCTCAGTAATAACTTGGAATGAATAAAAGAAGGTGGGAGTGGGATAATTGCAAAGTTAATAAATTTAGCAGTTGATTGATGTCATCAAGTCCCCAGGCTCTATCTTTCATTCTGCCATTCTGTATGACTTTGTTTCTTCATAGTTACAACATGGCTGCTCCAGCTCCAGCTATCACATCCTCACACACAGTGGCCAATAGCAAAATAAGAAGTTTCTTTTTGTCAAGAAGTGAAGTTTTTCCAGAACCACCTCCCTTGCACCCCCACTCCTCAAATGAAGAGTTTCCTTCAGGTCCTATTCACCGGGAGTGAGTATATTCCTATATGTGCCTTAATTACTAGAGAGATTGGGAAAGTGATCAGCATTTCCAAGCTCTGCCTGAAAGAAGAAGGGAAACACTGCTAGTTAGGAAACCAATAGTACCTTCCATAGTGGCCACACCACCTGTATCAATAAGGACTTTGTGTTGTAAGTTACCAAAAGCCACATTCAAACTAGCTTTAACAAGAATGAGGTTTGTTGGCACAAAACTAAAAAATCTAAAGCCATCTGGCTTCAGGAGAAGCTAAATTTAGGGGCTTAGCAATGCCACCACAGATTCAATTTCTCACCAGCTTTCCATTCTCAATTCCATGGTGAATCTTTCTCCTCGGGCCCTATCTGGCAGTGTTTCCACAGCTCTGAGATCTCCCTTTATGACCACAAAGTTACATGGCTGTCCAAGATCTTACATCTTCACTCTCTTCTAGGAAAAGAAGGAGTATCTCTTGTGATACCACCTGCTTCCAGATGGTCTGTCTCTTTCTCTTTAACCTTAAGAGGATCATGTGCCTAGACTTGTACCAGTCTGTGTACAAGAAATTTTGATACAAGACAACTGATGTCTACCTCTGAAATTGGGGATAGACAAACCACATGCTGAAGAATGGAGGCACTCCCTCACCTTAGGACACCATTTGGTGAGAGATGGGGGATAATGGCTGTGCTCAGAAGGCAGCAAATAAATGTCTATTGCTACTCCTGTAGCAGTCTCTGAACTTAGAGGACTTAGTAATGAAAGTTAGTCAATGTACTTCTTTGTACTCTCTGTTATAGTCCATTTAGTTCAAGTCAACTACATGTATCTGTGCCAATTTATGCCATGCTATGTGCATAGTGCTGGGCTGCAAAGAAAGCCAAATCCCTGTCCTTAAAGCTCGGGGTGATATTGTCTCATATTATTAAATGGTCTCTGGGTGTATTTATCTTTCCATACATTATCCCCTTAACTATTCTGTAAGCATCATGATGGCAAGAGCCTTGTCTGAGTCAGGAGGTATTTGCCCAAACCCTTTCCTCTCCTCCTACAGCACCCAAACCACACACACACGGGTCATTCTGAAGATTTGCAGTCTGTTTGATTGGTGGCCAACATTCACATATATTGAGTGACCCCCAATGCATAACCCTGCCTGTCCTCCTTCTCTCTTTTAGCTTCTTTTTTGAGGTTGATTTCTGTATTATGATAGAAATTACTAGTGTTTACCAACCTCATTTCTCTTTCTTTCTTGAGCACACTGCTGAACTATTCTTCCTGCCCCTCTGGTATCTAAGTCGGACCACGAGACTGAGTTCTGGCCAAAGAAATGTGCGTAGAAACTACTTTGGCTACCATCAAGACTGGCCATAAAACCTTCTGTGTAATCTTTCAAGCTCTCCCGCTTGCTGTCCTTAGGGCTGAGAATGGGATACCTTGAGCTCCTAGGAGATGGAGGATCCTCATAATAGAAGGGGCCCAGACTCTTGACTTACTGCTTGGAAGAGGTCCTCCCAGGAGAGCTCTCCCACCAGGGACATTCACACTGAGTAAGCAAGTGCTTGAGGTTTAGGGTATGTTGTTACAGCTCCTAGCATCACACCCGGACTTTTTTTTTTTTTTTTTTAAGAGAGCAAGTCTTGTTCTGATAGCTTTCAGAAACATCTTTTGATTTACAAGAAACTCTAGAAAGTTGCTATCTTTGAAAAGAGAATACCTTTGAGCAAAACACTGATAACATCTTCAGATATAATATCCAACATTCGGCAGGATGGTCAGTTTTCAAGAAAAAATATCTTTTCAGTAATAATCAGGACATTTGCATTATCCCCAAATTTGAGAAGAAATTATTATAAATGGTTTGGTCTGTACATTAGTGAAATCCCTTAATCCCATTGTGTACTCGTCATCTAGCTGCTCATTTGCAGGTATTCAACATTTTCAATAAGAGTATTCCCTTACCTGCTTTTAAATCATTACTGTTTTTATAATGGCTTCATTATTTCTTAATTGTCTTAATTTTCTTTCTTACCTATTCTTGTTAGAAGCCGATTAAAATATTAATAATTTTAGCATCCCAGGCACTCTGGAAACAAAATGAATTTCAGGTTTACACTCATTTGTCAGTGAAAGCCAGAAGAGGAAGGCCGGATGGACAATTCTAGATTAACCTCAACTGAATTTGATTAGGCCTTTATGCCACATCCACATGGCGCTTAGAGTTTGGTAATGTTAGAGCCAGGAGGGATCTTAGTGATCATTCAGTCTTCACCCTTCAGTTACGATGGGACAGCAAAGATCCACAGAGGGCTGCACAGTTGGGTAGCGATGAACAGAGGATTAATCCAGGTCTAACAGTTTCCATTAAACGAGCTGTGTGGAATTAAGCCCCAGTATGTGAGTGAGCTGTCACTCCCTCTGTCATCCGTCTCTCTGGTTTCCTCCTTTGTTCCCAACCTACAGTGCATAAGCTAAAGGCACTAATAAAAACCACAGACTTATTGGTAAGTTGATGTCTCTTGATGCTTCAGCCCAAACAGGGAGTCCAAATAAAGCTTTTGGTAATATATTTGTGGAAGTGTCTTTAATCACCACTGCTACATTCTCTGTTCCTCAGTTCACTGTCTCTGGCAAAACAAGACAGAAAGGAATCTTCTGTTTCCTGCAATTATTAAAGTATCACCCTGTTCTATGAGGCAGCCATCTTCTAATCGATTAGGAAAGTCACCACCATCCAGGATACTTTTTCAGGCAGATGAACAGTTTTTTTCCTCATCTCAGGAATACTGAACTCTTGTCTCAGATGCTCCTCTCACTAGCTTTGGACTTTGAACTAAACTCATCACCTTTCTGACCATTATTTTCTCGTTGGTAAAATTAGGGGTTAGTTCAGAATGCTGTTACCACTTCTGGTTGGGATTAATTAACCAATGAACTCAGCAGTATTGGACAGCCTCTGTGGAAGGCCCTAGGAATTAAAAATAAGAAGAAGAAAAAGAAATATCTCCTGCCCTTGAGAAGCTCCCAATCTGACTTGAAGTCCATGCTTTTTCTGGATGGGGTAAAGAAAATGGATGTGTAACAGATTCTCACAATCACACTGGGAGATGTGGAATACAGGGATATCTGAATCTGTCTGAATTTTTAAGTCTCCATTGGCATGTCTTTTTTTTTTTTAATCATTATCCTATATCATGTTCTTGAGACTTGAATTACCTCTCACCTGTATTAAAAATCTTTTTTTAATTTCTTCTGTTCCTGTCCTGCTTCCCAATTTTTTCCCCTGTAGATTGTCAACATTTAGGAATTAGGTTTTAGATTCTCTACACAGGTCCCCTTCGACACATTTATCCTGGCCTCCAGTTTTTCCTACACAGACCTTTATTCTTTTGCATACACATGTATGAATTTACTACACTAAAATTCTGCTCATATTTTTATTTTACAAAGCAATCCTTTCTTAATATGTTGTTACAAAACTGCATCCAATTGATCAAAGGAAAGTAGTTCTTTCTCTCTGCCTCTATTCCACCTTAATATTCTGGATACTTGTTGATCTTATCAGACAAAGGTCAGAAGGAGCTTGAGGGAATGATGGAGGCAACTCAGGAAAGCCTGCCTATCAAAAGCTTCCTGGAAGTCTGTGCTTGGTCTAGTGATGTGGAACCTCTCCAATCCTTTGTGTTCTCTCATTGCGGACTGCTCTGATGCTCTGCAAATCCAAAACATGTCTACCAGCTGGTCTCCATTTCTGTCTTCTCTTTTCTTCATTTGCTGTTGGCAGTGGACAAATCAGATATTACCTGTGTCGATTTGGACTTTAGTTTCTTAATTGTGTCAAATCATCTTAGCCTGGAGATGGTTTCCCCCCAGTATGACCACTGTAATCTTTCATGGTACCCTTCTACCTCTGGCTGACTCTGTATTTGGCACACGGATTCGACAAATGAAGGGTCTTGGTTCATTTGGGGCACAGATAGAGTTCTTTTATGTCATCTACCAGAATGAAAGACTCAGACTTCATATTCACTGGCCCACTACGGTTCGTGTTCATTATTTTGGAGTGTATTACTCAGGACTTTCTTGGTTATAAGGGGCCAAAATCCCACCCCTAAGATGACTTATATTAAAACAAAAAGAATGTAATAGATCATATAATAATTTAAAAATCTAGGCCCATTTATGCATGGCTGGATGCTGGAGTTCAAATTTATTTGGACTCAGTCTCACTCTTACTTATTCTCCCATTTGTTGGCTTTACTCTTGGATGAATCCTCTTCATCTGATGGCCCCCAGCAACTTCAGACTTATATCCTCTTGGGTTCATGTTCAGCTCAGCAAAGAACCTGGTTCTGACTGGTCAAACTGGAGTCATGTGCTTATCCTTGAGAAAATAATTATGGCCAGGGGGAGGGAATATGCTGATGGCAAAAATTTGGATTACACGTCTACCTCAGGAGAGGCAATGTACCCAATCTCATCATGCCCTGAGATTGGGGGGTGGGGGGTGGTTTCCTCACAGGAAGTTAAAGGTATGGTTCCCAGGAAAAAGAAAAGGGAATTCTGGGCAGGCCAGAAGGTCCACTGCATAAGGACATTGTCTGACAACCTGTGTGCTTGATTCATGTTTTTTCCTTGTTAAGATTATAGTTTGGGGTCATTGTCTCATAAATTTTCTTCTTGCTGGTTTTCCAGGTGTGTCATTACTTCTGGTTCTAACTCTAAGGTTTGATGCAATGAAGCGTTCTCATTTTTTTAGTACTTCTGCTTATACTTTCAAAAATCAGAGATGCTTCATGTTGTTTCCATTCTGTGAATCAGCAGAAGAAAACCACCATTGTTCAAGATTTGAACTGTTTCTCCAATCTAGCATGCACAGGGCAATGTCTTCAGAGTGTTTACTGGTTATTAACACAATATTACATTGTACGTGAGGCAAGGAACATGTTTTGTACTTCAGTTTTTTTAATCCTTTTATTATTGTTTTATTTTTTAAATTTTATTTTATTTTGTTATGTTAATCACCATACATTACATCATTAGTTTTGATGTAGTGTTCCATGATTCATTGTTTGCGTATAACACCCAGTGCTCCACTCAGTACGTGCCCTCTTTAATACCCATCACCAGGCTAACCTATCCCCCACCCCCTCCCCTCTAGAAACTTCAGTTTGTTTCTCAGAGTCCATAGTCTTTCATGGTCCATCTCCCCCCGCCTTCATTTTTCCTTTCCTACTATCTTCTCTCTCTCTCTCTCTCTCTCTCTTTTTTTTTTTTTAACATATAATGTATTATTTGTTTCAGAGGTACAGGTCTATACTTCAGTTTTATAAACTGTTTCTAATTTACCAACTAATTTATCTGTGTTCATCAAGAGACTTTTAACATTTAAGCCCTGGGAAAAAGCAGCATGCCATATCATAAAACTAGCAAGTTTGATAAAACATGAAAAGGAAAACATTCATTCCCCCTTGCAATTGTCTAAAAGGTCTACAGATGCTCATGAGCTATTGCCATCTCTATTTGTTTATTTGCTTGATTTATAAGATGGGCTCAATGCATAAAAACATCATAGCATACATACAATAAAATATATGCCTGTGTTAATCTGTTGGTTCACAATATCATGTTTCTTACCGTACTTCAAAATTCCCTCAGCACATCTCTGCCACTCAATGTACATTTATTAATAGAGACTCTTTTTTGTGATTTCACATAAATACCAAACAAAAAGAGTAGTGAGGGGTGGAGGAACACCTATAAAAATATCTCTAGCATTTTGTGTCATTCTGGTTCCTTCTTTTTTTTTAAAGATTTTATTTATTTATTCCTGAGAGACAGAGAGAGAGAGAGAGGCAGAGGGAGAAGCAGGCTCCCAAGGAGCAGGGAGCCTGATGTGGGACTCGATCCCAGGACCCTGGGATCATGACCTGAGCCGAAAGCAGACGCTTAACCATCTGAGCCACCCAGGCGCCCAATTCTGGTTCCTTCTTAATAAGCCAAATGGAAGTGAGTAGGTTCATCATTCCTTTCCCCTTAAGAGACATGATGTGATGTGTTCATAAGACCTTCTAATTTGGTAGGATTCTAGGTATGGTTTCTAATTGTTATTCACTGATCTTATTATTTGTCTAATCAAGGATTAAGTTTCTAGTTCCAGAGGTGGAATGTGAAACAGGTTTTTCTCCCTCTTAGTAAGCGGGCCTTTACCCAGAGTCACAGACTCACAGACATAAGGCACAAGTATGTTTTAATGCCACCTGCTTCCCTCCCATGACCCATTGGAGAATGGAGAATGTCTATTCAAAGAGAAATGTGAAGGGTTTCTCACCATCCAGGCAGGGCACTGTGCATCCTGATGAGTTACTCCAACTACTTGGATGTCCTCAAGGAAACCGGACCTTTCCTTTGCAGTCAAGGATGGGTCTCAGGAGGTGCAACCATAGCAACATGGGCCTTGCCTATCCTGTTGCCTCATGCTGTCCCAGAGTCAGCCACCAGTTCCTCTTTTTGGGGGCTAGCTGAGTGGAGCTCTGACTTACACATTTACCAGTCTTTCAAGGGTTAGATGGCCTAGGAACAAAAAGCTATCAAACCCTCTTAAAAAACAGTTAAATCCTGATCACATTCATACATTTCCAACATGAGATGGTACATTGCCTTATTAAAATTAGGTTATGTCAGCCAGTTTTATATTTAAGGCCCAGGGGATTTGACTAGTTTAGAAGACTATCTCATAACTAAAAGAAAAGTCTCTTTATAAATGGCCTTTGCTTGGCAGTTCAGGTCCCATAAAGGGGATTGTTCTTACCAAGAAAGTCTCTTAGACTGAAAGAAAGGGATCCCTGTTACAAATGTTGGCCTCAACCCCGAGTCTTTGATTTTATTTCCTCAGCTAACACATGGATATGGCAATACTTATGACCAAATGTATTTAACCTTACATGAATGCTCTGCTGACCAATTGAACAACTCCCTAAGTCCCCTAGAATTCTTTGGCACATCTCTAAAAAGCACCCAGAAATGAAACAATATATAAATTGTATATGAATTGTATATATCCTCTGACCAGATATAAATTGTATATATCCTCTCTTTGATTACATGGACAAGAGTAAAAGACTCAGAAATACAGGAGTATGGACAAAAACAGCGTCTACTAATCTTTGGGGGATGTTTCTAGGCAACAAGCATTGCATGATATAGAGATCATTAAATCTGTTCTATTTTTATGCCTGGTGTTCCCAAGGGGTTCAGAGATCTCAAAACATTCCAAACATTTTACTGAGTCTTCCTTTAGCCTTATTAATAGGAACTAAGGACATTTTAGATGCAGGGACATTGCTGGTTCAACTTCACTGAAGGATGGAAATCTTACACATTTCAGGCTTAACTAATAAATTAACATCATGATACAAATGCTATTATCCTTTGTCTCTCACATTCCTGGAATCTCCAAATGGGTGTGTGTGTGTGTGTGTGTGTGTTTTAATTTCAGTTTAGCATTAGAATTCTCTTAGTTTATCATTATGAACTATGAACATCCCTTCCATGTGGATATTATTTCCTGCCAAGTAGCCCAGGTTGTCACAACTACACATGGGCCAGAGGATTCCCCCCAAGTGGCCCCTGCATCCCTTCATTTCAGTGGCTGAAATTTATGAGTTCTGGCTTTAGAATTATAAGAATTCCCATCACAGGGTCCAGATCTCTTTTGGCTGAAATTTTGATTTCACATCATTTCTGGTGGAATGCAGGCATATGTCAGTCTTGTTCATTACAGGAGGTCTGATGAGTCCAGAAATTCTTTGTATTTCATGGTTTTGGACTCTGATTTACTGCTCCCAGTGGACCAGGTGTCCAGTGCCTGCAATAAGTAGATGCACATTCTCCTGTTTCTCTGGAATACAGTCTATTGCAATTCTCTGGATGTTTTAAATAAGAGATTAGCTGTCCCCAGCCAGGGAGAATTTAGGCTGTGGATCAGGATGACCTCTTGAGATCCTTTCCAACTCTGTTTCTCCATGATTCTGATTTCCTCTCTGGAAAGCAGATATTAACATTTTACCAGGTTCCACGCTTCTTCACTTTTTCAACTTTTGTATTTCAAGTGTCTATCGATCGTGCAGTTTCATGCTATTTCTTTGTTCTTTACATCTTTATTGATGCAAAACAGTGCCAGAAACTGCTTTTTAACAGTTATTCAATCCCTGATGCCCTTCATGTATCAGATTTGGGATTTCATTTCTTAGAACTACTGGGCTGGCTACACAATTAATTGCTTCTTATTAATAAGCCATTAGACTCACTTGACCAACCATCAACAGCTGAAGAAAAGCACGCCTCCCCCGCCTTTGCCCATATCTCACTCTCTTTTGATGTTGAAGCTGTTCTCCTGTGTAATGGGAGACTTGCTGGAGTGTCTGGAGGTCTCTGGCTCATTTAAGTGACAGGAAATGTAATCTCCTGATAATAAACAGGTTTCTGTGGCCATCACTGTGACCTTTATCACTTCACCCTTCAGAGAGATCCCAGAAGGCCATTGACACTTAACTCTGGGTAATCACACGGCTATTAAGAAAAGGGGTTGTATGTTTGTATTGTGTGTGTGTGTGTGTGTGTGTGTGTAAATATCCAGCCACTGGCACTAGCAATCTATGTTCAGGAGGAAGCATAGCATATAGGGGAGCAGGGCCAGCCCTGGGGACAGACAGATGTCATTTGAAATCTAGCTCCACCACTGATTCGGTTTATAAGACCTTGGACAATTTACTTCTCCTCTGTAAGCCTCAGTTTCTCCTTCTGAAAAATGGGATCATAATATATCAACTCAGCTTGATTGTTCTGAGAATTAAAAGAGGTGCCTGCACATAGAATATATTCCATAAGAATTAGCTATAATTGCTCCCTCTAGTCTTCAGTCCATTGACTTATGGTCAATGAGAGAACGGCATGGTGTAATGGGCAACGAATGGGCTTTGGAGTCACACAGACCTGATATGATCCCCAGCTGTGCCATTTACTCTGTGGTTTTTATTTTCTCTTCTCACAGGGCTGATGTGAGGAATAAAATGAGGTAATGAGTTGTGCCTGGCATGCAGCAGACTCTCAGAAAAACATGGGTTTCCTGACTGGAGACCATCAGGGCTCTTCAGACCTCCCTCTTACAAGAACATAGAGCTAAGTTCAGCTCCAGGCTGATTCACAGCCCCTGACTGTGACTGCAGGCCCCATATGTGCTCTATGAAGATGGACATCTTGCCCAGGCTGTGGTCTCTGCATTTGTTCTGTGTTAATCATCTTCATACGGTCAGGAATATAGTCCTCTTGTCCCCTCCCCCTGTAGGTCCACAATGTTTTATCCAGATATTTGGGGCCAGATGTGTTTCAGAATTCAAAATTTTCCATATTTCAGGAAGATAACTCTGTGTCATCTGTATTACAGTGTCTAATATCCCAGTAGGGTCTGGGCAGCACTCTGTAATCAAACATTAATATTTCTGCAATAAAGTGTATGACTGTTCACCTTGAATTGAGATAATTGTGAAAAATTTTACATCTTTTCAGATCAGGTTTTGTAGCCAAATGTGTTCAGGTTACGTTAGAACTGACTGCCAATAAGTTAGGGGAAAACGTTCAATTTTCAGAGCTTTTTCAATTTGGGGATTTCTGACCAGGGGTTGCAGACCTATATAAACCCTGGAGGTAGAATTGACTCCTAAGTCTCTCTTTGTTTCTGTCCCTCTAATATCTAAGCCATTTTCAAGTATTCTACTCTCCTTGTCTATAAATATCCTTCTTAATCTGTGCCAAACTATGGAATTCTCACTTTAAAACCATTTCTTGAGAACACTCTTCTTGGTAGATACATTCCATTCACTCAGTTAACTGTCCCTGTCTTTTACTGCTCCTTTTTCCCCCAAGTCTGAGATTTATCTGTATGAGGAATAGATTTGTATTACTGGCCTTCAGTGAAAGAACGCTTCCTTGATTTGTCCTTAATGTGTACATTTGCTTTTCCCTCTCCTTCTGTATCGAATAGCCCACAGAGTAGGGATCCTGTCATCTGATTCCTTATTCACTTGCTGCCCACAACAGGAGATTTCAGCAGGTCATTTGGATGATGATAAGAGCAGAATAAAGAGGGCCAGACATCAACCCCAAATGGAAGCTTTAGTCACTTCCATGACCATAGGCTGCACTCCCAACCTGTGTTCAACCTTCTTTAAAAAGTGATTGATTGAAAGAGAGTGAACAGATCAGTCTGCACATCTGTCTTTGTTGCCATAAAAACCACTGAAACTTGTTCCTTCACAGGGGAAGATCATCTTAAAAAACAATGAGAAACCTGTATTTTTCAATAGTGCCCTGAGTAGAGTTAACTCAATGGTGACAGTGATCTTTATATGTAGAAGACTGTACTGAGAGGAGCTTCTGACCACTGCTAATGAGTAATGGTGACTAGGGAGGAGTAGTTGGCAAGGGAAATGAGGCATTGCCTATACTTGCTGGCTCCATTTCGCACATGCTGGTCGCTGTCCAACTTGGTTTAATTTGGCTTCCCTCATCATTGGAAACAATTCTCCCCAGAGTTACCAGTGGCTTCCATGTGGCTAGATTCAAGGGATATGTCTTAGTCTTCACTGAACTTAAACTCTTAGAAGCACTACCATCACCAGTCCCTCCCACTTGAAATACTCTCCTCCTGTGGCTTTCATAACAACATACTCTCCTAGTTGTCTCTTCTACCTTTTACCTTTTCTATTTAGTCTCCTTTGCAGGCTCATCTTTCACTACCTAATCAGGAAATACTGGTGTTCACAAATTTATATTTCCAGTCCAGATCCCTCATTTCACCTCCGGGCTTGTGTACCCAACTGCCTCTTTCAGATCTCTTCATGGGTGTCAGCATATCCAAAGTGGAGCTCATGACCTCCCCTCCCAAACCTGGTCTCCTCTCTCTGTGTCTGGAAACAGCATCATTATTTGCTCTCTTTTGCAAATAGGGCACCTAGGCATTGTCTTGGTCTCCTAGAATATCTCCCCCAGTCCCCATATTCATTGACCACCAACACCTGCTGGGTTTACCTCTTGGGTACCTCTCCTGCCCACCACCTTTTTTCATCTCCACCACCACAATGCTAGTCCCAGCTTCCATCATCTCTCATTAAGAATTGCAGTCCCACTGCTATGGAGGGAGGAAAGAATGGAAGTTAGAAAGAAACCAATAGTCTGTTGTGATAGCTATAGGTCCATACCTGTTAGGATAAGTAAAATAGTAAATATGTTTCTCAAATTTGCATCTTACTGTTTAATATTAGACTATTTGGAAGAGCAAGAAAGGGTAATACATCCTCAAGGCTTTTGGCAAAAAGACTTCCTAGTCCTATGTCTAACAGACCATAGTGGTGGTGTCACCAAGTCTATGGTGGGGGAAACAAGTGAGATCTAATCCCCTCCAGAAGCCCCTTATGCCCAGGGATCCAGGGAAAACTGCTACCTCCCGCAGGTATCTTGAGCCATGTATTGACTCAGCCTAAAGGATTCCTTCAGTTGGTCTGTGACCTGTGACCCTGGCCTTCAGTGTGCAGGTGAGGTTTGGATAAGTTCATGAGCTGTCCTTTCCTGACATTACCCTGATAGCTGCCCAGCAGTGGATACTGCCCCTCGAAGTAGATTTGCAACAGGAACCTAATCCAAACCTTCAGTACCCTACATCCAAGAAGTCTGACTTCTTGGTTTTGTCATTTATCCTCATCACCTACTGAATTTGGTATGTATGATACACCCAAAGTCTCACCTCAGAGAATAGTCTCATGGTCAATCTCAAGATCACCCTCATAGAAGCAAGTACAACAGCAGTTTCAAACCGTGGCTCTCACTTCCCAATTCTGCTCCTCTGCTAACTATTCCCATTTTGTAAATGCCACATATGGGCACTAGTTATTCACACTGAAAACCAGAGTCATCCATAATCCTATCTTCTCTCTAACCACCTCCCTCCACCTTCATTAAATCACTGAGTCCTTTTGTTTCCACCTACACAGGATTCCTGGACTCTTTTTTACTTCTTCCTACTTTCACAGGCACCGCCCTAGTTGAAGCCGCTGTCTTCCAGTCCCATCTCCTAGCTAGTCCTTTGCATCAACTCTCACCCTCCCCCTGCCATTTATTCTCTGTACAGAAGCTCCAGTGATATTTTACAGACATGAATTATATTGTGTCCTTCTTTCTTTGCTCACCATGCTATAATTCCACTCACTTCTTTCAGTTATTTAAAAATCAACATCCTCTGTCCTGCCTCAGGGTCTTTGCATATACTACTGTTTCCTCTGTCCAGAATCTTCTACCCTTATCATCATCTGGCTAACTTTTTGCTCATTTCTAAGACTTAGATTAAATGTCATTTCCTCGACTTCCCAAGCTAAATTGAATTCCTCTCAGTCTTTTACCTTTTAACTTTTATATTTCACTGTTATAACTGATAGCTATACTCTTATTTTTATGATTAATTGCTTAATGTCTGTCACCCCAATGAGACCATAAGCTTCAAGAGGGCAAGGACCATATCTGAGCTGAACACCACTGTAGACCAGCAAGCAGTAATATCTTTGACACAGAGGAGGAGCCCATATTAGTCAGCTCAAGCTCCCGTAATAAATTACCATAGACTGAGAGGCTCACACAACAGAAATTTCTCTTTCACAGATCTCAAGGCTGGAAGTCCCAGATTAAGTCTGCCAGCTGATGAAACTTCTTCTTAGCCTGCAAAAGCCACCTTCTTGCTGTGTCCTCACATGGTCTTTCCTCAACACAGGTTCATGGAGAGTGAGAGACAGAGGTATCTCTTATAAGGCCACCAATATTATCATATTAGGATCCTCTCCTGACCTCATTTAACTTTAATTACCCCCTAAATGCCCTATCTTCAGATACAGTCACAAGGTCTTTAATGTATGAATTTTGAGGGGATACTATCCAGTCCATAGCAGAACACAAAAATGTTTGTTGAAAATATGAATATAAAATATAGTCATTGGTGAAAACTTCTGATAAATTGACAATTGGTTGCTTATTGTAGTTAGGTTTTATGAATGTGAAAGAATCTATTTTTTAGAACTTTGCATTCAAATGCAATCATTTTAATAAACATTTTATGTTACTTCTTTTTTTTTTTTTCCCTTTACTTTGGTAGTTTCCCATAATGCGGAATTGGTATCTAGATATGCATGTGGCAAAGTGAAAGAGAAAACATTTTCCAAAAATTGATCAGATTTGAGGGGGAGGATTTTGAAAGTTAGATTTCTTTGGTCACTTGAATTGAAGGCAGTTTAATTCTAAAGTCCCCTTAGTTCTGTTGCATAATTGGCTTCCTAGACAAATCATGAAATAACCCTGGCTCATTAAAAGTACAATAGGAATGAGAAATCTGTTGGATGATTCCACTGTTCATGCTTAGTGTCTGTCCTAAAAGCAATACCATGAGAACCTCCACAAAACATTTTGTGCTCTGATATTTGTTTTTATTTTACAGAGCTAATGCTTCCTCTGGGTTTATTTCCTGGGATGGCTTCTTCTCTCTTCTTCTTTTTTTTTGAAGGGGGAGGGGGCTATCTACTAATAGTGGCTTCATTCCAACTAAGGAAACTGGCCTTCCCACATCCATTAATGACAAATTGCAATACTGTTGCTGGACTAGAAACTATCCATTAGAATCGATGTAGCTCCCAGGGTTATTAGGGAGCACATATGTTTTCTTTGTTTCTCCCTCCACCCCCCAAGTCAGTGCCCACAAGGCATTTTGTGGAGCTTCAGCTATTTTGTGTACAATTACACAACTGGTTTAAACTTATTTTGGCAAAAGCGTAGTGTATATGTGTGGTGTGGTGGAGGGTAGGCATTTTAAAATCCCTTGGAAAAGATGTATTTTCATACAAAGTACTGTTAGTTACAGTTTCTGGAAACCACTTTCATGTAGATCACAATGGGAGGTTGATATATAGTCTCATAGAGCTAGTGGACTCTGATCAGGCATTATGTAGAAATGAGAACGTAAGTGGGTCCAGAGAGATGTCACAAGGGCTTACCTGAGGTAGTGTTTAAGGCTGTCAGCCATGAGAGGCATGACTGTCAAGGGCCAGTACCTCCCACTCCAGCATGTCTTTCATCTTTTGTTGTAGCGTTTTGTCAGAACAGGGCTCGTGAAGAAATCTGTCTGGGCAAATGTTCTGTGGGTCTCTGGTTAGCATCTTGACTTTGGGAAAGACATTTCACAAATCATAAGATGGCAAAAGGTGGTCCAAAGAGGAGAAACTGAGTGATGAGGGTCAGAACTCCAGCTCTGGTCCTGATTTTGTGACTGCTTCGATGAGTGACCATGGAGGCAGACTACCACTTACATGCTCTGTGACCACGGGCGAGCTATTTGACCTCTCTCTGGCTCAGTTTCTTCATCTATCATGGGAATAATAATAGTACTTGCTTCATGAGGTTGTTTGATGATTAAATGAGTTCATACCTAGAAAGCACTGAGAATGATACCTAGCATACAGTTATCATTCAATGTTAGCTGCTTATTTTCCTCTTTTTTCATTTATTAAATGATTATCTCATTAACTTGCCTTCAGTGAATGTGGTTAATAAACCATTAATACTGCCCTGAGAAACGTCTAAAGCAGAGGACAGAAATGATCGCTTCACGCATTAGCTTCTAACATAAATGAGTAAGGAAATATTTTCAAGTATGAAAAGTTGGGGGCTATCTGGTCAACTTTTCCCTCCATTTAAAAAAAATTCTCCTCTGGATGCTCATTAGGGATTTCAACCCTTAATTTGGGCTCTATCCTCCACCTTCAGTTCCACCCCAAATCCTTGGTTTTCTTAAACTTTTTTCCCCCTCAGGAAAGTGAAAGAATAACAGCTCCAGCTAGAGACGCTTGCTTGAAATAGCAATTGGTACACAGCAGCTTCCTTTGCGGGTTTCTGCCAATGAGCCCAGCGGGCCCACAGGTCCTGGGTATGCCATTGGGTCCCCAGGAACAGGCCCCTGACCTTGAGGCTTGGCAGCAGGCCCAGGCTTTTCAGAAGAAAAGGATGACCCCCCTCCAGAGACCAGACAGGCACCACCCATCTTGCTATCGCTGGAGTCCTGTGCCAAGTACAACACCAGGAAAATCTCTTTTTCATTGTTTGATTTTCCATGGGCTTTGAAAAAGTTCCCATTTCTTATAGCCAAGTCCAGAATTAAATTATACTTCACTGATAACTGATGGGAAAAAAATCCCATTCAACTTCCTGAGACTCTTCCAACAGGCTTTGTTTGTGGCCTCACGGATGGTGTTTTTGACGTGCTCCAATAGCTCCTTCCTCAAATCCCTTCACACACGCTGAGCTTCACTCTGCTTTCTGATATAAATTATTCATCTAATTTCTTGAGCACCAGGCAGACATGGCTGAGGACTGCTTCCCTCTCTGAACATGAAATAATTGATGTTTTTCTGCTTTCCTGCCATGTGGCTAGGGAATTATTAAAATGGGCTTGTGTTTAATAGTTTTTGTTGGGTATTATTGCTCCATAGTTAAGCCCCACACTTCCCACCTCCTAAAGTGATGGGATGGTCCGTGAGCACAGAAATTCTCCAAGAACTCTATCTTCACACTTCTCCATTTCCTTTCCATGTCATCCCTCTTAACACAGAGAGGCAAAATGGCAATAATATGAGAATTTTATGTTAAAAAAAACCCCTCACAATCCAAAAAAATCCCCTAAGAGATTGCTTTCAATGTCCCCTCCCCCTCCTTACAGCCCACGCCACCACCAACAGTGACACCTAGTGGTCAAATATAAGTTAGTCCCTTCATTCCGAGTTGAGCAGCTTTTTACAGAAAATAGAATTTCCTTTGGAAGCAAATGGACGGAGTTTTAGGTCTTTCTGTGAATTGACAGATAGATTTCTTATAATGCATAATATATTATTTGGGGATGGGAAAGTGCATAATTTTTCTTAAGAACATATTGGACCTTTTTATCTGTTTTCTTTATAAAGTTTCTTTAGACTTGTGCTTGCGTGTCCCTCCCCGCCCTTAGGTAATGACCATTTGATTTTATTGTAACTTTAATATTGGCAGCTGCTCAGCAACATTTTGAACTTCAACACCTATGCTGTATACCTAAAGATAAAATATTTTTAAGTGAGTGATATTACAAATCAGCTATTTGCACAAATCTGTCTCAAACTCGTGGAACCACAGGTACTGGCAGAAATGGTTCCCATTTAAACAATGGTAATCCCCAGGAAGAGATGAGAGTTTTTCTCTTAAGTTTTTTTCAATAAATGAGGAAACATAAGAACATCTGTATTTTTAATGAAATCTTTTAGAGGTTATAAAAATATGGGAAAACCAAGAACCCTTTCTTACAGCCTTTTTATTTTTAAATAATTTTAAATAATTTCTAATTACTTTAAAATAATTTATTTTATTTTATTGTAATAGGTGCACAGGCAGTTGCAAAAACTAGTACAGAGAGGTCCTCTTTACCTTTACCCAGTTTCCCCATGGTAACATCTTACATAGCTATGGTACGGTGTCAAAACCAGGAAAATGACATTGGTACGATCCGTGTAATTTATTCAGATTTCATCTGTTTTACTGGCACTCAGTTGTATGTGTGTGTAATTCTATGCAACTTTATCACAGGTATAGATGCATGAAACACCACGCAAACAGGATACAGAACTGCTCTCTCACCACAAAGATATCTCATGCTACCCCTTCATCATATTAAAATAAATGATTGAGCCCAGACCCCTTGTCAGTGGCGTGTGTTTATCATCATTATCATCATCACACGCATTTATTAAACTGTATGTCCTCTGTTGTGTTAATTGCTTTATGTGAATTATGTCATTTAGTTTTTGCAATAATCTTATGAGGTAAAGATTATTTACCTTTTTTTTTTTTTTCTGCAACTGCATTCATTTAAAAGAACGGCAAGGATAGAATTAAGTAAAGAAAAATGACAGTTCATCTGATGGCTTGTCCCCTAACACACCAGATAAGGTTTGCTCCAGGCTCAGTTTTAAGTTTGATACAGATTCAGTTCAATAAATATGGGCGCTGAGCTAGGTGATGAAGGGGTTACGGGTGTTGACAAAGTACATTGCTCAAGGTGAGTCCTCAGTTCCCTCTGTTGGTCTTCTGAGATCCCCCTATTACCAAGGCCAGCCTCAGCTCTCAACAGCCCCAAGGACAAGGCTGGTTTCTCCTAAACGGCTTGGCACAGAGTCACTCCTGACAGGAATGGCAGGAAAACTGGGTTCAGTCTTCTCAGTTCCTCCTTACCGGTTCTGTTGGTGTCTTCTTATATCTTCAAATCCTTGAGTATCTGTAACGTCAGAACATGCTGGGAAGTATAACATCGTGAAATACCACCACGGTTTGAATTAGCTACTCTACATCCATTGATGTTAAGAGAGAAAATGCATTATTAGAATTCTGGGTCATTCTCTTGTCTTCTTTCCCATACGGCACAGTCAAGTAATGCCATTGTGCAGTACAAGACATAAAAATGTAAAAAATGGCATGAAAGTTCAGCTGGGAAGGGCTGTAATCACAGTACTAAATGGTTGGCTCCAGGTATAACTTTTTCGAAATATGAGATCTGCTTATCCACCTTTACCACCTGGGAGCTTCGCCAGTGGCACAGAAGTATTTAGTCCCCTGAATTTGCTCTCCTACGTAATGTCATTGGCAGGACTAACATTCTGCAAAGGCAATCTTGTGGTTTTTAGCATGCAGGGAATAGAGCTCCCTACCCTACTTCCTGAGGCCACTCATTCCATTTCTAATTACCTAATATTTTTTAAATGTCCCCAGAGAGGTAAAAACTGACTTAAAATTATACTTATGTGTAAATGACTGATATCAAATAAGAGCAGGCTGTATAGGGAAAAAAGCCCAGACGAGGGCGGGAGGGAAGAGGCTCCAAAGGGAATACCTGGGTGATGGGGCATAAGAAACAGTGGTGGTTGGGAGAACAGCATCACCTCCTCATGGTTTTGCCCCACGCCAGCTGTTTATGCAAGGCAGGAAGGGACTATAATTAGAGAGAGAAAGTGACAGGTTTTGGAAGGGAATATACAGGGGGTGGGGGAAAAACTTTAGCTCTGCTTCTTCCCCTGAAGGCCTCCTGGAGTCTGTGAGCCCCTCACAACACCTCAGAGCCCCAGAGAGGATGGAGGTTGCACAGGACGTGTCCCCATGAGGGGCCCTGAAGTGAGGTGGCTCTGTAGAGCGGCCACTGAATAATCTGCTCAAGTTTGTCTTCTGAAGGGTCTAAGGGGGCTGAGCAGGGCCTCCCACAGGGAACCGTGGCTGTGAGATCCTGTGTGGGGGAGCACCGCATGAGACGATTGTTCAAGCATGAAGAGTGCGCCCAGGAGTGTAATCTAGGAGGACCCAGTCAGGGTGAGACGGAGTCAGTGTTGTCGCTGGGGCAACTGACAGGACCTTCAGTGTCAAAGAGGAAGGCTGAATACAGGACGGAACAGGGGCAAGGAAGAGCCCGAGGAAGAGATCAGGACGAAGTTGGATAGCTGAGACAACATGATAGGCTCTTTTGAAGAGTCAGGAGGGGGACAGAAAGTGAGTACTGGAAAAGAATTTTCACAGCATACTAGTCCGGTGAGATGAGCTGCTCCATAAAAAGGATCCCATGGTCCTCCTGCTAAAAAGAAACTGACAAGACCACAAGCTACACTCTTTCTTACAGATTAATTAGCCTATTAAAAGATTCAAGAAGTCCTACAACCTGTGTAGTTTTGCTTAACCCATAATTTTCCCAACTAATCTGATCTTGGACTCCTTTTCATGTGTTATACCTAATCTATCCCTAGGAACACTTTGGGAAACACTCTCCTATAGTTCTTTGCCCCAATCCAGGTACATTGACCACCACCCAAAGTCTCCCTGGCCACTGAAGTGGTGTCCTGCAAAGCCCTTGCTGTTCAGCAGAGGTCTCCTCCCCTGCTGACCCGCGGTCCACTGGGCACCATTCACATCCTCTCCCCGTGCTGGCCCCAGTGCTGAGAACGTCTGGGCATCTGTTGAAAGGGAGCTCAGAGAACATCAACAACCTGCAGCATTGACTTGAAAACTATTGTGACTATACCACGGGAACACCTTCGAGCCCTTGGGAAGGGTGTTTTTCTTCTAGCTGGAGCGAAATGCTCTTTGAACTGAGCTTGCCTACCTGTACTTTTCAATTCTGGAGGGTTTTTGTTGTTACTGTTTTACTGTGATGCTACCTCAAGGCACAGCTGTGGGTTAGCAGCACTTTGTTACAAGCCAGTGCCGGCTAACAGACCATGAACCATTCACTGATAGCTAATACCCTTAGTTACACCTCACCCCTACTGAATAAAGGAGCCGAATTGCTAAATTTGTTTTTCCAAAAGACATTGATTAAAAGAGGTGACAAAGCCACTTGAATGCAAAATTTCCAACTGTCTAAAATGAAAAGCTTTCCGATCTTCATGTTGTAGGCTGGGGAGAAGGTTTTTTTTCCTACTGTGTGTAAATAATGGATTTCGCCTTTTCTGGGAATCCATCATCGAAGAGTATGTTGAATACTCAAACAATGGCAGTCTAAATTGTCCTGCGGTGACACTAACTAGCTGGAACTAATTCAGAAATGTGCACAGAGCATGATGAGGCTAACTTCGTGTGTGGGGAAGAAGCAGCACACCTCACCTGCCTCCATCACAGCTCATCTCAGGACAGACGCTGGCTGGGCCCGGGCCGCCCAGAAAATACGGGAACCTTGTTATAAATTACATCCAGCTTTGTTTTTCCTTTTCTTTTCTTCTCTTTCTTTCTTTTTTTAAAAGAGGCTCTTTGTCAGATAGAGAATGTAAAAGCTCAAATATTTTTTACTCATTTTCTTGCTGAGAGCTGCAGGCATAACCAGCAGCAACAACCAGTAATTAATCATCGCTCTGGATATGGGAGCACACGTTCAAAGACATTTTCAACTCACTGAAACACGTCATGGGTTTAAAATTTTGCCATAGAGCAGAATCTCTGGAATGAAGCTTTACATTCTTTCATATTTTGATGCACCTACTGAAGATGGCCAAAGGCAGCTTTTGTAAAGTCATCAGGGATGACAGAATTCCTTCCCCACTGAGGGATCTAGGGCAAGCAAGCGTCTCTGGACTACCCTGGAGACAAGCAGCAAGAGGGGCAGAGTCAAGCACGTGACACTGGGCAAAATACTAGGTGAGTGTTTTGGAAATGCTCTTTTGTTGCAATGAACAGAGACTCTCAAGTTACAGAGGTGATTTATTGCAAGGATGCTTGTGGAACAGCATTTGAAATAGAAAATGCTCAGGGCTGGAGATAGTTCTAGAAAGTGCCATGCTCTCTGTTGCTCTCAGGAACCACAGGGATACCCTCTCTTTGTTTATCTAGTTCTTTTTGTCATCTGTTGCATTCTACCCTGTCTGTGGACTGGTTGCTATTGCTTTTTCGTAACTTCCTCTTCCCTATAACCAGCTTGCACATGTTCCCTCTTGCTCCATCCTTTTTAAACTTCAGCTCTTATTACTAACTGACCGATTCTCTCAGCATTTTCATAGTTTATATTCTCAAGAGAGCAGATTTAACTGGTCTAGATTATAGTGATAGGCCTAGGCCACATCACAGGTTGCTGGCCAGCCTATGGACAGCCTGCCTTCGGGTCAGGAGCTTACCCCGGGTCTCATCAGCTGGGATCAGGTAGAGTAAGGCTACCCTGTTTAACACAGGCTCCTGCCACCTGTCCCTTCAGCAGGGGCTGTGATTGGGCAGGCACCATGATTGACATCTGAGGTCACCATTGTGTTCCTGTTCTGTAATTAATGAGGCCTTTCAGAGCGGCCCACAGCTCTTCTCATACACCAGCCCACATGGCTGTCAGACGGCATTTCCACTTCTAAATGAGTCTCCACTCTGTTCAGAGTTTTCATCTTCACTGCCTCTATTCTTGTAATTACCCCCACTCACTTTCTTCCTAATTGGTCTCCCGGGGGGACACTCCCACGTCCCTTCAGTCTTGCATCCATCTTTCCACAATTCACATCTGATCACACCACCCCTTGCTTATAACATTCAATGTCTCCCATTTCCCACAGAAGAAATTCTCCTTTAGGAGGTCTAAAAGTGTCCATGACCTGGTCCGGGCCAGCCTCCTCCCATAGCGTCTCTCACCGTCCCTCCTTTGCTGTCTACACCAACCTACTCCTTTCAGTTTCTCTCACATGCTGTACTCTCTCTTGACTTGGGGGCTTTTGTACCTGTGTTTCCCTTTCTCCATCTCAAACTCCCCCTCTTCTCAACTGAAACTTCCCACCTCTGACTTCTCTGACTCCCAGACGAGTGTGACGAGGACAGAGCACATCTGCTCTTTGCAGTTATACCCTGGCCCTGGTCCTGGGGCGGCCTCAGTAGGTGCTCTGTGAGTGTTTCTTGCTGGTGTGTTGTTGACCCCAGAATTCTGAGAGGTTATATCTCTGTGGAGATCAAAAGTGAAAGGTAAATAAGAGTGATTTGGATAGAGGAAGAGCAAAAGAGAGTGAAGTGAAATAGAGAAGGACATGGTATAAGGATTTTGAAAAACTCATGGAGTTTAGATAAACCCCTGAAGAAAAAAGATCTATGGACTTTGATTACTGAGAGAAATCTGCAGCCCCCAGAGGACCAGCAAGATCAAAGGACTTGCTGCGGAATCCATCTCAAGGATATCTAGCCATTAATAACAAGAGGGATTTAGGATCTGGATTAATTTGTTTAGCAGAGAGAAGCTTAACTCCCTTCTGTCCTTTGGAATAGCTGTGGTACTTTGGATGGGATGTGAACCTGGACACACCTGGCCCCTGTGGTTTCCTGGGACAGTCTGCATTCCAAGGGGCAGCCTAGAGCTCCCTATGTGTTCCCAGCACCAGAGCTGTCTCGTGCTTCCTGATAAGCATTCACAGACGCTGTGGCATGGCCTCTCCTCCTTGTGTTCGGCCCACCCTACGCCCATGGGAGACAGAAGAGCTGGACAAAATTGACACACTTCTCTGAAGGGTCATGCTCGTCCCTCTCTGACACGAGCTTTCTCGGGGAGGATCATGGAGTCAAGCAGCCATAGTTATCTCTACCCTACTGGCATCAGGTAGATGTTACATTTTTACAGTGTCTGCCAGAAGCATACAACTGACACCACTCTCCACATGTTTTAATGTGAGAGCCTAAATTCATGAGGCAGCAAGACACACTGGAAGCCAAAATGAGAATGGCCACCTCACTGCATTTAGCAAGTGAGAGGTAGAGCAGGAAAGAGAGTTGGCAAGTGGCTCGTCAGCTAGTCAACTAGCTCCGTTCAGGCACACAGATTAACCAAAACCTCTCATGGAATCAGTTTCCTGCCAATAGCCGATGGTAACCAGGAAGAACCCAGGCTCACCACAACCTGGAGGAAGGAGAAGATGGCGAAAGTCAACAGGCACTGTAGTAACTGAGGACTTGTTTCCTCTGACAGGGGTCAAAGAAGGAAGAAATTGCTCCTGGAAGCTTACAGTGGTGTCATGGTCTGAATTAGAAAGGCTTGTAGATCACACCTTCACTACGATGTCTCTCCTAATCATCCTGCAAATGTCCTGCTATCCATGTGACTTGGACTGAGCAATGTTGGTGGGAAGCAGCCCTTGTCTTCACATCCAGAGCAGTGGGTGGCCCTATCAGAAAAGCAGGGATCTTAGTTATCTCTTTTCTTTTCTTTTTTTTTTAATTTTTATTTATTTATTTGACAGAGAGAGACACAGCGAAAGACGGAACACAAGCAGGGGGAGAGGGAGAGGGAGAAGCAGACTCCCAGCTGAGCAGGGAGCCCGATGCGGAAGCTCGATCCCAGGACCCTGGGATCATGACCTGAGCCGAAGGCAGACGCTTAACGACTGAGCCACCCAGGTGCCCCTTAGTTATCTCTTTTCTTGATAGTTCAGTCTGAAGAGATGTGGGATTCTCACCTCCCAGCCATCCAATCTGAGGCTGATATAAGTAAACAATAGGTGCCTTGTTTAAGACTCTTTTTTCCCCTTCTCTTCCTCTGCAGAAAGCAAGCAAGCGAACAAACAAATAAAACCAAAACCAAACAAAAAAAACCCAAACAGGCTGGGTTATCTTGATCAAGGTACCTAATCTCTCTGAGCCTGTTTTTCCAGCTGTAAAATCAGGGGATTGGACTTTGTTGAAAAGTCCTCTCTACTTCTAAAATCCATGACGTTTCATATAAAATATTCAGAAGCCATAAGAAAGAGGGGGGAACACATTCTTTTCCCTGATGGGCCATCAAATAAGAAGAGTAATGAGTATTTGGGTGCAGGGTTCACAACAAGCCTGACTTACAGACTTAAGATGCCTAATTAAATAGTGGCCTCCCCAAGGTCACAGCCTCCTTCCTGTCGGTGTGTCTCTCCACTCAGTGCCTGGTACTCCATAATGCTATGCATAGGGTGGGCTCCCTCACAGCTGTTGACTTAACTCTTAACAGACTTTGTTTTTCTCCAAGGTGGATCCTAGACCTGTATGTAAGGCCCAAGGCGGGTGGAGGCATAGGCTTGCTGTAGATATTTGCATTTGTTCTGTTCTCTTCCTCAGTGTTTAGACCAACGTGTCTGGTGGGAGCTAGATTTATGAAGGGCTGCTCTCGTTTCGGCTGCCTGGCTTCCTTGCTCAGAGTCAGGCTGCCTTGGGATGTTGATTTTTGCTCTTTTGCCCATTGTCTCCCTGCTCCCTATTTCTAATTTCTTTTTTTCAGAGGCTGACGCAGTTATTTCCACCCCGAGTGCTTGGCCCTGCTCTCCGGCTCTGGGCTCCGTAACCCATGGCAACAAGAGAAGGGAAGCAGGTGATCACACACCACACACACACATTATTCGTGCGCGCTCTCTCTCTCTCTGCTTCTGGCAGTCTAGGGCACACAAAGGGAAGAGTCTTAACTGGCTGCAGTGCCAATTAGAGACACAGGCCTCATGGCTGGTGCTGAGCTCTCAGGGCTTCCGGGTCACAAGGCAGCAGCTGCTGGGGAGCAGCGTGGCCTCTCCTTCTGTTTGCTCCAGCTCCTCGTATTTCTCCAGGGCAGCAAAGTAAAATCTGACCTTGCATACACAGTTAAAAAATGTCTTCACAGCCGTCTGTTCCCTGCTAGCCTGGCCTGGAACCCTATTTTATGTGACTGCGGAGATTGGCAGAATTGTGCCGATGAGTCATAAGTGAGCTTACGTATATTTAAGATGAGAAGAAATTTCTTTCCACATAATTTTCCAAGTAGAAATCATAATTAAGTCACTTAAAATCTAAACTCTCAGCCCTGCCCCCTCTCATATTGATTGGTTCTAGGAAGTTTCAACCCAGTTCAACAATTTTTTTGTTCCTTGCCGAATTTTCTAGTTGGTTTGACCTAAGGATCAGAAGAGTCAAGTGACTGACCTGTGCTCAAGTGGTAAAAATCCCCTTTCTGTTCAAGGGCTAGAAATACATGGTAGACAGGTTCTTATCCTACTTGGTTGTGGGTTAATGAATAAGTCATTTTAAATAAGCATCATAAAATGTAATATATATAAACCCAGTAAAAATAATACATACAATACATATAAACCATTATAAAATACATAACATTTTATTTTCATTTCAAACTTACCAATATACAGTAATTTCCAACTCTTTTGATGTAGAGCTAAGGTCTGATGTTTGAAGGCCAACTCAACTTTCTTGTAGTATAAGCTGTAATAATAATAATAATAATAATAATAATAATAATAATAATCTGTCTAGATTTTTATGGTTTTCCCCAATATTATACAATAATCTCATTTCCATCTCATTTGAAGACAAAGTAACTTGTCTATTCTTTCCAAATAATTCAACCTATTTTTCAAGGAAAACTTTATTTCCTTTGCATTCACATTGCATTGGTTTACATATTACTTAATAAAATTATGAATTATAAAAACAAATGCAACTGGCAAAAACTGGTTTGGGAATAAGCCCAAGTACTCTTGATAAATTGGATTCCCAACTCTTGGGAGCAGAGGTGTGTAGATATTCAAGAAAGCAGCATCCAGCATTGCAGGGCAACTAGGAACTCCTAGCCATTCCAGCACGTGACTGTTGAATGTGATTACTAATACTAGAAATGCAAGAATGTGATTACTTATACTAGAAAGCTAATACCAGCATGGAACTAGGCAGCCCCTTCCACTGATCCCCTCCACGTTGTCCTGATCCTGTGCCATTTCTAAGATCAGTTCTTCATATTTAACATTTGGACAACTTCACCTGTCCCATGTGCTTCTCAAATTCACCGTGTCCAAAAACAAGCCCTTCTCTTCTTTTAAGATGAAATAGCACATGCTGGTTTTGCTAGTAGGAAAACTCTTTCCCTAAAGGAAATCTTAAGCCAGGCTGAAGCCAAGAGGGGACCCCAGAGGTGCAATGTCCATCATGACCCTTCAGGAGATCCAAGGAGCCCCTGAGGATTTCCAGAATTCTTTAGAGCACAGATGGAAAAACCTCCGGAATAGGTTTGAAGCCAGACAGAGCGGAGTTCAAATCCTCACTCTTCCACATGCTATCTGTGTGACTTTGGGCTCCTCACTCTTCCACATGCTATCTGTGTGACTTTGGGCAAATTGGTTATGATCAGAGTCCTAGTTTCCTCAGAAGTAAAGAGGGAATAACATAGCTTCTAATAAAAGTTGTGAACATGAGATGAAACCCTGCATGAAAAGCACTTGACATGCTGAGATACTCAGTAGTGTCTCCAAATCAGTTCCTTTTTCAATGGTCTAGATTTTTTAATGGCACCCAATTCCCAAGGTTTGAAACCTCAGTTGCCACTGGCCCTTCCTTCCTCTTGAACTATCACCCTCCCACCACATCACCCAGTTATCTGAGAAGTTCTGCATTTTCTAGCCCCTTAACATCAAATCCTCAGCTTAGCTTCCATTTCATTTTCCTGTTACCATCTTAGTTCATGCCTTTGTTACCCCCTAACTTCCTGCTACTCTGTACCCACAAATTCAACCTACACATTGATGACCAGTGACCTTCCTGAATCACAGAACTGACTGGACAGATTGTACTCAGAGCCCCTCAATGGTGCCTGGTAGTCTACCACATAAAATCCATATGGTAGAGCTTGGCATTCAAAGTGTTCCAAGGTTTAGGCTCTTTTCTTTTCTAGGCTTATCTTTGACGACTTCGCCACCAACTCCTATGTCCAGCCCACACAACTCCTCTCTGTTCTCTGACCAAGTCTGTGCCTCTCTCCCTGCCATCTCCTTCACTTTTCCCTCACCATGCCTCTGGCTGTGCGAGGTCCACCACGGTTTCAAGCTGAAGTGGCTTTTTAAAAAAACAACGTCGTCTCATCTTTTCGTCTTTTAAACACCCTCCCCTGGCCTCACCCCCGAAGTTTGTGTCAGTCTTCCTGTATTGTTAATATTTGTACATTTATTATATTCTTATTCATAAGTTATCTCTCCTGTGAACCTGACTCAGGACCTTGCCATAGTAAGCTTCAGAAAATATATCTTGACTGAATACTTTTTGATAAACATTTCAAGGTATAGATAAGGTCCAAAAGAAGAAACAAAAGCAAAGTATATACCAAGACTTACCATGGGTTCATACTATATGTACTTTCATCTCCTCAGGGGCCTTGCCAAAAAGACACTGCTACCCTTGAAGTCTTGATTTCCCTCCCAGGAAGTTGGGCATGAAGGCAAGGACAGAAGTTAATCCCAAGGAAACAGGGTTTTCCTTGGCTGTATGTTTTATTGATACAAGTTTATTCATTAATATCTTAGAAAAATTACTGTAAATTACTACCTTGCAAGGAAACAGAGGAAAACCCACATGTTCTTTCATATGCTTCTTGCTGCCATTTTATTTTCTATCAAGCTTGTTGTGGGCTGTCAATGGCCATGATTTCCTGAACATTTTAATTATAGGAAATTCCTATAATTATAGGAAATTGTGACCCCAATAACTGTTTCTGACCTGTCTGCATCCAAACCCTTGCCTTTTTTCACCACAACAAATCTAAAACTTCATCTGATATTATTCCATATTATAACCATGAAAAACATGGAACATTGCAATGAAATAGTAGAAGGAGAACTCAACTGGCATTACAAACTGAAGAAACCCAAATCTCCCTTATCCTTTTTTATTAAGCTGGACAGACTGCTAACAGAGTATAGACATTGGGCTCTGACCGCTGGAGGAAACCGCCGTTATCAAACAAACATCTGCTTGCTTCCCTCTGCAGTCCCTACCAGCTGTAGCCGAGGCACAGTAAATTACTCTGCTAATTCTATTGGTTCATGCCTGCACTTCTCTAATGTAGAATATTGATTTGTGCCAGAGGTCCTGGGCCTGCACAGATTCTAAAGGTGCAAGTGGGCAAAAGCGGGTATTTTTAACACCAGCAAAACCTGCCATATGGGGAACTGTTGCCGGAGTTGAAAGATACCTGGGGACAAGGATTGGAAGGACAGAGCTAAGATTGAAAACAATGTATCAGTTCATTGAAAGAGTTCCCTTTAAAGGTAAAACATTGGGAATCATAGAGGAGAAGAGCACCTTTTAGTCACTAATGGAAGGCCGTGTGATGTTGACCCATTTTGAAGGATAATGGGAATGAGCTGGAGGATGTAATGAGGAAAAATCCTTAGCTGATTATTTGATGTAGAAATTCTACTCATAAGGAAAAAAAAAAAGAACCCTCTAAAGCATGCCTATTATTAGGCTGTTCCTGATTTTCAGAAGCACCAGGGTGTAATAACAGAGAAGTCCGACTCTGGGATTCCCTGGTACCTAGTAATGTGACTTTAGTACCTAGTAGTGTGAAGTTGTTTCCTCGTTTCTAAGAGGCCGTAAGAACGAAGTGAAAGATTACATGGAAATCACTCATCACAGCCACAAGCTTATTGTTCGATGTACTTTCAGGGCTCTGTGTCCTTCAGCCAGAGAGCTTATAGGCAATGGAATTCACTCTGAAGGCTTCTGTGGGAAGAGCAGACTGGGTGTTGGAGACCAGGACTCCTCTGAGAAGAAACCACCTACCGCATCCTCCAGAGGTTGATAAGCACTTCCTTCTCTGGCTGGATGGAGTGTGAAAAAGCTTACCCCAGAGGAAATTAACCCCAATATGTAAGGCCAGTGGGATTAATACCATCAGGCATTGAGGAGTTATCCAATTGCTTCTGAAGTGTGAGGGGCTGGACATAAGCTCCCCACCTACTCCACTTCTCAATTTCACAGCTATTGAATTTCAAAGAATTATTCTCTGTGTCTTCCTGGTTATTTTAAATTCTACTGTCCCTGGCAGAGTGAGGTGTGGAAACAAGATTCAAGATAACTTTCGAGGATGAAGCTGACGTTGATTCAAAGCAGATGTTTTGGTGGGATGCCCTCACCTGTATGGACAGCTGGCTTGTGTTTGGTGTGGCTTTTCTGGAAGGTGAACCGAAGCCCAGAACACTTAAAATCGTGGGGCATCTCAGAAGATTCAGTAAAGCGTTAGGGTCCCTCCTTTCTCAGTTCTAAACTACTGATTTTAAAATAAACCTTTGGGGAACCATGCTTTCATTAGGTGGGACACAGCCCTGTCTGAGGTACTGTACATGGATTACACATCTAATACACACAACACTGCAAGAGTGGACACCACAATGCCCTTATCTAGGCGGGGACATTACCTACCAGAGAGGTAAAAGCATGTAACTTACCTAAGGGTTCACAGCTAATAAAGTGGTAGAACCGAGATGGAATCCATACATGCCCATTTGACTTCAAAAACTGTCTTAAATTGCCTACATTACAACATATATTAAGATACACAAACCACCTGGGCCTGCTAAAACTCAACCAATTTTGACCTACAAAATGGCAGTTTCATATGGCTCAACCAAATACTTCATTTGACCTACGGCCTTGATCTAAACATTTTGTGTTGATACCATAATGTTTTCCAAAAAGGAATGCAAGTAAGTATGATTGGATTTGAATTTCAATTCTTCTCCTTTTTCTGCTACAAAATACTAGAGGACCTGACTAATCCTACCTCAATGATTTATGCATTACTTGATGTTTTGCTAATGATTTTGAAATTAATCTTTGTATTTTTTTTATCAGCTTTATTGTATTCTGACCAGCTGAGCTTATAATTGTGTTTCCCTCTCGTTGGCTGCTGAACTTCACACATTTTGCTATTATGACTTTTACATTCTTCAGGTCTTTCCACGCTCAGTAGATTGCTGGAATAATTGTTGCTCTTTGTGCCTTCCAAACGAGTATAATTTAAAAAAAACATAAATTATATGAAACTATATTAAATTATCTGGGGTCTAGGAAATATTCTCAGTGAGTACAAACCCGGCCAGAATTATATGTACCTAAGATGCACTTTAATAGACATTTTATTTAAAAAACGCTTTATGATAGCATGAGAAGGTATATTTTACATTTACATGTACACCTGTAGGGATGAGTGTTTGAAAATATAAACAATTTGCATAGTAATGTTTATTATCTATGTTTCAAATTTACACTTAATTAATATGTGGGTTTCGTCAGCTTTTCCCTCTTCCTCCCCCATAACTCAGTATCTTTATCTTTCACTATGACCAGATAGCTTTTTTTTAAGGAAGTTCACCATCCCTCTGCCCCCAGGTCTTTATCTCCAGTTCTCCTCTAGAAACTTTTTGCCCTTGTTTCCAGCGAACTCTTTTGAAAGACATATTTTCTCAATTTACAGTTATTGAGACATTGATAAGATGAATCCAGTTATCTTTTTTTCCAACCCACCTAAGGAGAATGTTGGTGAAATGATACTTTTCATTTGCTTGGCACTTCTTACTTTGGGAGAGAGCTTTCACTGTTATTTGTCATGAACATTGCATGTCTATCATAGCTACGTCTCTGTACATGCTTTTTTTTTTTAAGATTTTATTTACTTATTTATTTGAGAGAGAGAATGAGATAGAGAGAGAGAGAGAGCATGAGAGGGGGGAGGGTCAGAGGGAAAAGCAGACTCCGCACCGAGCAGGGAGCCCGATGCGGGACTCGATCCAGGGACTCCAGGATCATGACCTGAGCCGAAGGCAGTCGCTTAACCAACTGAGCCACCCAGGCGTCCCTGTACATGCTTTTTAACTTAAAAAAATTGCCTGAGTATTCAGCAACATCTAGGTTAGACTGTCTAGATTTCTTATTTAGGGGTAATTACTCAGTTTTGGACTCTTTCCTAGTTTTCAGACTTTGGACCTACTCATAGGAACGTTCTATGTCATGTTTTTGCTTGTCAATAACAACACAATAAGATATAGTACTCTTCCTCACTTTTCAACTATGATACTTTGGAAACATACTTGTTCTGGCAAATGCAAACATCTTCCTGTGTTAGGGGTGTGCCGACCACGTTGTCAGGAATGGTTACATCAGGAGCTATAAATTGCTGAGAAGTCTGCCAGAGCTGAGATGTTTCAGGTGGTCTTCCTCAAGATCATTTAGATCTAGGCATTTGAAAAGAATCTTCTAAAGACAATTAAAAAAAAAAAAAAGAGCAAATCTCACCAGTGATGGAGAGGTTGCCAGAGAACTCTCAAAATCACCACCACTCCTGCAGTAATTGTCACATCCTGTTTTTGTCTCTCTGCTCCAGCAGCCGCCTCCGTAGTTCCAAGGCGCGTTCCTGCACACTTCTTGCAGGATGTCACAGCCATTTCCTCAGTTTGTGTAGATGTTTTTATTAGGTTGTGGACAATACGCATGCTGGCTTGTGAAGAGTTAACACTCAGCTGTGCATTTGGTGTGCCCTGACTCACAATATGTTTCCTTTGAAGCGAGGGTGCAGTGTTTCAAAAGACAATCACTGTAATTCTATGCAGATTTTTCCTGATGAATGAATAAGAATTTTCAACTGAATCTTTAAATAAGTGAAACAGGGTAAGGAGTGGATATAATCCTTAATTTTTTTGATTAAAAGGCATTTCAAATTTGAAAAACTTAGGCATTGTATACATACCTGATTTATTGTCAAATGTGTGTCTTGAGTCATAAAGCTGTTGTAGAAGTTATATAAGGCTTGCAAAAAAAATGGTGTGGTCTCTTTGTGAAGCTAAATGAAATAAAATATAAAGTTTGTGATACATTAAATCACAAACATAAATATGCACTTTATGGCCAGCTGTTATTTCTAAATGTGCACATTTTAAAATAGAAACATTTACCCAACGTGCTGATTAGCAATTTCCCAGTTCCAAAAGGCCCAATCACATTTAAGATGCAAAAGATTAAAATGCCTCAATGGATAAAGTTAATAGTTCATCTTCCTAAATGTTTTTATATGTTTTAAGTCTTATAGTCCCTTCCGACCCTGTAGACTCAACGGCTGGAGTGACTTTGATGTGGATTTGTTTTTACGCACATGCTTCTATCGGAAGCGAGTCTGACTGTGTCCCAGACACCGGAGAGAAATGTTCTGCATAGGAACGGGGGCCATGTGGCCCCATGCGACTTCACACTGTGTGGGCATGTTCTTGGAGAAAGTAAACTGCTCCTTATCATCAGATCACAAATATTCAACCTTAATTTTGGCTAAAGATCATCTCGGTTGCTAATGTTCCATCTCTGAGGGATTTTACTCCTCCCCGGCATAAAAACTGGTCAAGGAGAACATGCAAGGTTATGTTGACTCTACAGTGCAATTCTCTGGGGAGACCTTATTTGCTTGACCACGTGGTATCTCTGCCTCTGTAGGTGGGTCAGAATTGTTAAATGCCTCTAGTCTTCTCGAGCGCATTGGCAATTGGCGGTTCAAAAGTTCATACGATGCCATACGTCCTAATAACTTTTATCTACATCTAAAACAATACGGGACTGTCAAATAAAATCCTGCATGCAAACAAATGATGGAATGCAGGGGAACCCTCTGCTTTAGCCTTTTCTCCTTTGTCCAACAAGCTAATGCAATAAGGCCAATAATAAAAGGCTGTGTACTAGGCCTAAAGCCTGTGACAGATAAAAAAGAAATGTTGGAAACCAATGAAGCTTTTGCACAATTAGATTTTTTGAGGCTGTGCTGTAAGGATTGCCCAGAGCCTGTTCAGTCCTGATTGATGGTAAAATCATAACTACATCATATTAGCTGTAGAGTTCACTGACAGGTTACTACAGATTAATATTGCCACTGCTGTTCACTTACCATCAAACCAGGGAAATATGAATTGAGCTGTTCTTCTAACAAACCCTGCATATTAAAAGGTAAGGTGTCCTACTGAACAGTCTCCCGTGTCACTGAGGAAAGACACAAACAATGTCTACTTGAGAGATATGCAGATGTGCTGTAGCATACTAATTAGTCTGCCAGGAGAGCAGGAGAGCCCCATCACACCCGGCTGGCTAACGAGCCTTCGTGTGCGCCCGTTCCTCCAGAGCTCTTGGCGGTAGGACTGCAAACAACACCCTAAAACGTGGAGGTACAGACCTTGGTGACTTAAATGCAGGCTGCCAGGCAAATTGCAGTGACACAAATTTGGCCCATGCGTTTTGCATCATGTGAATATGAAACAGGGGAAGCCACGGAGCTGAGTTTTGTTGGCATTGGGCTCAGGAGGTTCGGTGGGCTCTTTTCAGAGATGCTATCCACAGCAAGGTGAGGTCACCTGTCTTTGGCTTTACTCCAAAAATGTTGAAAATGCAGGAAATAAACATGTGCTGGTCATAATGACATCTGAAAATGAAAGCATTTTAGCCTTTTAGCACCCCAAGCCTTGGGTAAGAAGTCAACTGTGAAACCATATGATAATTGACTTTCTCTGCTTGACTTACTTCACTTAGCATAATCTCCACCAGTCCCATCCATGTTGATGTAAAAGTTGGATAGTCATCCTTTCTGATGGCTGAGTAGTATTCCATTGTATATATGGACCACATCTTCTTTATCCATTCGTCTGTTGAAGGGCATCTCGGCTCTTTCCACAGTTTGGCTATTGTGGACACTGCTGCTATGAACATTGGGGTGCATATGGCCCTTCTTTTCACTACATCTGTGTCTGTGGGGTAAATACCCAGGAGTGCAATTGCTAGGTCATAGGGTACCTCTATTTTTAATTTTTTGAGGAACCTCCACACTCTTTCCCAAAGTGGCTGTACCAACTTGCATTCCCACCAACAGTGTAAGAGGGTTCCACAACCTCGTGGAACATAAGGAATAGCATGGAGGACATTAGGAGAAGGAAGGGAAAAATGGAGGGGGGAGAATCGGAGGGGGAGACGAACCATGAGAGACTATGGACACTGCGAAACAAACTGAGGGTTTTAGAGGGGAGGGGGGTGGGGGGATGGGTTAGCCTGGTGATGGGTATTAAAGAGGGTATGTTCTTCGTGGAGGACTGGGTGTTATACGAAAACAATGAATCGTGGATCACCACATTAAAAACTAGTGATGTATGGTATAGTGACTAACATAACATAATAAAATTGAATTAAATTTAAAAAAAAAAGAAGTCAACTATGAGACAAAAATAGGGCTCACTCTACAGCCTGGGAAACAGAAGGGTGAGTCAGTCCTGATGAGGGATGGCTGGAGTAACAGAGACACTTTCACATTGTGCCTGGTGTGCTGACAAAGCCCAGCCTGGAATCAGGCAGGAGACCTGTGATTTTGGCCCTTGGTCAAGGCATCTGGTCTTTTGTAACTCGGAATGTTGTATCTGTCAAGTGAGGGGTTTGACCTAGGTGATGTCTAAAGTCCTTTTCAGTTCTATTATCCCATTCCTCAGGCCCTGATGTCTTATATCTTAGGCCACGTTTCAGTTACTATCGATCTTACTATTGCTTTGTAGAGAATATGCAACGAGCTAGAGAATCAGCCAGAGCCTGGAGGAGAAGATAATAGTGTCTTTTCATTATTAAAGACAAAATGGTGACCTTGGCAACCGTAAACGACAAGCTTCATAAACAACATTAATAGACAGATGACAGACTGGGAGAAGAATTTGCAATGCTTAAAACTGCCTCTAAAAAAAGTGACATTGGATTATTACATAAAATATAAAAAGAACTCTTGCAAACTGGCCAGAAAAAGGCAGGAAACCTCAAAGAAACATGCACAAAGGCTGTGAAAAAGCAATTCACAGGAGAGGAAACTCAAATGGTGAACTGGTATCAGAAGGGGCACTCAAGTTCACTGGTAATCAGAACACAGACCAATTCAGACACATTAGAATGTCACAACTGGAAAGCTGGATAATGCCAGGTGTTTACAAGGACATGGGCGTGATAGGAACTCTTTGATTGTTGGGAGAAGAGTAGAGTATGAGCATTTCAGAAAACAATCTGACAAGCTTAGTGAAATTAAAGTGAAGATGACAAGTTAGCCAGGAAGGCAGGGAAAACGTGAGGTTCAGCCATAAGTTACTAATAGTGCCCCCTTCACTTCCCAAAATATTCCACTTAGGGAAGACAATAAATTATATAGTCGTCTTACTTCTGCAAGCCCACTTCTGAACACATCCCAGAGATATTATCGCAAAGGGATCATGCACAAAGATGTCTTTTTAGCGCTGTTTGTGTTAATGGGGAGTTGGAATTCTCATGGGTGCCCTTCATAGGACAATAAATAAATTCGTGGGGTGGTTGTATTCTATGGAAAACCATGCAACAAATAGAGGCAGTATGATCAATGTTTAGGTATACAATATTTTGACATACAAAATGGATACATTTTAAAAGCAGAATTATGAGTGAAGAAGCAAGAAAAAATGAGATTTAAAGTATAATGCCATCTGCCCTAATTTAAAAAACAAATTCAAATTTGTTAAATACAAAACAATGCTGCATATACAAAGATACACATATCGACAACATCAGAATGCCTGTGCGGAGGCGAGAGGAATGGTGATGAGGATTCTGGGGTGAGGAGGAGAAAATAATGAAATAAGAGAAGGGTCTTGTGGGAATAATGTGACAACAGGCTATAAGGTGAGGTGTAGGATTTTTATAGGCCTCTGCCCTTGATCCTTCACCTTCCTGAAACAGTCCTTCTGCCTCCGTCATTGCTCACCCTGTGTGTCCCGCCTGGTGTGTCCTTCCGTTCCTCTTCCTCTCTCAGTCTTACCCACTTTCAGGACTAGTTTGAGGTGCAGCTCTTCTACAGAGCCTTCCTCTCCCATCTCAGCCCCAAGTGACCTTGATTCTCTCCTTCAATGCAACTGTTAAGAGTGCACACTGCTTGGAATCCTAAGTATCTTTTTATACATGTGCTTTCTCTGCAGGGACTATGTTATGTGCTCTCAACTCTCTGGAATACAGGCATACCTCATTTTATTGCACTTTGCTTTATTGTGCTTCCCAGATATTGCATGTTTTTAATAAACTGAAAGTTTGTGGGGACCCTGAATCGAGCAAGTCTATGGGCCTGATTTTTTCAACAGCCTTTGCTCCCTTCATGTCCCTGTGTCACATTCTGGTAATTCCCACAACGTTCCAAGCTCTTTCACTCTTATTATATTTGTTCCAGTGATCTGTGATCAGGATAAGACAGTGTACATAGTAGATAAATGTGTGTTCTGGCTGCTCCGCTGACCAGCCATTCCCCTGTCTCTCTCCCTCTCCTCGGGCCTCCCCATTTTCTGAGACACAACAATATGAAATTAGGCCAATCCTACAATGGCTTCTCAGCGTTCAAGTGAAATGAAGAGTCAGTCAATGTGGCAAATTTCATTGTTGTCTTATTTTAAGAAATTGCTCCAACCACCCTCACCTTCAGCAACCAGCACCCCGATCAGTGAGCAGCCATCAGCATCCCGGCAAGACCCTCCACCACCGAAAAGATTACAAGTTGCTGAGAACTCCGGTGATAGTTAGCACTCTTTAGTAATATTCTTAAATCATGGTATGTGCATTTTTTTAGTCATAATGCTATTGCTCACTTGATAGACTACGGTGGAGTGTAAACATAACTTCTATATGCACTGGGAAATGAAAAAAATTCATTTGACTCACTTTATTTTGCAATATGCACTTTATTGTGGTGGTCTGGAACTGAACCCCCAATATATCCGAGGATTGCCTGTAGTCCTAAACCTTTCATAAAGTATTATCAAATAAACATTTATTGACTCCCTGCTTGGATACTGAAGGAGTATATGATAACCCCTGGATTACTGTCCCTTTCTTCAATAGATCAAAAACTAACGATGTAATGTATGGTGATTAACATAACATAATAATAATAATAAAAAAGAGCTTACAGTCCATTGGAAAGGTATGTCAATCCCCTGAGAGAATTAGAAAGTGAAAGATGTCAGGAGGTACACTAGGGGATGGGCTGGAATTGGGGGAAGTGACGCCCGGGACTGGTGTGAATCATAGCAACTTCCAGTTTCAGAGCAGAACTTAACCTTTTCTGTATGCTCTTTCAGTCCAGGCCTGGCATGTTAGGTCAGGACAAGGGAGAGTTAGATATATAGTAATGTTTCAGCTAGATCTGCTGGTGATGGTGATTATAAGATCATGAAGGCATTTCCCTACTACAGAGCCAATGCTCATCTTTTCTGTCTGGTGTATTTGAGGGCTAAAATAATTATTGAATGAATCTGAACTTTGCAGAGGGAAATATTAACTGAGGACTGAAAACAAGGAGTGATGTCCTTAGCTAGTTTAGGACCACAGCCCTGATCCTCATGGCAGCCAAATTTGTCAGTGGCTTGTGTTGCTGTTTGAGATGGGAAGGCATTGAGTCATAGGATACCCACCAAAGAATGGGCTAAATAATAATGATATTTAATGATCTCACATATAAAGATGTTTGGAATAAGGTGATGCCATGAATGATTTAATGATAATCCTATTACTGAGGACCCAGGTTCCTCCTCCACTTCTACCTGCCATCCTTAGCCTGTTTGCTTTTCATCCTCAAATTTATTGCATCGTGGACATAAGATGGCCACCATAATTCTAGACTGCACATCTTCGCAAAGCTGTGCCCAAAGGCGGGGTGCTAAGAAAGCTTCTCTCCAAGATCACTGTTTGTCAAAGAAGGACGTATTTCCCAGAAGCTGCTAGCAGACTTCCCGTTACAGCTTATTGTCCAGAACTGGGCCGTAGCCATGACTAACCACAAAGGAATATTGGGCTGGTTTAGTGCTATTATAGGAGGCAAGCTTTGCTAGCATGGAAGAAAGGGGAAGGGATTGGTGGTAACAGAGGCAACCGAGAGATTTTTACAGGCCACAACCATATTGGGTATTCAAGAAACTTTGAACCTTTTCTGCAATTTCATGCCTCTATCTTGTGGAATAAAATCACGTTCATGGGCAGCAGTTCTCACAACTCTCAGACCTGGAATCACGCCTTCATTCCTTGGTGGATCATAGGGAATTTTCTTTAATTTACTTTCTTTCATCCATTTATTTGTCTAACTAATCATTCATCATATGCTTATTGAGCATTCAGCAGATGCTCTTAAAACTTTTTATGCCACAGACTCCTTTGGCAGCCAGATGAAACCTACAGATGCCTTCTCAGAGTAATGTTTTTAAAATCATTCCAAAAAGTAGGCAGAATTACAAAGGAAACAAATTAAATTAAAATGCAGTTTACCTTTGGACCCTGTGGCCAGAGCCCATTCTAGTGCCGGTATATAAAATAATAGGCACTAAGCAGGGACATTACCTTCATCGAGTTTAGAACCCGGTGGAGGTGACAGCCAAGCAAAAGGCAATTTAAAGCTCTGACACAAGAGGTATAAGGTGCCATGGGGACACAGCTGAGGGGACCCAGCTCAATCTGGGATGGGGTTGGAGGAAAAGAGAAAGATTCCTGGCTATCTAAGCAGAAAGTCAAAGGAATTAACAAGGAAAGAGGTATTGGGAAGACAATTCTCGTGAGAAAGAAAAGTAAGTGTAAAGATGTATAGATGAGAGAGATTGTGGAGGCTTTGGAGAACAGTTGCTAATTCACTATTTCTGGAACATAGAGGTCAAAGGGGGTAGACAGTTCTGGGGAGCTGGACAGAGATGAGCTCATGACAAAACACTCCTAAAAGAGTCTGAAGCTGTGCTGAAATCCACTCTGAATGAGTTTATTATATGAGGCAACTTTGACCAGTAAAGACATGTGACCAGACTATAGTGACCTTGTTGGGTCTTTGCTCACTGGAGAACTGCAGGACTCAGCACAGTGCTGTATTAAATGAGGGGGAAATGAAGGGAACTCTAGGCCTTTGGGTTGCTCATTCCTAATGCAGCATGTTATATTAGTTCTGTGAGAGCCCCCAGTGCTCCGAGAACATGCCCGGTCAGCCCCTGAAGCGGAGTCTTCTACAACTCTCATCCCTCTCCACCACCATGTTCCTAGCCAAGAGTGGCCACCCCACCTTTCCAACTATAGCCAAAAGTCACATTCTCGGCTGCAGCTGTGGGGACTAAGACCTACAGGTGTGGATGGAGCCAGAGTAGTAAGGGCTCATACAGGACAAGTGGGAAACAGTTGTGAGCATTTGCCCCTCAGCCAGGGCCATCACACAGTCAACCAGGCTCTCACCTCACTCAGGCACCCGGGCTCTACAGCGCCATCCAGTGGCTGCTCCCTTGGACCAGCCCTTGGCCTTCTCGTTTCCTATAAAGATACCAAAGCCATGATATAGATTTCTAGGAAGACCTTGACCCCTCCGCCAACAAGCCCCACCAGCAAACCCAAGAGTTCACCATAATGGGGCTTGTAACGTACCTTACACATTTTTCTACATCTGCATCCCAATGTTCAAAAAATGAAATAAGGATGAATAGAGCATCAAATGGGAAACAAGGGACCTGGATATTCCCCGAGAAGAGGTAATGACTATGTGGACTTTATAGTTGGAAGGGAACTCAGAATATAGCTAGTTCAATTCTTTCACCTCACTGAGGCCCAATTTATAGTTGAAATGATACAAATGAACCTGATCATGTCAACTGTAGCCTAATTAAGGTTGTAGAAGTTGAGTTACCTAACCTCTCAGAACTTAGCATCCTCATTTCTAAGATGAATGGTTGGAACTGTATCTTTGAAAGTCCTGGCTAAACATAACTTCTGTGATTTTGAATCATACCAAATTCTTTCCCCGTACATGAGCCTAATTGTCACTAAAAATGTATCCTTCTCATTTATTTCTAGGATGGATTGACACATAGCTGAAATTTAAAAATTGACCTATTTTTTGTCACATGGACACTTTTTTTTTTATGGTTACCCTGTGATTCATGAGTCAGTTTGCCACACAAGTCTCAGATAATGTGAGTGAATTATTCACATTTCATACTAGAAACATAAAGCTTTTCACTTCCCATGTCATTTAAAATATCTTCTAGATTCTATGTTTGCATTTAAAAAAAATCTAATGAATGTGCACTTTTTTTTTTTTTTCTGTTTAGGAGTAGACTTGAGAACTTTGCACTGTGTGCAGTGTGCTTGAGAGAAATTAGCTGAACTGGGTAAAATTCACATAATTTGACATTCTCTGTTCTAGGAGGTAAGAAATGGCATTCTTTTTTTTTTTTAAGATTTTATTTATTTATTTGACAGAGAGAGAGCACAAACAGGGGGAGCAGCAGCAGAGGGAGAGGGAGAAGGAGAAGCAGACTCCCCGCTGAGCAGGGATCCTGATGCGGGGCTCAATCCCAGGGCCCCGAGATCATGACCTGAGTGGAAGGCAGATGCCTAACCGACTGAGCCACCCAGGCGCCCCAAAAAATGTCATTCTTAATGATGGAAAGATCCTGATGTCAGTAGCCTCTTGATTTAGTTTTATTGGAGCCTTAGCTCATCAGTTAACTTCGCTGTGTCTGATCTTTCATTAGTAAAATGAGAGATAACCTATCTGACAACCAGATAAAGAGGAATAAAGTTTGCAAAGCACTCAAGACATCTACGGGATGATTTGAAGAGAAAAAGATAATAATCCACTTGGATTTTTCTTTGATGACATGGCAGATTGTCCTGGTGACATAATTTATAGACCCCTTTCTTTGTCCACAGAGGGTTCTCAAGACCTGGGACAGTGTTTCCCTGAAACTGTACTAGTTTTTGGCACATACCAGACATTGACCATAACCTAGATTTTGAACACAAAATCGAGTGGGACCAGATCTGACCACCAAAGTTCTCCTCTTCGTTTTTCTTCTGATAAATGCCACGGCACACAAACGCTGAAAAAGAAAAACATGAAGAAGGTATCCTAAAAGCAAACTGACATTTTGCAAACTTTGTCCAAGAATTCTTGGAGACGGACACTGAATGCGAGCAAGGTGAGCTGTTCTTTTGTAGCACAGTTTATAAAATATCAGTGGGAAACTGCATATATCGAAATTACACAAGAAGGGCTCTTGCAGAGAAAGCCAGGCACGTTAAGTATGGGTTTCCAAAATATAAAAGTCATTGAGTACAATAGTGCAAAAATTTTAGCAGTTTCTAATTAAGTTTTTTTGACTGTAGAATTTGCCTTTGCCTGAAGCAAGAAGCCCAGCTATTTTACAATAGGGTCTTTGGCCTCCTAGCAACACAGCAGACAATGTGTGCCTTAAACAGCAAGTCTGTTTTCAAGGGCCACATCTCTTAGTTGTCTATGGTTTTAATAAAATATTTTCTGGGGCGCCTGGGTGGCTCATTTGGTTAAGTGACTGCCTTCAGCTCAGGTCATGATCCTGGAGTCCCGGGATCGAGTCCCGCATCGGGCTCCCTGCTCGGCAGGGAGTCTGCTTCTCCCTCTGACCCTCCTCCCTCTCATGCTCTCTGTCTCTCATTCTCTCTGTCTCAAATAAATAAATAAAATCTTTAAAAATATATATATATTTTCTGGAGTTATTAGTTAATGTTGCACAGCATTTATTACTTTTATTGTTTATTCAAAATTTTGACCAGTATTAAATTCTTATGGTTTTTATTTTTTGATGCGTTAAGTTTAATTGGAGCACAGGACTTCCATTTTGAGGTCTTGGTATTTAAAAAAAAAAAATCATTGGTTTTTAAACGGAAAGGTTTGATGGAATATTAAATTTGATGAATCATAGCAAGTGGCTGTGTTTGTTAGCTTTTATAGACCACATTAAAGCATTCACTAATAAAGTCACACTACACTGCTTTGAGTAGGTCCTAAAAGGTTAACGACTTGATGCAGGCTGGTATTCTTAAGCCCTACAGTTTGAGAGCGGCATGTGCAGAAATTAGTTCCCTTTGAAATTGGAATACAAAAGAGAGATTTTATTTTCTTTCAAAGGAATCTCTTGGTCCTCTTTCTCTTTTCCTTCTCTTCTTCTTTTCTTCAACCATCACCCAAAATCTTGCTCACTCAGGCAGATGTGGTATGAAGCCAGGGGCTGGTCAGCCGCAGGATGACCCTGGAGGGGCCATGGTGTCACAGGAGAATGTCACCCTCCCTCCTGGCTGCTCCCACAGTGACCTTCGAGCAGGGAGAAGCTGACTCAATTGTGAATCACCCATTTTGGAACAGGAGTCGTTATTTGAGAAGTATATTTTTAACTGTTTGATTTTCTTTACGTTGGAGGGTGTTTTGGAAGATGGGATATAGAAATATTAGCAATGTTCAAACAAGAATCACTTATACAAATACCTATTACAAAATCACATATCCAGAGGACACTGGCTAACCACAAGACTCAAGAGTCAGGGACCCACATCCTCCTATTCTGTGGCTAGGAGCACTTGGAGTAATATTACATTTGAATTGTTTACCCCAGAGAATTTCCAAGTCAAACTTTTATTTTCCATGTCAGAAACAGAATCAAATTAAACTAGATTGGAATTGTGAGGCTGCTTTTTAAAAAATGCCAAATTGTGCAATTCCTTAGCATTAAGTAAAAGCTCTATAGACGCTTCATGAAAGCGCATGAAATCTGTGTCTTTTCCAGAGGAAACTTTCTTGGCAAAGTCACATATGTGTGAGGGTAAATTTTTCTTAAAAGGAGACTTTGTGCAGTGCCTTGATTCTGTTGGGAGTTGTTAGTAAAATAAATGACTCAAATTGGTTTTGTGTGGGAGACAAATCAAAGCGTTTCCATGAGGTTGCAGGGCTGCCCTGTAGTAGTTTAACCATTTCCTGAGCAAGTAGAACCTGCAGCATCGGATGGATGATAGTTCCCGTGTTAGTCATTGTGAAGAGAAAAATAACAGTTCATATAAAAGAGGCCACCAAGGGTTATATGGCTGCAATTGTTTCCCGGCTGAAACAACTTTGTATCTGTTTATTATTGTCAGTATCTTGTTATATTGTTCTTTCAGAATCAATAAAAGCTAAACTCCCTCTATGATTTTACTACTAGACTCTCCTGGAAGGATGGGTGGTACTGAGAGTCAAGAATGCCAGAACAGGGAAGGAGACAGAGCTAATGATGAGTCAAAGTTAAATCCACTTTATTTAACAATCTTTTTCCAGAGAGGAAGTTGCTTCATTAATGTAAAACATATGGAGAGATTCTTGTCCTTGTTGTTGTTTTAATGTATGAGGTAAAAAGGAACAAACACATATAGAGAGAGATTTTTTTGATTAAAAAAGGCTGTTTTCAGAAGACTTTTCCACACTTCTACAAAATCCTAGCTGTCAGTCATTGCCATGTGAGGTTCAATTTATCCCCCCAATAGTAGTTTTTCCATTTCATAAAAGGTAGTTTTGAGAAAAAAACTCGATTAACAAGCATAATCTTCTGCATTTCTTGTCCACAGTATCACATCATCCATTCATATCTATTTAAGGCATGAACAAAATAGGTACTATTCGAGTACCTAATGTATCTCAATGACTGGTGTCCACAGAAATAACCTTCCCCAGCTTTAGGGTCCAGGGCTGAATCCATGGCCCTGTTAAATCTGCGGTGCTTGGTAAATATTTAGCAACCAGCTCCTGGGATGGTAGGAGGAAGAAGCATTTGCCAGTGTCCAAAGTGTAAATACTTCCTCCGTGCCTAATCTGAAGCTACCAAACTTGAGGTGGGAAAAGATATACACAGTTGACTCTGCCAGTCAGTCATAAGTTGGCTTTGGCACATTCCCTTAGACCCCTCCAAATTACATGATTATGATTCTAGGATTATTTAATGGATTGGAAAAGGAGAGCTCCATTTGATTTTTTTTTTTTTTTTTACCCAAGAGCTCTGAAAGCAATTTTATCTAAGGCCCCTGGGTCTCAATATTTGCTGACCTTATTCAAGCACTGCAAGAAACCAGTGCCAACACATTTCTTTCTCTTTTTTTAAGATTTTATTCATTTATATGAGAGAGAACACAAGTAGGGGGAGCAGCAGAGGGAGAAGTAGGCCTCCTGCCAAGCAGAGAGCCCTATGTGGGGCTCGATCCCAGGACCCTGGGATCATGACCTGAGCCGAAGGCAGCCGCTTAACCGACTGAGCCACCCAGGCGCCCCAACACATTTTTTTTCTAGAAGCTCTTGGTTAAAACCACTTTGTTTAATAGAATATTGTAGGGAAAAGAATTCTCTACATGAGGAAAAATAGAACAGTAGATTATAATGCGTGATCTAGTTCTGTAATTTTTAAAGTTTATTTTTTAAGATATGGTCTCATTATTGGAATATGAATCTCTGTAGAATGAGGCAGCTTTGAAGGATGCATTCGGAGTCAATAAAAAAATGGAGGAGGTCACTAAAATCTCTGGATCTTTTATATGTTGAAACAGGGAAAATAAGGGTCCATTATATATATGTATATGGTTAATCATATCTCCAAGGTGCTTTAAAGAAAATTATGTAGAGTAAGGCTTATCATTTGCAGCTGTTTAGGAGGAATGCAAGTAGGCCAGTTTTGAAGATAATGGATTTATGCCTTGCAGGAAGCCAAATGTGTGATCACTCAGACCAGAATCTGTTAAATATCATGTTGCTATTTCTCCCCTTTCTTCCCCATGTTAGGTCACATCTCAAATATGAACGTCACCCAGAGGTTGCCCAGGTGATCCTAGACCATCCTGAGCATGCAGCTGTGCAGGGCTTGACCTTGAAGGACAGATGGCATCAAGGGGAATTCTTTTAAACCTTGTATCGCCAGGGCTCAGCTTCTGACATTTCTGTCTACAGACGACAAAAGGCTTTCATTGTAAGCTGCTTTCTGATGCGTGCTTAAAACCAAGTTGAACGCATTAAAAGGGAGAAGAGGCAGAAACGTACTCACTGTGCTCGTGAAGAATTAAAAAAATTTTATGGAAGTCGATGAAAGGGAAATAGATTTTTAAAATCTTTATGCCCTCTTCCCCCAGAATTGGACGTAATATTTATTTCAGGTTAATTATAATTCTCCATTCATCCCAATACACATTTATATGATGTTCCATATTATATTTTCCTTAAAAAAAATTGACATTTAAAATGTTTCACACAAATTATATTTAGCTGAGTTTGCTCTCTATTTCTGATTCGAATAATATCATGATTCTTGCAAGCCCAAACCTTGCCTGAGTAAAATTTACTGTCACTGGGGTACAGAATGCTTTCAAGATTCCCCTCTAATTTTTCCTTTTTCAACTATAATACTTTCTCAGACCTCCTTCTCTATAATGTTACCAAGATTCTTTGAAGTATGATCTGATTTCAGAACTAAGGCTTAACCATTCCTCTTCAGGAGACTTTAAATAACTCCCTGTCCTTCTAATTTAGTCCACTGTGTACCCACTGTAGTCCTCTTGACCCAGCATAGTTCTGGAAAGTACAAGGCAAAATTTCTGAAATTTTGATCTGATTGCACAGGGACTATGTGCTTAAATGAAAAAATAGTAATAGCTAACATTTATCGATCGGTTTTAGTGTCCCTGGCATTGTTCTAACTGTTCCACACGCATTCCTCCCTTAGTCCTCACCGTGACCTGGAAGCAATAGGTCATATGATTATTATCATCCCCATTTTCCAGATGAGCAAAGTAAGGCACAGAGAGTTCATTGAACTTTTATGAGGTCGCAGGACACGTCAGTAGCATCAGGATTGTAATTCAGGCAGTCTAACTCAAGAGTCCACGTTTTTATCCACTGTGCCATGCTTCACAGAGAGTTCTTACAATCTATTTTGAAAGCTGTACTCATGGCTGTGTGTGCAGTGGAAAGCACATGCACGAAGGGCCAGAAGATGAACCTTTAATGCAATTTTGCCACCAATTAGTTGTGTAAACTTGGACAAGTCGGCCTCTCTGGAAAAAGCTAGACAGAAATCCATTACATTAAGTCCCTTTATAAGCAGCTTATTTATTTTAAATAAATACTATGGCTTCCAGTGGGAGGCCATTTAAGCAGAGCCGTTAAGACCAATATAGAATAGTGTCTGGGGTCAGACTGTAAGGTTGACACAGGGCTCCATGTAGGACTTCCTGGACTGAGTCCCTTCTCTGCCTCTTACCAAATGTGAAATGGTGGCACCATTTTACCCTCCCAGAGCCTCCATTCCTTCATCTGTAAAGTGCGAATAATAAAAACCCTCTACCTCAGAGGGTCATGGAAGGTAGATGAAGAGTGCACTTAAAGCATTTAGTGCAGTATTATGTATGATTAGATGGTCCTGTGAGGCTACTATTATTATGCCCATTATATGGATGACTAAGCCAAGGCCTACGGAAGTTAGTTTGTCTAAGAATATTTATATTGTAGGTGGTAGAGTCAGGATTCTATCCCAGGCAGATGGGTATTTAACCAAACATCATCCTTCTCCCAGGCCAGGAGGATACTCTATGTCTGATACCGTATGTTATCTATTACCTGTAGATATCTATCCCAGTATATCTTCCACCTTCCCACAGTTCAGCAGCCAAAGAGTTTAACTGGTACTTGCAGAGGAGTTTTAGGATCCTGCCCCAGCACCAGACCCACAGTCCATTCTGATGGTCAGGGCTTGCCCCTGTTCTGATTGGTCAGTGACTGCCCCCCTTCCCTCCACCCCGCCCTCGCCCCCTCTCCCCCCGCCTCCTGCCCCATCACACATACTCTATCACCAAGCATTGGTCTCTTTTCTGGAAAATAAAGAGGGTAAGCTGTAATGTTCTGCCAAGGGTTTTTTGTTTGTTTGTTTGTTTTCCTAAATGTCAAGTTCTACAGGCTTTAGTAGGCCTGCACACTCTTCAGGCCCATCCCACATGCCCCCATGGATAAACCTTTTCCCCTAAGAGCTAATTTCCAATTTAACACAAAATTTTGAGATTTTAAAGTTTCACACCAGCTACTGGTAGAAATGGATTTAATATGTATTGAAATTTGGGGCGCCTGGGTGGCTCGGTCATTAAGCGTCTGCCTTCGGCTCAGGTCATGGTCCCAGGGTCCCGGGATCGAGCCCCGCATCGGGCTCCCTCCTCAAGCGGAAAGCCTGTTTCTCCCTCTCACATTCGCCCTGCTTGTGTTCCCTCTCTCGCTGTGTCTCTCTCTGCCAAATAAATAAATAAAATCTTTTTTTTAAAAAAGATGTATTGAAATTTGCTTATGTCATATGTCAATTGATTAAGAAAATTATATGCTGTACCCCGGGAAAATAGAACATGGATGGCAGGAATAACGACTGTCTTTAGGACACACGGTGGAACACAAGAGAATTAGTGCCCAGATTTCTCTGTATGTTACAGGTGCATTTATTAAAGGCTTCAGAACTTTCTAACCTTGAACTACTGTGTACCATCCATAGAGGAATGCAAAGCCATTTGTGACTTGTAGTGGTTGCATCAGTTTCTCTGAAAATGCCTTTCCTTCTTAACTGATAGCTAAAATACTGAATTTTTCTGAATAGTAGAATTCCTATATTCTGATACTTGCTTGATTTCTCAAAGCCCCCCAAAGGGCCTTATCACTAACTGATTCTAAAAGACTTTGGTCTATTTGGGTTCTTCTTTGTTGAAGAACACTGGCAAGAAAAGTTACCAGTTGGCACTTCTATATGGTGCCAGGAACCCATGTGCTTTGGGGGTTTCACAATGATGCTGATCTGAGTCTGGGCTACTAGAAACATGGCTCTCTTGTAAAATGCTCTAGATTCCTAGTTATTCCCGCTGCTGTCTCTTCTGCACTGAACATCTCTGGAGCAAAAACTGAGAGCTGGTCTCTTTCTTTGTGTGGTGGGTCTGTGTCCACAGAGGAGCAATGCCCAGGCATTGCCTCATGACCTATGTGATTTATTTCTAACGGAAGCTCTCTTCTTTACTTCATGTTATGTTGTGTTTCTGGAATCCTGCTCTTCCCTCTGTGCTGTGTGTCCTGGGGCTGGCGCGGGAGCATCCAGAGAGGGCATCTTGAGCATCTGTTCTTCTTGATGAGCTCAAGATTCTCGTCTTGACTGAGGTCTTCCCGTTTTTAAACTTTAGTTTTAGTCCACTTTAGTCTGGTGATGCTTGATAATAATAGCAAAATAATATGAGTTGGTAAGTAAATGTTAATACATGCTTCAAATACAAAAGCAGTTTCTTCTGCAATAGGTAATGTAAGAAAATGTGCAATAATTGTATTTAATTTGCATCAGTAGGTGAGAGCCCTGAATCCTTCATTACGAGGTTAAATCTGATTTTTGTTTGTGACCAGCATGAACACTGACCTCTGCCCTTTGAATGATCTTTCCGTCTCCCAGAAAGTTCATGAAAAGGTCATGGAGCTGCACCGACTTCCTCTGTGTGTGCATGGACGTGTCTTTGCTGTTGATCTGGGAAAAGACCTTGCTTTGTCCATTCAGTGGTTTTGTTCACTTTATTTTTAATGGAAACCTGATCAGTGATTATAGAATTTTTCCACAGGAATTCACACCTGAGCAAGTGCAGAAAGCTAACCTCTTTTCATGCTGTATTTTACCTTGGCCGTAGCTCCCAATTAAATGCATTTCTTGAACTCTTCACAAAGCAAAATATGGCACTTACTGGTCACAGGTTCAAAGCAGGAGAGAGAAAAAATGGCTTAATAGCTGCAAATAAAAGCACCACTGAATTCTTCTTACAGATTCTTTCATGTCAAATTCATATCATGAGTGACTCTCAGTTTTCCCTTTAGATCATCTTGGCATGATCGAGGAGTAAAAATAAAAATGATTTCTAGTATATTCTTGAAGTGATTCCTTCTTTTGATGCTGCCTGTCAACGTAAAAGGGGTAATGAATCTCTGGAAACCTGCTCTGCTGACAGCATCAGCAGCATCAGCCCCGGTTTTCAAATCAGACTGCAGTAACCGGGACGGTTGGAGGGTTTTAAATCTCCCCTGGAAAACTAGTGCCATTTACAAACAACAGCATTGTCCTGAAGTGGTGAAAAATGCACTTGCGTCATATTCAGAATGATTGCAGAGGAGGATATAACAATACTTTTCAAGACTGTAAGCAATAGGTATATTCATATCTCGTGCTATTCATCTTGTAGATATACAGCGCTGGAAGTTCCTGGCTGCTCTCCGTTAGGGTAGCATTGAGAAGGAAAGATCCTGAGGTTTGTCACTGCTGTATATCACTGCAGTTGTGCCCTTTGATTACACTGGGCCACCAACGGTCATTAATAACAGGGAAAGCTTTTTGTCTGGCAAATGCATCGTCGTACAGTCCTTTCTTAACACCTAAGCATCTTGGTGCGGTAGCAAACGTAAATTAAAGATGAAGATTGTTTATTTTATAGCCACACTTGTAAATAGAGGTGGCCTTTCCAGAGCCACTCAAGAAAATGTGTTTTTCCCTGTTTTAAAACTGGAAACATTTTCATATCTTGCAATTCGCTCAAGGGAACCCAGTCATTAAGTCTCACTCGAACAAACAATATGAGCACAATGTAATTACAGCTTTAACTTCATCACTGTCACACTCATTTGGCTACCAGAGGGTTACAAAACAAGCTATCATCCAAGACGACAATTGCTATACAGACTTAAAGACCCAAGTGTGTCCATGGTTGAAGATTTCTTGAAGAGCATGATTTGAATGGAATTTGCAAATAGAATGCTTTCCAACATAAGAAAAAAAGAGAAAGAAAAACCAAGATGGTCAGACTTGATGCTTATGAAATGTGTTGCTTTGCAAGGTTGATGCCACCAGCTAGTTTTCCCCGAAGTTCTACTCTCCCTTCAAAAGTCACCCAAAGTTGACCAACTGCTGGGGAACGTGATTCACATTAAACCAACTCACAATAAATGGACTTATAAATTCCACCTCCCGACGTGAAATGTTACAACATTTAAAGGTGAGTATAATCACACTGTCAATTTTACCTCTATTACATTTCTATTGCCACTAGCATCCAGGTAGGACCCAACATTTCTCGGGTAGATGATTACAATAGCCTCTTCTGTTGCTTTCTTACCTCCAGTCCGTCTTCCCTTAATTCAGAGATATTCAAAGTATGAGATTTTTCACAAGCCATTAGTGGGTGGTGACATCAATTTAGCATTTCCCCATCATCATTTAAAAAAAGAAAAGAAAGGAAAGACAACAGAATGGGATAAAGCATACTGCAGCACACTGCGCAGAGTTAGGGTGACCATTACTGCCTGGCGCTCTATTCTTTGATCGTGTGTGTGTGCACGCGAGCGTGCGTGCTCCTGTTCTCGTTGGTTCCAGATACAAAATGTATTTCTTCTATAGGTCCTGATCAAAAAAAATTTTAAACCCTCTGCTCTAATCCATGTTTCCCAAAGTGTAAGATGCTTCCAGGCAATTGGGGCTCATAACCTGGATCACGTGATCGGAAAGTTACTGCCTTTTCTGTTCTTTATCCAGTTTATCTAATTGAACCAAGAAAAAAGTCTTATGTTGGTGTTAGTATATCCTTAACATACGTCTCACACTTGCTCAACTGATCTTTGTTCTTGTCATTTTTTGTTCCAACTTAACATTTATTGCACACTCACTGCAGGCAACTGCCAAGTCCTTAAAAATATAAAGCTTGGCAACACACAACTTCACTGTCAAGGCCTGCAGAGATATACCATCAGTAAAAGCAATTTTGTGGAAACAAGTGGGAGAGAACAGTAATTTGGGGGAGAGAAAGAGGACGCTGGAGGGTTTGGGATGGATATTTCAGCACAAGGAGAGATTCAGAGGTGTAAAAATATGGTCCACGAGAAACTCTCCTATCCTGTAGCCCCCATGCCTTGAACTCTCTTGTTACCTCTGCCTCCTTTATTTCTCTTTTCCCCACTTCATATTTGCAGCTTATTCAATTCCCTTGCCTCTACTTCACCCATCTTTCTGCCCACTCCAACTTTTTTGAGGGAGCATTTTAGCAAGACTACTTTGAAAGCATTGAAAGTCTTCAGACTCAACACTTTCGAAAAATATGTAGATTGAATTTTATAATATTGTTTTGTTAATATTGCTTCCATTATATTCACTTTTAAGGCAAATTACGCTGACTTTCCACTTATGCTTGTGATTTAAAGCTTATTTTAAAATGATTTTGAGAGAAAAAAACAGGTAATTTAAAGAAAAATATTAAGGAATTTAGAGTACAGGAGATATTCTAGGTTAGGGCAGAAAGTTGTGATTGGCATATGGAAATCACTAAAGTTTTTACTGAAGTTGAGATGACACTATTAATCAATTTTTAAAACTACTGCCAGAATAATCTTTCTAAAATACAAATTAAATCCCATTATTTCCTCTACATAAAATGCCTCAGCACTGTTCTACTGTCTACAGGATCTGACGTCTGCCTCCTTTTCCAAACTCATTTCCTGCTACAACATTACACACGACCAAGCCAAATAATTTGTTCCTTTTACCTCTATGCTTTTGCTCATTCTACACCTTCCTTGGGAATGCCAGCCACCCTCTTCCCCTGCCACCTTTAAGATCTTGCTCACCTCTTGAGACTTAGCTCAAATAGGAAAATTCTAGACCCCTCCCCAACATCTGGCACTCTATTCTCCATTATTCTTTTTTTTTTTTTTAAAGATTTTATTTATTTATTTATTTGAGAGAGAGAGAATGAGAGAGAGCACATGAGAGGGGGGAGGCTCAGAGGGAGAAGCAGACTCCCTGCCGAGCAGGAAGCCCGATGCGGGACTCGATCCAGGGACTCCAGGATCATGACCTGAGCCGAAGGCAGTCGCTTAACCAACTGAGCCACCCAGGCGCCCTCTCCATTATTCTTATTTATAACACTGGGATACCATTTATTACAATGACCTCTAAGTCTTTTTGTTTTGTTTTGTTTTTTACATTTTTATTTACCCTAACGCACGAAGTGCTTTATTCGGCTTTGTCTCTTAAGTATCTAAGATAGTTCTCGCTGCATACACACAGTAAGCACACACCAAAAAATGGAGAATGAATAAATTCCTTATAATGAAGATATACTTGGCCCAAGACCAGGACCAGACATAATATGGGAGCCAATTACAAATTTGAAGTTTGCTGCATCAGTTCAGACAAAGCCAAAGGGGATTTGAGATGAGTTACAACAGTGATAATAATATTAACCAACATTTAGTAAGTCCTTGATGGCTTTCTATAATGCATTATCTCATTTAGTCTTTATAACAATCCCTCAGGGTAGAAACTGAGGCTCAGGGAAGCTAAGTAACTCGTCCAAAGTCAACAGCTGTTCAGCAGCGGAACTGGGATCCAGAGTGGGGGCTATCTGTCCCCAGAGCCTGCCCCTCGCCACCAAATCATGTGCCAAGGGTGGGTCGGTTGCCTCTCTACTCTCCAGGGAGAGGGAGATTGGCATCAAGATGTGTTTGGTGAGAACAGTCTGGCATCTTTGCCTCAATCACAGCTCTGTCTCCCCAGCTTCCCTAGCACTCTGCCTCCTTGGCTCCTGGTCCTGAACTTGTTCCCCAAACTTGATTCTGCCCCATTGGCCTGACTGCTGGCTTCCCTCGTAACTGCCTGGTTTGCAAAAGCAGCATCAGGTCCCGGTCAAGAGCAGGACTCTGCGACCACATCGCTTGGCTGTGCAACTCAGCTCTTTGACCACCGGCACGTTGTTTCACCTATTTGTCTCCTCAAGATTAAACATAAGTGATTATCTTCAAAGTGCAAAGAATCACGCCTGGTACCCAGTAAATATTATGAGTGTTAATTAAATAAGGTGAAAACCCTCTGGATTATGCCACTTCCTACTGTTGCAGGTAGGCTATTTTGCTGCCACTAATTCCTCGCTCCTTTTAGGTATCTGTAGAGGCCGTCAGAACACCGACTATCTTCTGATAGGGCACCATTTCTTTTATTCTCAGACAATTCCTGCTTTGGGGCGGGCACTGTGCCAGGTGCAGCAGGACAAGAACAGATGAAAATGCAGTGTTTGTCCCCAAGGAGCTTAAGATTGGTCAACAAGCGAAACAAAACAAAACAGAAAGCACTGTCTCTGTCATGAGGCATGCTGGAAGTCCCCAGTAGGGGCGGGAGAACGTGTCTGGGCACGTGGGGTGGGGTAGGCACTGAGGGGGCCACGGCAGGCCCACAGTCAGGCCCCTTCCTGGGAGAAGTCAGTCGTTTAATCTGCCCAATGTTAAAGGCACAGCAAACTCAGACATGACCTGGGTAGGGTCACTATTTAAGGTGTCTGAGCTAAAGGGATGGTGGGGTGGGAGGAGGCCTGGCAGTGGGGACTCCTGAAGGGGGCAGTTCTTGGAGTCAGGAGAGGTGCTTTAGGGTCGATCCCAGACGTCTGAGGAAGTCAGAAAAAAGCCAATCGTTACCCAGCCTCCCTCCTATTTATTGGTTAGTGTAATGGTTAATTTTATTTGTCAAATTAAGCGGGCCACAGGATACCCAGTCATCTGGTTAAATGTTATTTCTGGGTGTGTGTGTGAGGGTGTTAAGAGAAAAGATTGGTATTTGAATCCTTAAACTGAGTAAAGCAGATTGACCTCCCAAATGCGGCCAGGCCTCATCCAGCCCACGGAAGGACTGAATAGAACAAAAAGAGGGTAGAAGGGAAATTTTCCTCTCTCTGCCTGACTGAGTTGGGACATTAGTCTTCTGCCTTCAGACCGGGACTTAAACACTATTGGTAGGTTTTCCATTCTCGGGCCTTTGGACTAGTCCTTTGGACTAGAACTCATGCTTTAGGTTCTCCTGGTTCTCAGGCCTTTGGACTTGGACTGGAACTCCAACACTGACTTTCATGGATCCCCAGCTTGCAGAAGGCAGATCATGGGACTTCTCAGCCTCCATAATCATATGAGCCAGTCCCTTATAATAAATACATAAATATGTAAAATACATAATATTTTTTTAAAGTGAGAACTCTTTTGGTTTAACCAGAAGAGCAACTACTACTACTTTTTTTTATCTTCTAATACAATATTGGGGTTAACTACTTTGACAATGAATTACGAATCATTCCAATAACTGTGTATTGCATACTTACTGTGGAGAAGGAAGGCAATGTGCCCAGAAAGCATGCGATATAAATGAGTATGCCTCCCTTCCCTGGAGGAACTCACAGTCTGATGGGAATAATGCCTAAACACAAATAGGTGAGGCAGGTTGACGTAATGGTTGAGAAGGTGAGCTCTAGACAGTGCTCTCTTGGTAAATGTCTAACAGTTGCTGGTCTGTAATAAAATGAGGGCTGTACAGGTTTGTAGCTCATGCCTATTTCCATAGTGTAGATACTCCCGCTATAGCCTATGTTAACCCACCAATATGGCATCACTGAATGCAGAGTTGGAAGGAGATACTAGCAATGGGCTCTCTGGTTGGTATGAGATGACACATGCACGCCACTGGCTCTAGAAGTTGTATATCTACTCTTGAGTCAACTCTGGCATGGGCTGGCTGTGTACTAGTTCATAACTCTTTTTGGGTCCAGCATCTTCATCTAGAAAGTGGGATTACAATAGTATTTACCTCATAGAGTCATTCCGCGGGCTATAGGATAAGCTACGTAAAACATTTAGAACAGTGTCTGGTGCATGATCTCAATAAATGTAAACTATAATTATTATAATTAAATACAAAGAAGATGGAGAGATGGCTTCCAGGTGGGGGACTGTAGGACTTAAGAAGGAGGTAATTTTTTTTATAGTAGGGATGATGGGGGTTGTGGAAGGGGACTCTCAAGGGGATGCATGGAAAGCCAGGCAGGTAAGAAAGTATCAGACATATTCTGAAAATTCAATTCAGTTTGGGAGGAATATAGTGGTTACATATAGGAGCAGAGAGATTATACCCTTAGGAATCAGGCTGGGCCATGTTGTGGGGTCCTGAGTGCCAGAAGATAGGGGATCGGGGAGCCACTGACTATCTAGATGTAGAAAAGTGACACGACATGAGGTCTGGTATTCCTAACAAAGTTCCCTAAACTAAGGTGTCATGAATGTCCAAGAGAAGTGAGGTGAGTACTTCAAATCTGTGTTTGGGAATACATGCTTGTTCTATCATGAAAAATAAGTATTAACTGGAGCCAGCTGAGTCTGGCACACAACTAAAGAACTTCTAGGCAGACTCTTGGGTTCCATTTCTTGTTCAGTACTCCATCTGGAAACACAACTGGGCCAATGAAAGTTCTCAAATGAGTACGTCTTCTGTAATCTTGAACTCACATCAATGCAATTTCATATCTGGCAGATAATGCACAGATATATGATCTCACCAAGTGAGGTCTGCAGTTCACAGAATCACTAACACAAAATAAATTGCTACCCTTTAGAAATGACTTGCAAATAGAACTTCCTCAAATATTATAGGGTAGGGGAAGGATATTACTTTCTACAGAAGTGATTTGGGAAAAATTGCTCAGTTAGTATTATTTTCCAGAATATCACCTTTTTAGAAAACACTTTATTTCAAAATAGTTCATTTGCTCTGGATCTAATTTTTATCATTTCCAACTTTGTTTTTTAAACAATGTTCAAAGAGCCAAGTTTTGTTTAACAGTTTACAAATTGCCCTAAATCTCACTCTATTTGAAATAGCCTTAACATTACTGTACTGCTTACTGACTTAAACACTCACATAACATGATTTCATTTCATGCACATAGTTGCCCTACGTGATGGAAGTTTTAGAGTTGGAAGGGAACTGCGAGATCAAGTTTGAGACTCTCATGCTTCATTTATTCACTCATCAATATTTGCTGTATGTGTACTTGACAGAAACTAAGCCAGAATGACCCATGGTGAATAAGATAGAGGAAGGCCCTGCTCACAAGAAATTTACATTCTCAGTGGGAGGCAAACAATAAACAAATAAATAAATAATCAAGTTAAGGGCCACGATATGTACTCTAAAGGGAAAACAAGGTTCTATAATAAATGAGGTGATAGAGTTTGGATGAAAAATTGTAGTTTAGACATCATTGTTAGGAGGTGACATCTGAACTGAGTTTGGAGCAATAAGAAGGAGCCAGTCACTGAAGACCTTGGGGCAGAGCATCCCAGAGAGAACAGCAAATGCAAAGGCCGACAGTGAACAAAGGAGGCCAGTGTGGCAGAGTGGAATGAGCAAAGGGGAGAGTAGTACCAGATGAAGTAGGAGATATAGACAAAGGAGAGATCCTGAGGACTTTGGATTTCAACCCAAGGCACTGAAGGATTTTGAGCAGTGGAGATATATGTATCCACTGAGTGGAGAATGGACTTGTAGCAATAGCAAGAGGGTAGGCAGGGAGACCAGTTGGAAAACTGAAGCCCAGGGAGGGGAAATAGCATGGTTGGTAGCAAGATCAGTTCCAAAACTAGGTTTTCTCCTCAAGGTACAGTGTGCTTGTCATTTTGCAAAGAAGAAAATGTCCAAGGGACTTTAATTACTGTTTATACAGGGGCATCTGGAAAGTCTATCATCTTCCCAGTCTTCAGAAAAAACATTATGGAGAGCTTTGCTGTGTGTGTGTTAGAAAAATTGAGAGCAGTCTCAAAGTCTTTGCATCGTCTATAAGTCATTTCAGCAAACACACAGGGCAGAGTCACAAGGTGTAGAGCTGCAGCCTGGCAGTTGTACATACAACTTGCTGTCTACCAGATCTCCGGTCCTTTCCTTTCTCCCTGATCTCAGACCCTTACTTTGTTCATGACGGCATTATACCCAGACAACACCTGTGTTTTCTACTCCCCTTTGCAGTTAAGACTAACCTAGTTTTGACCAAGTAGAACCTTGCTGAGGATTTCTGGGAAAGTTTTCCTTTTCTGAAAAAAGCCCCACTTCTTCCTACATCTTGTTGTTTTCGCCTTCCTTTGTGAAACCAGGAGGATGAAATCCACATGTTAAGATGGCAGAGCGAGGAGCTGGAAGGAGGCTGGCCCTTGATGGTTTAAAGTGACCACACCAACTGTGCACGTATTACTTGTGAATTTTAAGACAAATGAGAAAATATTGGTTAAACCACTGAATTTGGATTTTTTTTTTTAGATGTAGTTGAACACATCCTAACAAATTCACTGGCCTAGAGGGAGACAGAGATAAATTAATACACAGTGGCTACAATCCAACATAAATAACTCATGAAAATATGAGATGGGATGTTAACTAAGCGCTAGGGTCAGGCAAAGTAAGAGTTGATTTTCCTAAACAAAGGAAGTATTTTTCTAAATAAAGAAATAGAGTACTTTCTTCAAGAGTAATTAAGCCATCAACTTTTACAATAAAATTTCTCACCCACGTAGCCTTGAAAATCAAGGAGATAAGGGACCATGGGCATCGGAATTACACCAAGAGAGGGAAGTCTGGAGGGTGTCCAATTAACCTGCAGTCAGTCACCCGCAAATTAACTGAAAGAGGTGTCGAGAGGTCTAGGCAAGTTCAAGCTTCCTTTGGGGTTGTGAATTTCTCTAAGATTGCATCTGGAGTCAGCTCAAGGGGCTCTTGGTCCCTCTTTTTGGATTAGGTTCATAGCACATCTTCCTTCCAGGCTTCTCACAGCCAAAATGATGATAGGTCTCTGAAGTTCACCCCATTCTCAATCGTGGCATCTCCATGGCATCTAAAGTAGATGTAAATAAGAGTTTCTGTGTCATTTCTTTTCATGTGTACCCGAAAATACTGTCTGGCCCCATTTGAGGCTTTTAACAGCTTATTCAAAGGCATAATTTGGATCAGGGGCAAAGAATATATTCATATCCCCATTTTCCAACATTTAAATTGTTATTAGAATCGGCATTTTCTCTTTCACACCTAAACACACGTGGACATTGGACTATAAACTTGAGGGCAAAGTCTATTTGTAATGATAACTATGTGATTTTAAGGCCCAGTACAGCGTAAGTATGATGTGTTATTTTGTAAATACTCATTGTATTTCTGGCTCATGGGCATAGATGGTGTTCTCTCATGTTCCATAAAAAAGTCTGGATAACAGATTATTAAGTGACTTTACAGGGACAAGAAGAACCCCAAGCTCTCCAACTTCTTAAAAATGCCCCATATACATGACCACTGAATACCGTCCATAAGATCTACTCTAACCCTGGACTAGATTAAGAAATCCAAGTGGGCATTATCCATAATAACAAGCTGTGACATGGAAAAAAAGCATTTTACTTCCTAGGCTTCTGTTCTTTTGCTGCCTACCCATCAATCCATCCAGGAAGCCCACATTTATCATGTTCTAATTTCAGTTATTCTGAAATGCTGTTAGCTTGCAGGGTATCTGGGAAAATACAACCATAGGAAGGTTACAAAGAAAGCCTGACTATGAGAGAGCAGTCTCATACAGACACAGCCTGGCAGACCAGACTGTCGTTCTGAGACCAGGCATGGAGGTGGCTCCATTACTTTCCATGGGGTCACAATGCTGATGATGGAGCACCATCATGTGTTTCAGTGGTTACAATATCCCCTCTCAGGCCACTTCAGTTTTGGTGTTAAAACATTCTTTGTCAGAGATGTGAAAACTGGTCATGGCTCATGTTTTGGGAATCTAGTCCGGGCTTCTTGTCCAAATGGTGTCCCGAGGAACACTGGTTTTGTGGTCATCGCCGGTTCTAGGGTGGGGATTCGCAATGACTTCCAAAAGGGGTGGGAGGGGCCGGAGAAGAGATCAGTGAGTTTGTTACCAGGCAGCAGGGATACACTTTTCACAAATGCACAGTGTCTTGAAAGTTTGGTTTCCCATCACCATTTATATTCCTGAGGAATAGATGTGTCTCTCACTCTGCAGCAGTGTTTCGTGACATTTGGATTTACAATGTTCAAGTTGAAGTCTCTAGCCCCTTGCAGTCTGTCAAAAACAGCTTCTCTGTCCATTTATTTTTGTCTTCCACACCCAGTCTGAATATCTTTTGTAAATTTATACTTGACAACCCTCGTATTTCAGTAGCTGGCTTTGGTTTCACAATCTACCTTGCTTGCTCAGTTATATTAGCTGAAACAACAAATTTAATCCATGATGTCAATAGTAAATTATAGCAGAGAAGTAATATATGTCTGACATCATAAAGGTCAAGGCCATGGTAAAAACACCGCAAATTCTGGAGCCATTGTGTTTGAGCAAGCAGTGGACTCTTGCTAAACACTAACATCATGAAAATCAGATTAGCACTAAAAGCTGCATTTGGCTAATCTTATTTTTTTTAATATCTTCTTTTTTAAATGGAAAATTTCTAAAAGCAGAAAGCTCTCCTATTCTACACAGGGTTGTGGATTCTGCTCCCATGGACCTTGGCTATGTAATTATATTTTATATTTGGTAGTGGATAAATAATTAAAACTAGAATTACTTTTCTGAAAAGATTCATTTAGAGCACACGTTTTCTATTACCACAGCAGTCGGATGGGGGAGGGGACATCGCCTCCTACCTACCTAAACTACCTTGCCATTAAAGTATCTAAATTACCTCGGTGAATTCTGAGCACAGAAGTGGTTGATGAATTGCTTTTGCATAAATGCACTTTCCCTTTGCTAGAATCTAATTTTATGAAACACACCCGTGTGTGTGTGTGTGTGTGTGTGCGTGCGCGCACACACACACATACACACCCACCCACCAAGAGACACACATATACCAAAGCAACCACTGAACCCTCTCAAGAAGAAAAATTGAAGGCTGGAATTTTCTCTATATAATGAAGTTTTTTTAAACGTTGCCAGTAATATAAGCATCTCCAAGGAAAGCCCAAATGGCTTCATCTCCTGCAGGGAAGAGCAGTTCATGAATCATTGTTTCCATGCAAAGTGTTTCATTCCTTAACTGGTGCTATATCAATTGTACCAGCTGGGTTTTTCTACAAGTATCGAAATTTGATTTGGGCTTAAACTCATTTATTACAAGTAGGGGGAAAAAAAAAATCTTGTGCAGAGCGAACTAAGAAGTCGTTGTGTGGCTAAGAGTCTGAACACCCCATCCCTTTTGTGGCCATAGCGTGTTCAGACGGTTTGATCTGTCATGGGCAGCCCCAGAGGCCGAGGAGGCCACTTAAACAGCGGACAGCTCTCACTTGGCTCAGATGTGTTTTCACTTGCTCATTAGAAGCGTTTATTTTAGTTTCCATGTGTTCTTGCTGTGTGTTGGACGTAAGAAAGATGGTAGGATCTGAGCTCCAAGGTGCAATAACACGGCATGGCTGTTATCTCCTGACAGAGGCTTTCACCATTTGTGTCAATGAGAAGGGAGAAAATGTTGTCAGCCCTCCCTGGACCCAGTGATAACCAGCACTTTATGAGACTATTTCTTTCTTTTTTTTTTTTTAAAGATTTTATTTATCTATTCATGAGAGACAGAGAGAGAGAGACAGGCAGAGGGGGAAGCAGGCTTCCCGTGGAGCAGGGAGCCCGACGCGGGACTCGATCCCAGGACCCTGGGATCATGACCTGAGCCGAAGGCAGACGCTTAACGACTGAGCCACCCAGGCGTCCCATTTTATGAGACTATTTCTTGTGGGGTCTGGAGCAACGGCTCTAAAGAATCTGAAGAACACAAACATGTTGAAAAGAAAGTGGCCTCCAGGGAGGTCTGAAGATGCCCAGCCTCTCCCCGAGTTGAGCCTCTGGTTTGCCTGCCTCCATTACTACACGGAGCGATGAGTTGGCCTTGAGCCAGAGCAGAGAGAGAGTGTGGGGGCCGAGGTGGCCAAATCCCCCACTCCTAGTCCAGTTTTTTGCCTCACTCGTAATCACCACAAGCAAGCTGAAAAAAACCTAGCCCTCAAATTGACCTTGATCATATAGCACTTTGAAGAAGGAAAATGTCTCCTGAAAACTAAGATTATTACAAGGAATAACTGTACATTTTTTATTTCCAAGATTTCTTTAATTTGGCAATTGATACCCATAAATATACCCTAGAAAACATGAATGAGATACAATTCCTGCCTTTGAGAAACTTAAAATGGAAAATCCTAACAAAAATACTTTGCCTCTAAGTAAGTAATCTCTCAGCCTTTAATCCCTCTTTCTGTCACACTGCTGCAAGGGAGATGGGAATGCGGGGAACAGGTGCACGCCATTCACAGCAGGCTTGGTCGGGCTCTTAAGGTGCACACTGATACATCAGCAGCTTTGCCAGCATTAACTTATGATGACTTACATGTCAACGCAAGATTGTTGCTGTGTGTTATGCATCTTGCCTTTTATCATCAACATATGATTGTGATATTTTTTATTCATAATCGAATAGAAAGATGATTTTCTTGCTCTAATTTTTGTTACAAAATAAAACATTATCCTACAAACTAAGCTTTGATCATTTCTGACAGTAATTAGGTTTCTTTCTCTACTTTAATCCAAGAGTGACTTTTGTTTCCTGAATGACTCAAGAAGTACATGTAGCTGGTCCTGTGATCTGCCCACATAAACTTCATGGACTTCTCCTTCACTCTGATAGTGACCAGAACTTGGAAAAAGTTGTCCTCCTAGTTTGGCCTTAAGAACATGGATTCTTGGTCTCTGGGCCATGTAGCCGCGTCTTGGATGACCTGGTAGCAATCACTGACAGTTGTGGAGTGTTCCGCGTCCCAGGCACTGTGCTTGATCCTTCATTTGCTGGGTTGCACACCTCATACAGTACCTGCACTAGTCCTTTGAGTTAGGTATTGTTATCTTCTCATTTTATAAAAGAAAAAGCGGACTTAGCAGGGCTAGGTTGACTTTCAAGGCTACATACACAATAGGTTGGTTGCTAGCCTCTGGACTCATTTCCGTTGGGTTCAGGTGCCCACCCCTGCTCCAAATATCTGGTCCTGAATCCAAACCTGACTGCCTCCAAATGTCACGTCCCCAACCGTTACCTGGTCCTGCCTCGTTGTGGGTTCACATTACAAAGGTCCCTTGTGCGCATTATTCTCCCAGTTGCTCCTCTCAGTCCTAGAGCGACCACTGCCCTTGCTTTAACATTTAGAAAGCCGTAGTTTCCTGGGCTCACCTCATCACCCCAAGCAAGCCCGTTAGCCGCTGCTCTTGGTGGGGGGACTGGGAACATGACGAATGACAGCAGTCTGCTCCAGGAATAAACAAATTCTTCATTATTCCATTAGCTATTTTCCATTTCCTGCTAAGCCTAACAATTTATTAGCACTATTTAAGTTAATGTATGGTTGTATTATTTTACATATTTACTTTATATTCTTCACATGATGACATATTTTAGGTGTTCAGAGCCTCTCTGGGGCTTTTGGAAGACCGAATTGGATGCGTTTGAGACAGTAACTCTCCCAGCATATGTAGGACCACCACGGATTCCTCTTTTATGGAGCACCTTTTTTCTAAGGGGCTGAAAAGAGATCATGTCACGGCCACTGTGAATCAAGTAGGTTTGGAATGTAATGCCACTCTAAGAGGACACAATTGGGCTTGCTTCTCAGGCATCCTATGCTGGAGGTAAATGTTGTGCAGTATTGGAAGCAGAATTAGACGAGACTCAGCAGCTCAGATTTCCAGCCCTCCACTATGTAAGGGTTTTGTGAAAAATCAAAAAGGCATGTGGGTAGTCTCTGTTAGGCTGTTCAGATTTTAGAGTAGAAACTCTCACTCTTTAGCAGAAAAGATATTTATTGCAAGGTCACGTGTGGACTGATGGGGAGAGAAAGCAGAGTCCCAAAGGACGGAGGGCACTATAGGGTCCCTTCTGGCCATTTCTTTCTTGCTCTTCTCTCACACACAAGTGATATGGTCTTGACCTCATGGTATCTGTTCTCTGTGACCTTGCTGTTCTCTTGGCACCCCCGTGGCTCTCTCCATGCTGACTTGCTTCTTCCTTCCCTATCCTCCAGGGTTTAGAAAATGGAGGCCAAGAAGCCAAATACAGCCTGGAGAGGTGCTTTATTTGGCTAGCTCAACATTTAGACCAAATCTTGAATATAAATGTTTTTTGGCAAAGCACCTGTTACTGTCATATAGTTGCAAATTCACCCATTTACTTCATTCAGAGGAAAGTATTTGAGTTTTCGACCACTATACGCTGTACTTCCTTTTGCTTATTCATAATTTTTTCCTATCTCTTGACTTTCACTTGGTTTTCTATGACTCTTCGTGCTCTCAACCTCCATCCAAATAATATGCTGTGTGATTTTTTTTTTTTTTTAGCTTTTACTGCTAACCCTCATTTGATCTATCTCCATCTGCAGTCTTGAGAAAGAACCTTCCTATACCATTCTACATTAATAGGTCAGTCCATGGTACAAAGTACTTTGTAATGTCTACAATGGTATACAAATGCAAGGTGTCCATTATTATTATTGTTATTATGTGGCAGCATATATAAGGGTCATATAGATAAATCAAACTATCACAAAAAATTCTCTCCTGGCACATGTGATGATTTATTGCTTTGGAGTTTATCCAAAGACCTTAGCTAAGAAACACAGAAGTTAAACTATGGACCAATTTTCTTACAGAGTGAGCATACCCATGGGTCTTCTCTAAGCATCCATGGAGGACTAATTTCAGATTCAGACAAATGGCTCAGAGTTTTGGTTGAGTGGTGTAGTGTGTAGGCACAGTCAAGGCACCTGGAGAGACCTGGGCAGGAACAGGTCATTTAGGGGTAACTTAAACACATTTTCTCATTTTGGGGTACTACAAAGCCATCAGTGTTGAAAAATGTCATGTGGTCTTCACTTACAGTTACAAATTCGGCCCATTCCTTATCTTTGATACACCCACCACCTCTAATACCATGGCAATTTACTTGTTTCACTCTGCTCCAACCTCTCCTGCCCACACAGGCTCCAGTTAAAAATAAATCACAGAAGACAAAATCAAGGGAAGGAAGAAGCTCTTCTGTTTCCCACAAGCTTTGGGCAGTACTGGATGTCTCTCTCTCTCAATATCTCCTTCTATAAGGAGATAAAAATAGCCATTATCAGAGAAGCCGAAGTAATAAATTGAAAGATTTTGTAAATATTTAGACTTATTTAATAAAGCAGCATATATTTACAAAGAATGTAGTCTTGGAGATCTCATAATGAGAACTAATTAAGGTTGGTAATTAACTTTGGAAAGAACCCAAAAGCAAAGAAAACAATTAGACAAATGATCCGTTAGTCTAGAAGATGCAAGACTTGGAAAGTGCTTATGACTCAGTCAAATGTCTCTTTCTATTAGAAACACTGGAAACCTGATAGGCTAGATCCTGATGTGTGTGCTGTCTGCTTTGGCCCACTCCACAGGGATGTCATGAGGATAGAAGAGATCATAGATGTAAAGACACATCGACCATTTAGAAAGAGAAGTGCCAAATATACCCAAGGTATCAGTAGCATTATTCTCATTGATTGTTCTAGCAGGCCTTTTTCATATAGGATACTGCAGCATAGAATCCATTTGTAGAAAGCCCAAGAAGTAAAAAAACAAAAACAAGGCAAACAAAGCAAATATCAAACACCTTGAGTCAATCCAGGAGTGCCTAGTCAAACATCCTTCAATGGGTGTGGGAGCTCTGGCCTGTGAAGGTTGCTCGGGGCTGGGCATAGAGCTGAAGAGCAGCTTTGCAAGGAGACCAAATCACTGGGCTCACGAAGTTATTGCAGGTGTGTTTTTGGGGGGGCAGTGTCAACCAAACACTTCCAGTATCCACAAAATGATTCAAAGAGCCCAAACATGAGAAGGACTGAGCCTCTGTGGATACTGAGACTTGTAAGTGGTACTGCCCACTGATCTAGGTCTTCAGATGGTAATGCTTTTATGCCAGTTCCTCCCTCCCTCCCTCCCACCCTCTTTTTTTTCTCCTTTCCTCTCCTCTCCTTTCCTCTCTCCTTCTTTCTTCCTACCATATCATTTTCCTGTCTTCAGCTGAATACGTCATCTATTAAGATACAATTTTTACATGATTTACTGCCAGGCCAGTTCTTCGCCTGGGACAATAGACTGAGGATTAGGGCCTCCCCAAAATTGCTCTGTTGAAACCTAATCCCCAGTGTGATGGTATTTGGAAGTAGCGTCTTCAGGATGTGATTAGGCCATGAGGGTGGCACCCTCATGAATGGGATTTGTGCCCTTATTGAAAAGACTTCAGAGAGCTCCCTCATCCCTTCCACCAGGTGAGGACACAACGAGAAGACATTTGTCTAGGAAGCTGAAGGCAGCTCTCACCAGACACCAAATCTGCCAGCTCCTTGGCCTCGGGCTTCCCAGCATCCAGGACTGTGATAAATGTTTTTTGTTTACGTCACCTGGTCTACAGTATTTTTGTCACAGCAGCTCAAAACAAGACACTTGGGTTTCTCCAAAAATAGAGTTGAGACAAGAACTTGTGTGCAGAAGGTTATCTTTGGAGAGGTTTCCAGGAATCAGGGGTGAGAACCTGGGAGCATGAAATGAAGAGAAAGGAAAAGCCAATCAAAGGGGCCTTATGGAATGGTTCGTGCAGCGGGCACCTGGGATTGCATCTTACCGGGACCCTCTGAGGCCATAGAATGTTCATCAGAATTGCTCACAATGAAACCATGGACAACAAGCAAATGTATCCATCAGTTCTCCTTTCCAGTTTGTTAGGAGTTCCTCCAGCTGCTACTGCATGTAACCTGAGCAGTCTCTCCCAGTGTGGTTCCTGGGCATCTCAGGGCAGAAGGTGAGCTCTAAGTTAGGTGCTGTTAGCCAAAGTGGCCCGCAGTGCCTCTAGGGACATGTGCTGCTCCAGTGGCTGGTATCAGAGGTGAGACCAGCAGGATATGAGGTGATCCCTAGGGCCTCTGACATGCCAGGCCTTCCTCAACCAGCTTTTGTATAATTGACTCATGTTAATCTAATAAAGGAATTGACATTTATTCCTCTTAAATTTCATAGTATTGATTGTTTCCCAGCAATTCCGCCTAGAGAATATTTTAAATATTCTGCTTTTTTCACTTACAGTTGTGCCAATCACAGCCAGCTTGGGAGGTTTGGATGTGGAGTCACCTGGCTTGAACTCAAATCCCAACTCCACCGCTAAGTAGCACTAAGTAGTAACTTCCTTGGAGAAGTTACTATAAATCTATAAATTGGGGATGATTATAGTACCTCCATCACAGAATTATTGCTCTAAAGATTAAATAAAATCGGGGTGCCTGGCTGGCTCAGTCAGAAGAGCGTGTGACTCCTGATCTTGGAGTTGTGAGTTTGAGCCCATGTTATGTGTAGAAATTACTAAAAAAAATAAATAAATAAAACTTAAAAAAGAAAAGATTAGGGGTGCTGGATGGCTCAGCTGAGCATCCAACTCTTGGTTTTAGCTAGGGTCATGATCTCGGGGTTCTGGGATAGAGTCCCACAGGGGGCTCCATGCTCAGTGTGGAGTCCGCTTGGGATTCTCTCTCTCCTTCTCCTTCTGATGCTCTCTCTGCTTGTGTGCGCTCTAAATAAATAAATAAATAAATAAATATTTTTTAAAAAATAAAGATGAAAGAAAATAATCATTATAAAACAATTAGCCTGGTACGTGGATCAAACAAGTGCTTATTATTTTAAAAGATATATGTACCTATATATGTACATAAGCCATACCTTCATCTAAGTCATTGGCAAAAGTAGTGAATAAAAAAGATCGAAATGAAGAACACAACAGCAATTTTCTGAACCTTTTCTTTAGGTTAACATCAATCTTGGGTTCATAAAATCTCAGGATTTTGGGGTGTTTTTTGTTTAAGTTTTCATTTAAATTCCAGTTAGTTAACACATGGTGTAATATTCATTTCAGGAGTAGAGTTTAGTGATTCATCATTTACATACAACACCCAGTGCTCATCACAAGTGTTCCCCTTAATGCCCATTACCCATTTAGCCCATCCTCCACCCACCACCCCTCCAGCAACCCTCAGTTTGTTCTCTATAGTTAAGAGTCTCTTACGGTTTGCCTCCTTCTCTTTTTTCCCTCCTTCCCTTATGTTCATCTGTTTTGTTTCTTAAATTACACATGAGTGAAATCATATGGTATTTGTCTTTCTCTTCTGACTGGCTTATTTTGCTTAGGATGATATATACTAGCTCCATCCACATTGTTGCAAATGGCAAGATTCCATTCTTTTTGATGGCTGAGTAATATTCCATTATGTGTGTGTATAATATATATTCGTGTGTGTGTGTGTGTGTGTGTGTATCTAACCACCCTTGCAGCCCAGGAATAAATCCCACTTGATCATGGTGAATGATTCTTTTAATGTACTGTTGGAGTTGATTTGCTAGTATTTTGTTGAGAATTTTTGCATCCATGTTCATCAGGGATGTTGGCCTGTAATTCTCTTTTTTAGTGAGGTCTTTGGTTTTGGAATCAAGATAATGCTGGCCTCATAGAATGAGTTTGGAAGTTTTCCTTCCATTTGTATTTTTTGGAACAGTGTGAGAAGAATAGGTATTAACTCTTCTTTAAATGTTGGTAGAATTCCCATGGGAAACCATCTGGCCCTGGACTTTCGTTCGTTGAGAGATTTTTGATTACTGGTTCAATCTTTGCTGGTTATTGGTCTGTTCAGGTTTTCTATTTCTTCCTGTTTCAGTTTTGGTAGTTTATATGTTTCTAGGAATTTAGCCATTTCTTCCACATTGTCCAGTTTGTTGGCATATAGTTTTTCAAAATCTCATAATTATTTGTATTTCTGTGATTTTGATTGTGATCTTTCCTCTTTCGTTTGTGATTTTATTTATTTGGGTCCTTTCTCTTCTTTTTTGATATGTCTGGATAGGGGTTTATCAATTTTAGTAATTCTTTCAAAGAACCAGCTCCTGGTTTCATTGATCTATTCTACTGGGGTTTTTTGTTTGTTTCTCTATCACTTATTTCTGCTCTAATATTTATTATTTCCCTTCTTCTGCTGGCTTTAGGCTTCATTTGTTGTTGTTGTTGTTTTCCTAGCTCTTTTGGTGCAAGGTTAGGTTGCGTATTTGAGATTTTTCTCTCTTCTTGAGGTAGGCCTGTATTGCTATATATTTCCCTCTTATGACTGCTTTTGCTGCATCCCAAAGGTTTTAGGCCATCGTGTTTTCATTATCATTTGTTTTCATGTATTTTTTTTATTTCCTCTTTAATTTCCTGGTTAGCCCACTAATTCTTTAGTAGGATGTTCTTTAACCTCCATGTATTTGTGGTATTTCCAAGTTTTTTTCTTGTGATTGACTTCAAGTTTCAGAGCACTGTGGTTGGAAAACATGGATCGTATAATCTCAATCTTTTTGTACTTGTTCAGGACTTATTTATGAAATATTATGTGATCTATACTGAAGAATGTCCCATGTGCACTTGAAAAGAATGTGTTATTCTGCTGCTTTAGGATGAAATGTTCTGAATACATCTGTTAAGTCCAGCAGGTCCAGTGTATCATTCAAAGCCATTGTTTCCTTGTTGATCTTCTGCTTAGATGATCTGTCCATTGATGTAAGAAGGGTGTTAAAGTCCCCTATTTTTATTGTATTATTATCAAAGAGTTTCTTTATGTTTATTAATTCTTTTGCATATTTAGGCTCTCCCAAGTTGAGGGCATAAATATTTACAATTGTTAGATCTTCTTGTTGGATAGACCCCTTTATCATGATATAGTGCCCTTCTTCATCTCTTGTTACAGACTTTGGTTTAAAATCTAGTTTGTCTGCCCATTTCTTGATTGGTTCATTTGTTCTTTGGGTGCTGAGTTTGATAAGTTCTTTGTAGATTTTGGATACTAGCCCTTTATCTCATATGTCATTTGCAAATATCTTTTCCCATTCTGTCAGTTGTCTTTTGGTTTTGTGGACTCTTTCTTTCACTGTGCAAAAGCTTTTTATCTTGATGAAGTCCCAATAGTTCATTTTTGCCCTTGCTTCCCTTGCCTTTGGTGATGTTTCTAGGAAGAAGTTGCTGCGGCTGAGGTCAAAGAGGTTGCTGCCTGTGCTCTCCTTTAGGATTTTGATGGACTCCTGTCTCACATTTAGGTCTTTCAACCATTTTGAGTCTATTTTTGTGTGTGGTGTGAGGAAATGGTCCAGTTTCATTCTTCTGCATGTGGCTGTCCAGTTTTCCCAACACCATTTGTTGAAGAGACTTTTTTCCACTGGGCATTCTTTCCTGCTTTGTCGAAGATTAGTTGACCATAGAGTTGAGGGTCCATTTCTGGGCTCTCTGTTCTGTTCCATTGATCTATGTGTCTGTTTTTGTGCCAG
>NC_138371.1:51145518-51265982 GCF_054177405.1 Leptonychotes weddellii | reverse complement strand
ACCCAGCAATGCAATACTGGGTATTTACCCCAAAGATACAAATGTAGTGATCCAAAGGGGTACATGCACCCCGATGTTTATAGCAGCAATGTCCACAATAGCCAAACTATGGGAAGGGCCAAGATGTCCATCAACAGATGAATGGATAAAGAAGATGTGGTATATATATACAATGGAATATTGTGCAGCCATCAAAAGGAATGAAATCTTGCCATTTGCAACAACATGGATGGAACTGGAGGGTATTATGCTGAGTGAAATAAGTCAATCAGAGAAAGACATATATTATATGATCTCACTGATATGAGGAATTCTTAATCTCAGGAAACAAACTGAGGGTTGCTGGAGTGGTGGGGGTGGAAGGGATGGGGTGGCTGGGTGATAGACACTAGGGAGAGTATGTGCTATGGTGAGTGCTGTGAAGTGTGTAAGACTGTTGAATCACAGACTTGTATCTCTGAAACAAATAATGCATTATATGTTAAAAAAAGAAGAAGAAAAAGAAGAAGAAGAAGAAGAAGAAGAAGAAGAAGAAGAAAGTAAGAAGGGAAAAATGAAGGGGGGGAAATCGGAGGGGAAGACGAACCATGAGAGACTATGGACTCTGAGAAACAAACTGAGGGTTCTAGAGGAGAGGGGGTGTGGGGAGATGGGTTAGTCCGGTGATGGGTATTAAAGAGGACAAGTATTGAATGGAGCACTGGGTGTTACACGCAAACAATGAATCATGGTGATTAACATAAATAATAAAATTTAAAAAAAAAGATTAATTGACCATAAAAAAAAGTTTAGTTTGTCTGATATAAGTATGGCTACTCTGGCTTTCTTTTGATGTCCATTGGCATGATAAATGGTTCTGCATCCCATCACTTTCAATCTGCATGTATCTTTAGGTCTAAAATGAGTCTCTTGTAGGCAGCATAGAGATGGGTCTTGTTTTTTTTTTTTTTATCCATTCTGATACCCTCTATCTTTTGATTGGAGCATTTAATCCATTTACATTCAGAGTAATTATTGGTAGATATCAATCTAGTGCCATTTTATTACTTGTATTGTCATTGTTTCTGGAGATTTTCTCTGTTCCTCTCTAGTCTTTATTGTTTTTAGTCTTTCTTTCCCACTCAGAGTCCCATTTAATATTTCCTTTTTTTGAGAGAGAGAGAGAGAGAGCACACAAGTTGGGGGAGGGGTAGAGGAAGAGGAGAAAGAGAATCTCAAGCAGACTCCCCCTGAGCACAGAGCCCTACATGGGCTCTATCTCATGACCTGAGCCAAAATCAAGAGTAGGACACTTAACCAACTGAGGGACCCAAGAACCCCCCACCCTTTTAATATTTCTTGCAGGGCTGCTTTAGTGGTCATGAACTCTTTTATTTTTTGTTTATCTGGGAAACTCTTTTTCTCTCCTTCTATTCTGAATGACACCTTTTCTGGATAGAGTATTCTTGGCTGCATATTTTTCCCATTCAACACGTTGAATATATCATGCCACTTTCTTCTTGCCTGTCAAGTTTCTGTGGAGAGATCTGCCACTAGACTTAATTGTCTTCCCAAATAAATTCTTTTGTCTTGCTGCTTGTAGGATTTTTGTCTTGCTGCTTGTAGGATTTTTTTCTTTATCTCTATATTTTGCAAATTTAAGTACAATGTCTTGGTGTTGGCCTGCTTTTTTTGATTTTGATGAGAGTTCTCTGTGCCTCCTGGATTTGGATGTCTGTTTCCTTCCCCAGATTAGGGAAGTTTTCAGCTATAATTTCCTCAAGTAAACTTTTTGCCCCTTTTCCCTCTCTTCTTCTGGGACTTCTACCATACAAATGTTATTACACTTTATGGAGTCACTGAGTTCCCTAAGTCTACATTCATGATCTAATATTTTTCTTTTCCTCTTCTTTTCAGCTTCATTATTTTCCATAATTTTATCTTCTGTATCACTTATTCATTTCTCTGCTTCTTCTATCCTTGCAGTCATTACATCCAGTCAGTTTCAAATCTCAGTTACTGCATTTTTCATTTTGACCTGACTAGTCTTTAAGTCTTTTATCTCTGCAGTAAGAGACTCCCTGGTATCTTCTATGCTTTTCTCAAGCCCAGCTAGTATCCTTATAATTGTTGCTTTAAATTCTGGATTAGGCATATTACCTTTATATGTTGCAATTTGATCCCTGGCTATGACCTTTTCTTGTTCTTCCTTTTGGGATGAATTCCTCTGTCTTGGAATTTTTGTCTAGGTCTCTGTCTTCTTTTCTGTGTTAGGAAAGCCTGTTATGTTTCCTGCTCCTGAGAGTAATGGCTTCATGAAGAAGAGGTCATACACTGTCCAGGGCCTGGCGCTTCAGGGAGTGTCTCTGGTGTACGTCGTATGCACTCTGCTGCTGTGTTTTGGCTGTTCTTTCCCTCAGGTCAGTCCTTTGCAGAGTTTCTCCTTTCCTGCAGTGGGGAGTGTTTTGATCTTGGCCAGAGTGTGGTGAGTTTTAACTGAGTGTGCTCTGTCAGCTATTTCCACTAGTGTTGAACTTTTGCAGCACTCTATGGTCAGTAGACATGCTGCATGTGGGGGGGTTTGTGCTGGTCTTCTGGGAGAGGGGTCCACTGCTCTGCCTGTCAGGCACACTTGCCTGGGAAAAGCACCTGCAGAGCACAAGGGGACAGGCTTGATCTAAGAGGTTTAAGCCTTCACTGTGGATGCTGTTCTGCTCACTGAAATCCATCTGTGCTGATGGGCAGGGGAGAAAAATGGTGCCAGCCCTCTCCCTCATTCCCAGAGAGGCAAGTTCACGCTGTCTGGGAAGCCCTCCCAGAAGAGCAAACAATCTCCCCTTGTGTGTCCCAGGCATCCCTCAGATGGCTGCCTTCATCCTGTCTGTGTCCAAGCTGTCCACCTGCCTGGCAGCACAGTGCACCTGTGTTCTATCCCAGGAAGGCTGGCTGAGATTTAAAACTCCAAACTTTAGGGACCTGGCATGGCAGGTCCTCTAGGGGAGGGTTTCACCACAGTGGGGTTGGTGCCAGTTTGTCCCAGAGGGCAGCCCTACCAAACTGTGAGGGTGGGGAGTTTGGAGTAAAGTGCAGCAAAGAGCCAGTGTCCAAGTTAGCTGCCCTCAGCAGGTGTTTCTGTGCCTATGCTGAGGGGCGGGGGAGAAAAATGGCGCCCATCGGCTCTTTCGACCCTAGAAAGGCAATGCCACCTCTCCCAGATGCACTCCAAGAAAGGGGAACTGTCTGTCCCAGAGTGTCCCAGAGGATCCTCAGACCACACCGCTCACTCTAGGCCTCTATCCTCCTCCGCAGAAGCACTGCAGCCCCCTCAGGGCTCCACACCAGGCACTCTGTGGACCTGTAAAACTCCAGTCTTTGAGCCCCACTGGTTGTAAAAATTCATGAAAGTAAACCCTTCTCATTTTCCCAAAGGCTTTGGGGAAGTGTTTTCATTGTGCCATCCCCTGTGTGCTTTTCTCTCTCTCTCTCTCTCTGTCTCCTACTCTCCCCCCGTCCTCGCCTTTCTCCATGACCAGGGCTCCCTCCCCTCTGCATCACCTACAATCCATTTCTCCCCCAAACCACGTCTCCACACCTCCTACCTTACATTATGTGTCCTCTTCTCTCCCTCTAGTTATGCCGTTTGTTGTCAGTTTCAAATCAATTTCTTGGGTATTCAGAATGATTTGATATTTATCTAGCTGTGTTTGAGGGATGAGGCAAGCCTAGGGTCCTCCTACTACCCCGCCATTTTAGCTCCTCTCTAAAACCTGTTTTTAGAGTCTGACCACCCATCTTATGCTACAGTTTATTTCAAGAGATGACTTCAGTTGCTTTGATGTTTAAGGAATGCTACATCTACAAAGTAGTTTTACTCAAAGTGTGGTCCAAGAGCCAGTGCTGGTCCATCAACTGTTACTGGTCCACAATGAGATATGTATGGAGATTGAGAATAAGTGGGTACAAATTTGTATAGCAATTTGAAATTGCCTTGACATTCAAATGCATGGTCAATGGACTCATTTCATTGATCAGCACATAGGCCAGATCAGAAAGATCAGTTGAACTTGTGATTAAGTCATATATAGTGAGGAGTAGAACCATGTAAGACATGGTATTTTAAGGTTAATTTGCCAACAATAACCCAAAAGTATGTAAAGACAGAATCCTTATCTTTCATCTAAAGTTAATTTAAATTTAACTTTACAGGATAGTTGGAACTGGTTACTGACAAAGAATTTAAAAATTTGCAAATAGAGTATCACTAATTCATTTTGAAAAAAGTTAAAAATGAATATCCTATTTTGTCCTTGTTCCCATGAATACATCTTCGTAAGACTGGTTTCTCTATTTTAATATTATGAAAACACAGAAACAGTTTTGATATACATTTTCTCCTATGAATAACATTGTCATCAATCTAACTTAGATTAGGTATGTTAACAGGCAAGAGACAAACTCACCCATTACATTAACATTAAATATTGATAAAAAAAATAGTTCAGTAAAAGTGTGAATATAGGTGTTTAATATAGGAATGTATTTCGCTAGTAATTTTGTGTTGATGGAAGAATTATAAAAATTATTAGTGTAACAGCAATTTCCTCCATTATTTACCTCTACAGATGTTTTCAATGAACAATTTGTTCAGTTTTTAAAGATTCAATCTGTTTTTCCTATCTTATATTTGTTTTGATATTTATTGAAATATAATTTAATGTTTATTGAACCTAATATAAAAGGGATCATGTATTTTGTATGTCTTTGTTTTTTATGATTTTTTACTGGTAATTTATTTTTATTGGTTTTACAAAAGTTACCAGTCTCTTGGAAATTTTATAAAATTAGATCATTCACAATAGTTTGAGAAGCATTGCTATATGCTATTCACTTGATTTATCAACCCATCAAAAAAAAGAGAGATGAATAGCTCCTATGAAACTGAGGAATATAACCCTTATAAGATTTTATCATCTATTATAACAACAACTGCAATTACAACTGCAATTATACCACCCAAGACATTGTACAGCTGAATTATTGCATATGAACTGACTTTGAAGATAGGTTTTAAAATAACCACAAAATTAGACTTATTATGGCAACCATTTTACAATATATATTAACGTTGAATCACTGTGCTATATGATACTGTATTTCAGCTATAAAAAAACCCACCAGTTTTGACATTCACAACAACTTACACCAATCTCATCCACATCATAGAATGTTAGAAGAAGGGATCACTGAAAACATCATCTTTCACATGGTGATGCCTGAGACCACAATAGGCATCCACACCCAGAGAGGTAATGAGGAACTAGAATGGTCAGGGGGCAGGGGGGTAGGAGCGCATGAAGAGCACCACTCTGGGTCAGTTTCATTTTTGGTACAGTTTTTCTTGCTGACCCCATAACATGGACAAGGCCTGGCAGTTCTAAAATTGGAATAAAGCTATAATTCATTAGCCAGCATTTAGCAATCCTGGAGTGTATCCTAGGACTACAAGACTTGGAGAAGTGGGGGGGAAAAAAAAAAAAGCATAGAAGGAAGGAAGTCAATAACAACAAAACCTAGTGTATGATTTTTATTTGTAGAAAAATAAAGGGATAAATACATTCATTTTTAGGAAGCATCTTCAGTAAGATATAATTCACATATAAAATTTACCCATTTAAACTTACAATTTAATGGTTTTTAGCATATTCAGAGTTGTGCAACCATAACCACAATCCAAGTTTAGAATGTTTTAATTCACTCACATTAATATAAATACTAACCATGCAAGTACACAGATATACTTATGCATATATATATTTATATATATATAACTACATAAACTCTAAGTCATTATTGAATAAAATAACAAATTACTCAATCTATGGTCACATTAAAAGTTAAAAGTGTCTAATTGAAGGAGCTTAGCCTCTTGCCATTTCTTTGTTTATTGCTCCAGAGAAGAGGTGATTGAGTAGCCCAGGGATGGATGCCCCAGCGTCCCCCTCGGAGGCCGGCCTGAGTAAGCACACTGCTCTTCTCTTGCCCTGATCCCCATCCTGACCATAATTGGCATTGGGCCCTTCTGGGCAGGTTTGGGCCATAGCTGCGCTGTGCAGCCCAAGTCAGTGGTGCTGGTGGTTTTTCAATGTTGACTCTAGTCTGGTCGAAACTACCAACACATTTTTGAGGTGGCCACAAAACATCAGATAATGATTTCTCTTCCCACTTATTTAGATTAGGTTCAAATTGGATGTCTACAGAGGAGACGATCCATGTGTTCCCCCCTTTCTTTTCCTATATTTCAGATCCTTAGTTCCTTGACCTACTTTTGGCTTCCAAACATAGTTTGTCCCTCTGGTCTGCCCCTCCTCACAGTTTTCATCCTTTACTTGGACTCTAGGAAATCTGATTGCCACTCTTGGATGGATATCCGGGATAACTGTTTTGATGAACTGTTATTTTAGTGGCTAGACATTCAGCCCACTAAGTGTTTCCTTAAATGCAAATAACACATTCTTTTCCAGGTGCACCACTCCAGAGCATCCCAACCACAAACCACAGCCCCATGTAGAATGTTTCACGATTAAAAAAATAGATGTGTTCATCTGGGAAGAGGGAAGAAAAAGAGAATGTTATTTTACTGGAAAACTCAAATGATTTAAAAACAAATCTAGGGAAAATACAGCTCCCCAACGTAAACTTGACTGTGAAAGGCAAACATCATAAAAATGTGGTCTCTGTTTCAGTTGTTCTGGAAACAAACTTGCGTTTAGGGTTCGAGGAGTTCCTCTAAGCATTGACAGAATTAAGCGATGAATCTTGTGTTTGAAGGATTATGTAGTACCTTCCTTCCTTTCTCAAGCAATCTTATTAACTTGTGGAGGTTCGAAGGCTGTAATTTTGGTTCTGATAAACAGTTAGACAGTGGTTTTACCAATATGTATTTAAGTAATTCAAAACTCAACAACATTAGACAAAAACCATACTGATTTACCTTTTCATTCTCAATAGTGAAAACAAATGGTCCAGGGCACCTGGATGACTCAGTTGGTTAAGTGTCTGCCTTCAGCTCAGGTCATGATCCCAGGGTCCTGGGATCGAGCCCCACAGCTGGCTCCCTGCTCAGCGGGCTTCTCCCTCGGCCCCTCCCCGCTGCTCATGCATGCCTCTGTGCTCTCTCCCTCTCTCTTGCAAAGATAAATAAATAAAATCTTAAAAAAATAAAAATTAAAAAATAAAAACAAATGGTCCGTGTGAAGAATTTTAATTACACAAAATCGCAAACTAATCAGAGCTCTTCAATATTTTCTGAGTATTCACCATATGCCAGCACTGGGTCAGGAACACCATGGGCCTTCACTCATAGGGTGGGTACATGTCCCAGAGTGGAGGCAATCAATGAGCAATGATAATAAAGCCTAAGAATACTCTTCTGGGTGAAGAGCATGGTTCTAGGGGAGTTTGGGGCAGGAGCACTGCCACAGGGAGTAACATTCATGCACAGGCTTCCTAGGAGTCGCATGATTTTAGCCTCACCATTTAATGCCTGGATCAGCAGACACTAAACCGAACACAAACTTACTCTTCTGTTCCACTCAAATTAGAAGCAGTTTCCCAAACCCAGGAAACCACCAAAGTAGAAATGCTTGCCTCAGTGCATTTAAAAGGAGTTTTTCAACAATAAAGGATGTCAATTGCCTATCTTCTAAACAGAAGTAAACTGGCAATCTTTTTCATTTTTCTTTTTCCTCTAGGATGCTGGTATCTGTTTCTCTTCTGTTTCCTAAGGTTTTCATTAGAAAAAGTACAATATATACCACTTCTCTATGATTAAAACATATTGCCTTCTGTGAATGATGAATTCAGACAAGTATCTGTCTTTTATTTTCCATCATAGTTGGTCATAAATCCTGCAACCTGGAAGTGGTAATGTTCTTTGGCTTCATGTAATTGTGCTGGCTGGGGCTCTGGATGTTCATGTCTCCATTTTTATTGTGTTGGGAAGTCAGACAACTCTTCCAAGTTGCTGATGGAGATGTTGGCAGTGGCCCAGCTCTCTAGGGTGATGATATTAGGATTGCTTTCTCTAAGGGATTTCTTTCCTCTGCCCAGCGATTTCTCTTATCATTCTGTGTCCATCCTTTGGAAGACCGTGAAGAAAGGAAAGCTATTTCCCTGTTTTACAACTTAATGGAGGGTGGGGGAGGGATGGGCATGTTGAGCTGTAAAGCTTAAAAGAAAATAAGTGAGTCACCTTAAATGCACAGACATTAATTCAACCACCCCTCCCTCCCTCCTTCCTTCCTCCATTTCACATGCATTTATTAAATACCTTACATGCTTTGCACTCTACTGGGTGTCACCAAAGTCCTAACGGAGTTTCGTGGTCTGGCATGGAAAAGATGACTCTAATAGGAAATTTGGGGAAGAGTGTCAGCTTTGGCAGTGTGTGTGTTGGGGTTACATTAGCTGCTGTAACAATAGACTTTTAAAAATGGCTTCATACAATAGAGGTTTCTTTCTTACTCAGATAATAATCCAAAGCAGATGGTCTTTATCTGTGGGATAAAGGACTCAAGTTTCTATCTAGGTCTTCAGAATCATTTTTGGCCCTCAGAGACAGTGAAGAAGACACATTCACTTCTTAGAAACCCACCTTCTACTCAGCTTCCATTGGTGAAAACTTGTCCCATGACCCCAGCAAGATGCAAAGGAGACTGGGAAGCACAGTCCCCGCTGAGTAGCTGCATTTCCATTGGATGGAAGGAAGCAAAAAGGTGAGTGGACAGTTAACCAGGGGGAGAATGTGAATGAATTCTTTTTTTGAACAATTAATCTTCAATGATAATGGAACACTTAGTAGGAAAAGTCTGGTGGGTATCATTTCTAGCATAAACTAGAAAAAGGACAAGGAGATCTGAGGATCTGGAAGCTGGGATACAAGCAGGTCCAAGCTCCCATTTCTCAAGTAAGAAAGCATGATAGCGTTTCTGCCACTTCCCATGGAAGAAGGGGAAGGTTTCATTTTCAAAGCTGCCATCCCAGTGTGATTTGGCTCATTTTCTTTTCTTTCTTTCTTTTTTTTTTTTTTTTTCTTGAAGGGATCATAAAAATTAAATCTAAAACGAATGCAATTCTTCCGAAAGTAGATTCGGTTGCCCTTTGAGATTCCTAATTTCCCAAGCTCCCGTTAATGGGTGCCATCTTGCAGTCGGGGAAATGAGCCACTACCTTTGGAAGTCAGGTGTGTTAGCTTTTTTGCCTGAATCCCCTCCATTTTCCTCACAGCCTCAGTGAGCACAGTTTCTTCTCCTCCTAATGTGGTGGGGGATAAAATGAAAGGAAATTTTCCTTAATTCAATAGTGAAACTTGCCAGTTGTGAAGCACTTTGAAATACAAACTAATTAATAAACACAACTCTCTTCTAGAGCAGGAAAGATTGCCATTCTCATTTTTCACAGCTGAGAAAGCTGCAGTTAACACAGTTGGCCCCAGGCTGTGTACCTCGTCTGCCGAAGAACTTGGCGCCACCAGCCTCGCGTTCTCTCAGGATGGCGTGGGGCCTCTCTAGAGAATAATCAGTTTGTGTACGGTTGTAGCTAACAGTGACTTCCTCGACGGCTCCACACTGCCCCTGGCACCAGCTATGCACTTAGTAATGTTCTTGTCACAAACTGGGAGTGACCCATTAGAGAGAATAAAGAATAAGTGACTCCCTGGATGGCTATCTCATGGACACTTTTAGATATGGAGAAATCTGTTGCTTCATCAGCACTGTTGCGAAACTGAGAATCAGAAAGGTGAGCAGTATCTGTTTCGACCTTCATGGTACTAAGGCCTTGGGGCCAACATTATTATTGTCGTTGCACAGTTACAGAAATCGAGACCCAGAGATCACTGCCTTCCCAGTGGTGGCTCATTGGCAGGACTTTCATCCTGATGTCACTCTCCTGTCTTGGTGATCAGATGGAATATGCCTCACAGACAGCATTGCGACTGTTTCAGTAAGAAAACAGCTGTCCTAAGGGATGTTATGTGTGAAGGTTTGCCTTGAGCACATCTTTGGTGATGGAATACTTGGTTCTGCATTGTATCACAGATGCATGCTCACAAACTGGCTCCCGTGGCAATGGAATCTATAACCAACCTGTGAGGCCCAACATGCTTTGGCCGCACCCACAGTTAAGACATTTCTATTCCGAAGACTATATTATAGTTTGAGGTATAGGGCCTGTCATTACAAACTGTTGGCTGTCACATATAAAGGAAGACCTAGGACAGAACGTAGATCTTTCTAGAATCTTTGTGTATCCCTTCTTGAAGAAGTGTATGCTACTTATATACATGAGAGAATTAATAGTCATGAATAAACCGAATCAGGACACTTTGGGTTCAGTTTTATTTGTGACCACAGTGAGAGCTGATGCTATAAAACTGCACTGTGCAATATGAGAGCCACTAGCTCTCACATGTGGCTACTATGAATTGAAATGTGCTCTAAGTGTAAAATACATACTGGGTTTTGAAATCTTCATGTGAAACCAAGATCGCAAAGTATCTCCTTTTTATATTAATTATATGTTGAAATGATACCATTTCTGGATATATTGGGTTAAACATGACATGGTATTAAAATTAACTTCACCTGTTCCTTTTTACTTTGTAGTATGATTACCGGAAAATTTTAAAATTCCGTATGTGGATCGCCACTTTCTACTGGAAAGTGATCTTATAGAACTCTAGTTTTATAAGAATCTTCTAACTATGAAAGCTTATTCAACCTCCGAGTCCCTCAAACCACCAGAAGCCTCGGCTGTTAGCAACAGCTTCCTTTAGAATCAACAGGAAGACATCAGTGTTCAAGCAAAAGAAATGTTTCCTGACTTCTGAATTTGTCTTCCTTATTTTATTTTCTAGTATTAGAAAAGATTTGAAAGAAAATACTTGTCATATCTTTCTCCCTCGGCTAACTCTTACATGCGCTTCAAGACGCTCCATGTCCTGGACTCTTGGAAGCCATCCCTCTCCACTGCAGTGGCCTGAAACTGAGCTGGGTGCTTCTGTTCTGTGCTTGCCAGAGCCTGACTGTCACCACTTGCTTGTTCCTTTACCCCATTTTCTATCAATTCCTTATGGTCAGAGATTATCCTTCATTTTTGTATTTCCAGCATCTAACACAGTGCCAGGAAACATTACACAATGTCTGTTGACTAATTCCTCAATTGAAGAATGAATGAGCACAAATAATTCTTTAGTTGGAATTGTTATTTCAGAATTACTAATAATAAGAGCTGACATTTGATTGACACTTCACGGAAGTTTCGTTAGTTAATCTTCACAAAAGTATTTGGGGGAAAATCCTTCCTCCCTAGAAACATTACATTTTAGTAACCACAGTTCTTCATAATGACTCCCCCAGCCAGTCAGGAGTACCCTGAAAACTATATTGATGAATATAGATTGCTGTGTGAAAATGATAAAGTAACAATTTATTTGTATTTGTATGTCATAAACCAACTAAGATGATGGCAGAGAGGATATTAGCAATATACATGACGTGTTCCTTGGGGATGGAGAAGGTGCCTACAGAAAAAGTCATCTGTTGTGTTTGGGGTGCCATTTAATTTAAAAGTTAATGAGGGGGCGCCTGCGTGGCTCAGTTGTTTAAGCATCCGACTCCTGACTTAGGCTCAGGTCATGATCTCAGGGTCATGAGATCAAGTCCCACATCAGGCTCCAAGCCCAGGGTGGAGCCTGCTTGAGATTCTCTCTCTCCCTCTGCCCCACCCCTCACCACTCACATGCGCACTCTCTCTCCCTAAAAAAAAAAAAAAGTTAATGGGAGTGCTCTAATATTTATTCTGGCACAAAAAGCATAAACTGGACTGTTAAGGACAAATCAGGATATATGTTCACCCTAGTTATATTAAGTAAGAACCATTTGTCAAGCTAAGTGGCCTATGATACAGAAAGGATGGATGGGCTCTCCCCAGGTTGATGGGATGGAAGAGATCCTCATTGTGAATGGAAGACCTGAGACGAGACTGGCAGACTCCCAACTATGTCTCCGGATGGCCCGACTATGCCCTACTGAGTGGATGAAACTTTTCAGCTGGTCCCTGCAGATGGAGCCAACTTCATGCACTCTGTGGGCAGAGGTCCGATCACCTGCTCATCAGCTCACAAACCCAGAATGCTGCTTGGAAGGACCCATTCGGTCAGTTGTAGGGAGATGGCTTCTTTGACCAATGCCAACTGAGCTAACACCTTCCTCTTGCTTCCGTGCTCTTCATCAAAGTGGTTGGGAACTCCAGTGGAGGGGCTATAGCTCTGCAGCTCATTGATGCCACATGCCTTTGTCATTGTTTCTAGTGTGTTCCTACTAGCCTTGGAGAAAAATGAAAAGCTACATTATCTCGATAAGAGCTTTTGATGAAAACCACTGCATATACTCTTATTTGTTTGAGAGATGAGGAAACAGTCGTAGAGATACAAAGACATCTGCCGGTAGCGCGAACCAGTGAGGAGATGTCTGAATCCCAGTCTGGGGCACTTCCCACTGCAACTCACGGTTTCATGGAAACACCCCACATGAAGACTGCCCTGCCTTCGTTTAACTTGCAGATGAGCTTGAAATTTGCAAGAGACAAAAACCTGACATTGGCTCTTCCTCTCCTGCAGGTATGGTCACCTCGGGCCATTTTTAAGGCCGGTTCTCTTTGAGTCAATGGGACTCTGTGCACCTGACTACTACAGCAAGTCTCACAGATGCCTGTGTTGCTCCAGAGCTCCATGGACGCCGACTGGCATTATTTAAGTGTTCATTCAAAATCTCCTTTAGGGTGACTTCTGTGCACCTGAAGGGCCCGTTCAAGAAGCCCAGCAAATGGCTGAAGACAGATTTTTCAGCCAGAGGAAAGAATTATTACCTTACCATCAGTCTAATGAAAACAGAGGTGAAATACCAACCTGCACCAGATAAACAGCACGCCAAGCCATCCATCACGCTCAGCCGCACTGAGCAGAACAGCCTAACTGATTCCACCCGACTTTCCTGCTTCACAGCATCGGAGAGCTGGGACCTTTTCCCACAAGTCCCTGTCAGATAAAGACCTGGACGGGAATCCTTTAGGTCATTCCCTCTCCCAATCTAAATGTTCTTTTCTCGATAGCCACAGACAGCAGTAGCTTCTTAGTGCCCCACTTCTCACTTTCATGCTCCAAGCTGGTGTTCCCGTCTAGCACCCGTTTTCTACTACTGGCTCCACTCAGCACCTCCAGAGGCAACTTTCTTTCTCAGGGCCAACCAGCCAATCATTAGCATAACCCATCATTCAATCTCAGTGCCTGCCCACTATCTAGCAGGCCCTGTGGGTATAGAGATGCAAGGCCCTGTCTTCTAGGAGCTCAGAGTCTAGGGGAGAAGATAGAAATCTTGCACATGTACAGACATTCTTTTACTTCTTGCATATATCGTCACTCATTTTGCCTTAACAGCATCCTGTGAAGTAGAGGAGGCTCTAGTAAACTCACCTTCAAGAAGAGGAAGCTATGACTTCGATACACGGAGTCACCCAAAGTCATAGATGGAAGCAACTTAGAGCTCTGAATATTTTTTGAATATGTAATTAGACTTCCGTCTGCCAACCCCAGCTCAGTGATTTCCCTTCACTATATGAGACTTGTTTGATTCTCTTTTTCAGATTGCCCCTTTTCTTCTAGAAATCTAAAAATCAAGTCTTTTGTAGCATATACTAAGTCAGCCCCCATGGGAGGCCCTCCACCCAACCGTTACTCCTTATCATCCCCCTGCCCCGAAGTTAGTGCTTTGATAGTCTTAAGGAATCTTCAGAATTGCCAACTTGCGTCCTTAAATTGGGTAGCAGCTCCTGGGTGTGGCTCCTCCTAAACCTATAGCCTGAGGCAAGTATAAAAAATAAGGCTCCTGGTTCAAGATGCAGCTCTATTTTGTTCAGGATTCTCATCCCATGGGATCCTGAGCTTTCACTGTGCCCAAAGATCTGGGTCTCCTAGCAGAGTGATTCTGGCAGGAAAAGCATCATGCCTGCTGGTGACTGCACAGTAAGCTGATGGAACCAGGTGGTGGTGAATCATTTACATCAGCCAAACAGAAAGAACCCAGTGAAAACGGGATTGTCATTGTAATCAGTAACAGCCACTCATCACTCCCTTACCCAGGGCAGCACGGCAGAGAATTTCTGGATGGCAACAGAATATATAATCCATCCTTAATATGTGGTTCCTCGATTCTTCTATTGCATATGGCTTGCATCCAAAAATTCGTTTTGCGAGCATTCCAATGTTTGCATGCTAAATGCCACCAAGTCAAACTTAAATGTCAATTTTTCACTTTCTGAGTCTGTTTATTAGAAGCATAATGCATGTTTATAAGAAAAATTTCAACAGATATTTAAATGTATAATAAATTAAAAATCATCAACTTGTTTAAATACAACGGTATGTTTTTGGCTGGCAGGGCCAAGGAAGGCCAGAAAGCCAATTTTCTAGTTCCTAACTCAGCATCACTCACAAATATTTGGCCTTGTAAAAGAGATGTGACACCCTAATGAACCAAATCCTTACCTATGCCTTTACCTTTCAGAAGAAAAAATCCTTATGACCTTCACTGGCGGGATAATCACAGACCCACAACCAGGAAGTAAAATCCTTAAAGCAGGGACTATATTTATAAACCTCTTTGGGTTTTGCAAGCCGAGAGACACTTGAGAGGGACTGCTCTGAATGCCTGGCTCTATCTTTGCGATGGTGAATAAAAGAAGCAATGTACACTTTGTTAACGATGGTCTTGGGAGGAACATGTTTAAAGAGCTCTAGCATGTTGTAAAATCATGTCTGTTGATCTCTGAAATAAGGAATCATAACAGAAACAAAATTTAATATGAAATACATCGGTGGACTGCTGATGATTCATATAACACATGCACTAAGCATATGTTAGCTTGTTTAATACCTGCAGCAATTCCACGATGTGTTAATAACTCCAGTGGACAAACGAAGAAACGGGATTAAGACTCTACATCTAGTCAGGGCAAAGCTACTCCTCGGACCCAGGTCTCTCAGAGATGGTCATACTCTCTAGCTAACTCACAAGAAACTGATGAATATGTGAAAAAATGTTGACTATCTGTAGCGGAGGATATCCCTTTCCAGGGAACAGAAATACCCTTTCTCCTATCCTCAACAACTCTTCCCTGGTATCACAGGATCTGAGAAGCTGTCGTTATTTAGAAATCTGCAGAGCGAGACTGAATAGTATCAGAAGACGCTCCACGCAGACCATGGTAAGGACAGATGACACGTCAAGTCCCACGCACACACGCGGATGCACACACACATACATGCACGCGCACACAATCTCTGATGACTGGAGTGACACCCCTCCTTGTGTCTGGTGCACCTCTTCCAAGGGCACCCTCTTTAGCTTGGGTCGTGCTGTATTCCCAGAGCGGGTAGGTTTTGCGAACGAATTTCTTAGTATGCTAATGAGTATGACTTAAAAAACAAAAGGTGGGGGTGGTGATGAAGTTTCTTGGTTTTAAAAACAAATGTTTGAGAGAAATGCAAACGTAAAACAAAGGGAAAAGGGCATTGTGACCAGCTACCAAAGATTGTCTCAAACTGACTTGAGAAACTTCTTGCAGGACTTGGGCTCCTCGGGACACTGGGCTATCTTTCTCCTTTTTCCTCTGAACACTCTTCCCAAAAGGTAATGAAACATTGTGTCTCCTTCAATTAGATGCATTTATTTAAGTAGCTGAATGCTTGGCGGCAGCCTCTTGTCCTCTTCCAAGTCTCTTGGAGCCGTCTCGCCCTCACTCCTCAAGTGCATCTATCATTCATTGATGTCCGTTGCCTCCTCACACTGACACGTAGTAGATGCACACACTTTGGAGCAATAAGTTCATTTTACTGGAACCGTATCTGACCATATTAGCATCTCACCCACTGTGGCTGTTCCATAAAATGCCAAATGATAAGAAGAGCTGGGATTTGGGACTTTTCTTCTGCGGTTGTGAAACTTGGAAGCAATCCAGCTGTCAAGTCAAAGACAAACTTCACCTGTGCTCGTTCAGATCCATCACGCCTGCGAAACGGGAAGATAAGGTTACACCCAGTGAGGTGCTGAAACATGGGAAATCGAACCAACCCAAGGGCCACTTTAATTAAAGCAGAGCTCGACCGAGCGGGGCTTATCAGCAAGGGACCTGAGACTCCCCCAATGTGTGCAGCTCAGGATCAAACCCAGTCAGCCCTCACCCGTGGCTGAGAGGCACCAGAAGCCCCGTGTGAAGCACAACCTGAACTTGGCTGGCACCGGCCCAAACGCCTGCAACGGACTTTGATCATGTAGCCGTAAATGCCACAGGATTCCGGGCCAAACTGAAGCTCAGCGACTCTCACGAGCAATGACAAAAAGTGGAGATCAGAGAAAAGTAAGAAAGGGCCGAAACTTCAATCACACGCCAAGGACATAACATTGTGTCGAGAAGCGGTCAACGCCTCCCAAACTGTGCCTGAGCCTCGGGGCGGAACAGAAGCATCCAGATCTCCTCATGGATATTTTGTCTTTTCACATTTCACATGGTCTTGTTATGAAGTTCTTGAGCACCCGTAAATAGCTTTTCCTATAGTACTATTTCTTCCTCTTGGGCATTTATACTCTCCCTGCCAGAGAATTCTGATGTGGTCTAGATTCTGGACAAACACGATTTGTTTCTCTCTGGTGTGACGGAGCTGAAACCGAGCCCTGCGGTGGGAAGGCTGTTCTCATGGCAAGAGTGCCGACTTTGAAAAAGACAGGATGTACATTCAGCCCTGATTTCTGTGTGCCTTTGGCTCAGGAGGCTCCGGGCGTGGGGTCCAAACGGCTGGCAGCCGAGTGTGAGGGAAGGAAGGCCGGTGTACAGTGCGTGCGGGCTGAGCACGGGGGGCGGCCGGAGCCCCCCGGTGCGCTGAGTGACGAGCCGCGCCACGGGCTGGGCCAGGGGTCCTGCTCGGCCGGGACCCGTGTGACCCCCACAGCTTAAGAGCTCTGGAGTCTGTGGCTGTGGAGAGGGATTTCAAAAAAGAAATTTCTTCCGCTTGCGTTCCTTTTCCGGCAGGTCTAACACTCCTTCCCTGGGCTCAGAGTCACTGTGTGTTTCATTCGCTACGGTGCTGTCACCTGTAAAATAGTTACGTTCATTGCTAATTTTACCAGTGGTAGCCAAGAACAAGGCCTACAAAGAATTGGGTCAAAACAACAAGATCACCACAACTATTGTCTGTATCATTATCCCGCGATCATCATGCGGCTCCTCTGCCTTCCCCTGAGAAGGTCGATTCTACAACACAAATCTTGGGTAACTGAAGTCACCACTTTCCTGTTCTTTCAGCTCCAGGCATAAAGCTCCAGCAGAAACACGAGGCGGGGTCATATGCTCCTTGTGTCACGTATGGTCCTTCTGCAGGTTGCTCCAGACCCGCCGGGGGGTGCTAGCCTTGGTATCGTCTTACTCAACCAGCTTATGATAGCTGAGCTTTGTTCCATGTTGAATTATTAGCATTGTTTGAAGTCATTGAAATTGTCATTTAAAATAGTCTTTAAAGCAGAAAAGGACATAGGCTTGTCTCTCTGGGTCTCCCAGTCCAAAGTGCTTATATTATTAAGTAATAACAAGAACAAACAACAGTCCTATACCCATGTATTGAAGTGCATGATTAATGTCCTTCCCTCACCGTCCTCGTCCTCATGCTCTGACCTCATGTTTCACTTCTCCTCGCTCTCTGCGCTCCAGCCCCCGCCCTCTGACTGCTCTTGGGGCACGTGAGTCTTGGCCTTTGCACCTACTTCTTCTTCAGTCTGCCTGTTCTTTCCCGGTATGTGCACAGCTCATGCCCTCACCTCTCCCAGGTCTTGTTTCAAATGTCACTGTCATAGGGACGCCTTCCCTGGCCACTCCACCTAAAGCTCCTCCTGCACCAGACACTTTCCATCTTCCTTTCCTGCCTTTTTTTTCTCTTAAGCGTTTATGCTAGCCTATAAATATATACATTCTATACGTTTTATTTTTAGCTAGTTTTAGTGTGTGTTTCTCCAAGCAGAATAGAAAAACAGAGAGCAGAGGGGTTTTGCTTGTTTTCCCTGTTGCGTTAGGGCCTGGCACATGGTGTTTAATAGGGAGGTTTGAATGAATGGATACATGATTTGGGGCCAGGCTCTGTGCTGGCCCCTCATGATCAACCAAACATGCTTTCTTATTGCAAGGAGTTTATAGTCTCGTGGGAAAGACAGATATTAAGAAATCAAGACAAAATATGCTTCCTGCAGGGAGCTAGCTATGACAGCAGATGGCAGGGGAGCCTTAACCTGGTCTCCCTGCAGTAGGGACATTCAAGTTGAGACCTGAGCCTATGTGAAGTCAGAGACAAGAGAGAATATGGTGGGTTCTAGGTGGTTAATGACAGGTTGTGAGAAGAAAGAAGGGGCCATCGGTGCAATGAAGCTCAAGGTGGGGAGGGTTGGGTCGTGAAGGCCTCACCAGCAGTCTAGAGGAGACTGAGCAATGGGGAGCCACGCCAGGGTTTTAAGTAGGGAAATGACATGATCCATTATAGCATTTTAACCGAATTTGAGAGAAGCAAGACACAAAGCTAAAATGAAGTAGACCTCAGTACGTGCAGACTGTCAAATCTGTCCCTAAGAAAACTGGTTGGCTCCAGACAAACAGGACTAGTAAACACAGCAACACAATTTCTTGGAATCCTTACAGTTCTAGGAGCATGCTGAGCTCATTCCTGCCTCAGCACTTTCACCCACCATGTTCCCCTTATTGGAAACGTTCTTTTCATCTACCCAAAGCTGCCCACCTTCCCAAACACAGTTGCAAATGCACCTCTTGTGGAGAATCATTTCCTAGCTCCTTCTGTCCTCCTTGATATTTCTTTCCTTTGATCTAAAGCACTGAGATATGCGCCACACAGTTTAGCTCTTAATGCTCTACTTTCTCAAATAACCGGATCCTTTATTACCCCAAGTAGAATGTCCTCTCCTTGCAAACGAGGACCCCATATCCTACCCACCTTCTCCACACCTACCTACAAAAGGTTGAGAACAAACTAGAGTCCTCCAAAATGTACCAGTTGATATACGTCCAGATGATTGAATAGATACTGATAATTTGTAATCTTAGAATGACTCTTTATGGAGACATATTTTAGATATGAGGACATCTAGGCACCTATATGTAGGTCAGCAGGGAAAACCAGAGGGAAAAACTAAGCTTCAGAGGCATCATCTGACTATAATTTAGTTGAGTGTAATCAAAAAAAATAAAATTGGAAGGCCTGCTAAGATGACTGGGCACTTGTAAAGAGCAAAGGCCAACTAGCCAAAATTTAAAAGCAAGTCTCAAATCCCAACTGAGGCAATTGCGGCAAGAATATCCAGTAAGACCTAAAACCCAAAATTCGGTGAAGTTGGGCCAACTACATAATGACCGCAAACCTCAGTTCAGTTTTGATATCCAAGGTGATGGAGCGACACGTGTAGGAACACCTCTGTTTCTGGAGTAAGATGTCAGAGCATTTCTTTCTGTTGTTATATTGAGAATATGAACAGATTCATTACTGATTACTTCATTCATGTATGCTTCCAGTATCTTCTCAATGGCTCTTAAGGCCCATTGCGTGGATCAACATAAAACCGTGTCATATCTCTTGACTCCAGTTGAAAAATCCCAGTATTTTGCAGTAAACGATCTTTTCGTGAAGATTTAATGACGTTTTAGTTAGGCCTCCTTAAGAGTGACAATGAATGGGCTTCACACTGCTGACGGAGATCAAACAGTTTGTCAGACTGTTACAATATTGCTCAGACATAAAAGTTATTGCAGGTCCTCTGTTGCCTCAACTAGACAGCAATTATCGCCGTTTTATTTTCTGTATCAGTTACAACATGATGGGGGTGCCAATCACACTACTCTGCTTACAGGTGTGTCAGCATTTCTATTCCTGGTCCTTATATTCCAGAGTTCCCAAGGTGGCCGTAAAAACTAACCAAGGAATGAATCCTGGCCCATAAAAGCCACTTCCCACAAGAAGTTTTGTAAAATACAAATGAGAAAAAAGCTCCACCTCTGTCATTCTTGCATCTCCCATGGGCCCCAAACACTTTTCCCTTATTTTTTTCCTTTCTCCAAGTAAATTGCGCACCTCAAGGCCCTTGGCTCAGTTTTTAACCTGACTTGTCTAGGAAAAGGTAATCACTTGGAGTAAAAAGAATTAAGTTCTTTTGTGTTACCAAAAAAAAATTTTTTTTCCTTCAGTTATGATGGGAAGAGGGAAGCCTGGCTGGCACTGAAATCTCAAGTTTGAATTCAGAGCTACATTTCTGAGTGTAAACCAGGGGCTACTATTATAACTGTGCATTTAGTTGCTCTTTTTCCTTGAACAGTCTCTAAAATTTTAGGTAATGAAAAACTGAGATCTAAGATTCAATCTGTTTTTTTCCTGGCAACTCCAGTAACATATTTACGGACTGCAAACTGTGTGCCAGGCACTTTATAAATTAATGTATAAATTAAAATTAACTTACAAATATTAGGTCATTTAATACAATAACACTGCAAAGAGGGATCACTGCCTTCATTTTATAAGTGAGGAAACTAAAGCTCAGAACAGATAAGCAACTTGCCAGAGGTCACACGGTGGAGCTGGAACAAAATCCAAGCCCATGGGCAGAGGTGAAATCCTTGGGGATTTTCTATCATCATAACAGAGGCGGGTCATGCTAAAAAGTACCAATACTTCGGTGGAACAAGCCACTTACAGCTAAATATATATTCGAAAGTGCTTAATTGGGCTAACATAGAGTAAGTGTCTCAATAGTACCTACTAGGACTCTGCAGGGCTGGGCCTAAGAAACATTCAGATACACGCAGCCCCTCCACTTAGCATGCCTGTTTTTGTCCACATCGCGGAAATCTAGCAATTTCCCTAGTGGTCTTAAATTCATTCAGAAGTTTACTGTGAGAGTTCATGTATCCTGAGGGCTGGCGGGTAGCACTGACTCAAAGCTTGAAATGCTCTTGCTCTCAAAAAGGACTCTTATCCTGGGCTCTGGCCAAAGCTGGGCCAAGCGTGGTAGGTTAGCCTCATTCGATGTTCATGTGAGCTGAACTCATCCTCAGACAGCTGCTAGCTATAAAGTTTCATTTTGTCCAGATCCACTCCCAATATTGAGTAGTCAAAATCCGATTCACCAGTTTTTCACGCTTTCCAAAAATCACTTTCCCCTCTCATGGTTTGTAATTTTAATCGGAGGAGAAAGGAAGGGTGGGGGGGAGGGAGAGAGCAGGAGGGGGTGAAGGGGAAAAGATGTGATGCGTGAAAAGCATTTTTAAAACATATTATTGACCAAACAGGGATCTCAGCTACACAAGATCTGTTACCTCTTTCACCTCTTTTATATTTTTATCAGAAGCCCAACAGGCAAAGACCAAGTCAGCTTCAGTATTTGGCATGGAGCCCACTGCAATATTGATGACATGATCTCAATCATGATTGTATGTTACCCTCTTATCATTATGTGAGTACTATTTTATAAGCTTTAATAAGTTGCTTGAGCATTTAAGATGAATGGTTTAGAAGTCTAAATTCATATTCATGCCAAATATGTAGGACATATTTTTCGTAACTGTTCTTGTCCCTTGGGTCAGTAATACAGTTTATAATCATCATAAAATTTCATTCTTAATTCCTTTTAATTTATCAGAAGGAAAATATGGATGGTTATTACCCAATTAAAATACCCTGGCGCTTTTAGGGTAGACATTGCGGGGTTTTTGGAGTTTTACTGAAGACAATTAAAAAAAGAAAGTGCAGCTGTATGACTTCAGAGTGTTTTTAAGTGCTCCGAGTTTGCAGAGATACTCAGCTGCTCTGTATCCTGTTTCCACCTGTCTTGTCCTCATATCATCCGTGATGTAATCAAGAAATAATTGGAACATTTTACCCACGTGAAAGGTGCAGGAGTGTGTGACTAAAGTCAGAATTTTCATTTGGTAGCTACAGAATCCATTCTGATACACACACACACCCTACAAATGACTTGGCTTATATTTGCTAAGAGCAAGGACCAGGGAGAAGACCACCAAAAACCTGAGACAAATGCATGAACCTGAGTCTACCTCCTCGGCTGGACAGGGTACCACTTGCTTCGTGAGAGGCACGAGAGGTGTACCCTTCAGATGCATGCTTTGTGAAGGTGATGTTTTCTTCTAGACGATTCCTGTGGCACTAGCTAGCAAGCAACCCAGTAGGGTGGACTCAGTTATAATGGCTACAGTTTCTTCCCAAGAAATCAAATGAATCAGGGTGATTAATACCCACCAAAAGAAAATGTCTAGACATCACAATTGCGTTTCAATTCATTATCAAAAAAGGAGATACAGACTTAGCCTCATACTCCTTCCTTTAAGCAGCTCAGCTTCTGTCCACTTTCTTCTGTTTGATTGTGACCTTAAGCCGAAACTATGTAGGAATCTATCTTTATTTTCTCCCTCTCACTTACCAGAATGTCTTAATTTCATGCATACGTGAATCCAGTTCTTTGAAAAGAAAGCCCCCGCCCAATTCATAAACTTCTGACAGTTTATTTCATATTAAGATGAAAACACTCTCGGTGAGGGCTACTGTGATGATCCCTGATTTGTGTCCAGGCTTTCCAACAATTAGTGAAGCGCTCCAAAAGAGAACAAGTTGAATCTTCAAGGCGACAAGTCGGTAGATGTGCCTACCTAACAGGTTAGTTGGTGCACGGGCTGAGGGTAAATGGTCACTTAAATATCTGCAAATAGCTTTTCATCTGTAGGGCGTGCTATAGTTTATCAAGAGGTTTGGCTCATGTTGCATCATTTGGTAAAAATAAGCATACCTACAGTTCCCAGAACCAACTCATAGCTGTCTCCTACATATTGTTCAATGTGAGTGACATTTACTTATTCAATACACACGTTTTCACTAAAAATATTTAACTGTAGGACCCCTATAATACAAGGTGACAAAATAAGATACATTCTTAAGTTAAAAATAATACATTCTTAAAGGCACATTTCAGTGTGGGTCATTACTTAAATGGGTGTCACCCACTAGGCACATTTGGCCCCAGTTATTGTCCTTTGCTCTAGCATGAGACTCCAATGCCTGCACACTAGTTATTCCAGTTCTCAAAAGCTAAGAATTTTGATATATGGCTCCTCATTATGAAAGCTTACCTCTTTATGGCTTCGCCCAGGTGAATGGATAGCTCCGGGCTTTTCTTGTAGGCTCTGACCTTGAGAAACCAAGTCTGGAGTATGGGATCTGCAGGCACTGACTTGTAAAGGAGACACCCTCACCTGCAGATACACTGCCTTTAGTGATCTGGGAAACTCTAGTCAGGGGACGTGGAGTCACTAAGTCTTTCAAAGTAGGAACAGAGCCCTTACTTTTAAGGAGGCTATCCAAACAGGTGACAAAGCGCTGCACTTCAAAGACAGGAAATCCCTTCAAACATTAAATTGTAAGGGCACAAAATGACCTACATTCAGGAAAACGGGGAGCCAGTAATTCAGGGTCATGTTTGTTCCAGTTTAATGACGCGTGTTTGGTGGATATTAACTGGTCCTGAGGATCCCTACGCTACGTAGAAGGTAGCCTTTCCACCAGCAACTCACCCTTTCAAGATCTTATTTTTAAAAAGGTGCTTGAGTTCACATCCGATTGAAGTTACTATGTAAAGACTCTCTCTGGGCTAGTTTTTGCTCTTAAAATTGGTCTGGTTTAAAATTACAATGGCTGAGAATTTTTAAGAAACTATGAAAATGTTTTAACGTCTTCCTGAACATGAAAACCAAGGGAAGGCATCGGCCTACGGTGCGGCCTTGGAAAAGGAGCAGATGATTACTTCAGGTCTGAAGGACAGCCTGGAAGCTCCCCAATATCGAGGCTCAGGATTCGTTTCTCCCCGCTCCGAGTGCCACGTCTTAATGGAGGTCTTGCCAATCCCCAAAAGCACTGAGGGCCGTGGACGCAGCAGACTGCACCATGTCAGAATGAGTACTCAATTCCTGTCCAGTTCTCTCAGAATGAAAGGGCTGGGGACGGGCATGGCTGAGGGGACAGAGCACAGCTCGGGCTCTTTTCTCCCTGCGGGGCCTCTCGTTCTCCCAGCACTCAGAAGAATTACTGAACAAAGGTGCAAGCGGGAAGGAAATGGGTGGGTGAAAGGCAATCCCATTTCACAACACAAAAGTTGTCCTTCTGTGTTTACATTTTCAAAAAGTGAAAATCAGAAAAGGTTTGAGGTTGGAAAATTCCCGTCACCAAAAAGCTTAACCTACATTCCATAGTTTTATCAACGTAAGCCTCTCTGAACAACAAGGTCAAAGTTGACGCTGCTTCCCCGCTTACAAAGCAAGTCAACTGATTTTGTATGTATAGCTATAAACTGTTTTCAAGTTTCTTAAGTTAGGCACTCGGGATGAATTATGAATGGAATTAGCCAGCTTGACTTGGAATTTCCTCACTTTTACTGGTCTTTAAACAAGATTTTTATACATTCATATGTAATCAATGGGACCAACACATGAAATGGCCCTTAACGTAAACCACTCTGTTTTAGAGTGATTTTGCAGCTCAGGAAACTTAAATATGAACTTCTAATGTGGAAAAGGTAGTTTTTACATGCTGCTTTAAAACTGATCTGGAAAACTGATGAGCTGGCCACAAGATTTCTGTCAGAAACCAAAATTAAGTTTATATTTTAAAATATAATTTTAAATGCTTTCTTTCATGAAGCCAATCTGCTTCTCATATCCTTAGCCTCAGTCACCTTAAAAATACATAAATTCGGTATCTGGTTATGGAGTTTTTAAGTTGCAGTGTAGCACAATTTAGATATTCATAAATACACAGAACAAGGAAATCCTTCCTGAGTGCAAAAGTGCCTTTAAAATTACCATCCAAATGAGTGAATGCTACACGTATACGTCCTGGTTTAATTTCGGCTATTAGCTATTTCCTACCTTAACATACATTCTTCCACGTACAAGTTGCGCTGTCTTAAAATTTTCCTGCAAACTGGCATGTCCAAATTGATTTCAGTAGCAGATTGAGTGCATGAAAACTGTGAGATCAGGATCAATGTCAAATTTTGAAGAGAAAAATGAACTTGGGTTGATTTTTACTTCAACAGGGCACATGCTCACATTTATCCATTGGTTTATATAAAAAAAGGTTTAAATAAAATTTTTCTCAAATGAAAACAAGAAAGTCCCATAACACTATTATCATACAGCTAATATAATACAATTCTTGGAACATTTAAAAGAAAGGCACTAATTAAAGTACACACAAAAATTTCAAAGTTAAAAAAGTGGTTGGAAAAAATACTTCTCAGTCACTTAGAATATAACTACTTGCGCATTTTAATGGTCTTATAGATTACAGTAGTAAAATATTTTTACAAACTTCTTGCCTTTTCAAGTACCTCCAACATATCAAGGGCCAAGAATATTCTTTTTCCTTCGAATACATTCAAAAGTATCCACCATCTTGACAGAAATGTTGTTATGTAATAATCTTCTTATACATGATTATAGTGGTTCTAGAGAATGGAAAACAGTCTCTGATGTTTTTCTGAAAGAGGGAAATAGTGTGGAAGAACCCCTTTAAGACATGTTTTTATATTCATGTAAAATGTGTTAATTCCCAAGTTTCTATACAAAAAACCTTTGATATTACAATTTTATATGGACTGCATTTATGGGTTTGGAAACCCTCTCCCGTCCACTAAACTCCTTGAGTAGGGTTGTACTAATCTTGTTTAAAATTTTAAAAAATTACCTACACCAATCATTTATCTACCTGAAGAGAAATAAAAATGCTAGTCGTGATGTGGTGTTTTTAATAATTATGAAAATGCTTTTTCTGAAGGACAGACGAACTTCAATCTGAAAGGTGAAAACAGAACAAAATAATACGAGTATAAAGTTTCCTTTTGGAATTCACAGATCAATGAAAAAACGTTTATCATAAAATTTTAAATACAAAACTTTTAGTCTGAACTCCTGAGAAAATTGTATGTGATAAAATAATTGTTTCTGTACTTCCATAAACGTACCTGCCCTTCGTTTTCAAAGGCAACACTGACCGACCACATTTACAACTGCTGTTTGCTGGGAATGGCTCACAGACTGGGCCGCTGACATGTCTTCTGTCCCTTCCCCCCAGGCAGGCGAATGGAGTCAAAAAGGAATTTTTTATTTATATCCATTCCTTTTAATTCTGTTTTTAGTAGGTCTCAAATCCTTTGACGGCAAATGTCAAACCACATTTAAATGGACTTGTTTGCTTTTTTAACTCCAATGATCCAGTCCAGGCTAGTTCAAATTCAATACTTCGCAAATGACAATAAACAGGATTTTTTTTTTAATTGTTAAAAAAAAACCACATTTTTTTCATATAAGTCATAACGACAACAACAAAAAAATCTAAAACATGGGGCTCTAACTCCCACTATAAATAAGTTATATTTATTTGGGGCTAGAAGTGTCAAGTGAACATTGCTTATCAGAAAGATCCTTGGGTGCTCCATTTGCTTTACGCGCTACCTTGGCACATCAGAATCAACTGTTCTTGGCGTCTGTCAAACCACAAATAGCAGGCATCCTCATCCTAGTAACCTGTGCGAGGCTCAACAGGAAACTGGAGGATCTTAATGCGGTCACTTAACTCACCTCTTCTGAGCTTTAGCAACCGGTTGACTTAAAATGTTTACTTTCTGGCAAGATGTAGCTAAGTGTTAAATGCAGCTTAAAACCTTGAACATCCCTGAAGAAAAATGATGCCACGAAATGTCACTCCCATTTATTTGCTGTTTCACTAACTTCTCAGCAATACGCTCCTAATAGTGACTCCTCAGATGGGCGCGTTGGCATTATTTTGGAACTACAAAACAAGATGCGGCCCACTGATGAGCTCGACCTCAAAAGCGCCGCATCTCTCACTGGGCACCGTCACCAACATCTCTCTCCCTAGAAGACAAATACTTTGCAGCTCTCGCACCCTTCTTTACAAACCTGCGCGGGTCTTTCGGGGGGGAGGGGGTGGCAAGACTTTGGTGGGAGCCGCTTCCCTTCAGCAAAGCGAGGCCTGACGGCAAAGGCGCGGGATGGGTGTTCGAGCCATTTCCTGCCGATTCCAGATTGCACCGGAGCAGCGTGGAGAGGAAGTCGGACTTCTTTTCCAGGCGGAGGCTCCACGTTGCTCTTGGACAGCCCCGCGCCGTGGGCCGTGGCCGGGGAGGAGCGCGCCCGGGTTCGGGCCCCAGGCCGGCGGCTCCGCGCGGCTGGGAGGGCCGAGAGAGGGGTCCCGGGAGCGGCGGGGCACACTGAACCCCCGAGAGGGCGCTGAGCGGGGGAGAACTCGCTCGCAGAGCCGCGGGCTCCAACCACGGGCATGCACTTGAACCCGCCGCGAGGCCGGCCACCCGCCGCTCTCAGAGCGCACCGGTGCACCCCGGCCGTGGGCCTCGCGCGCTCCTCGACCTCCCTCGGCGGAGCGGCCGGGCCCGCGGCGCTGGGCTGGGGGGGGGGAGGGGGGGTCCCCACTCCGTCCCCCGGGTTAGCAGCGTCGGGGCAACGCGCCCCACTCCGGGACCCCGAGTCTGAAAGCGGAGACCCAGGGCCGCCTGCGACGAAGCTCGACTTACACTTGACTTTCCGATTTGGAGTAAATGTCACAGGAAAGGGGGGAAAAGGAAAAAAAAAAAGAGGAACTGTAAATATGATTTGGAGGGGGGCGAGGGCAGAGCGTGTGCGCGCGGCTGGGGCGGCGCGGCCGCGTGGGCGCGTGGCGGGGATTCCCGGTCTCGCAGCGCACCCTAGTGGACGCCCTGCCCCTCGGCCGCTCCCCGCCGCGCTCGCTCGGGCTCCGAGCTCAGTACAATCTGCAATTTATTATTTCTCCCAAAGTATTGACAATGTGTGAGACTCCAGTAACCCCGGAGCTCTTGTCTGTAATCAGCACATTTATTCACATTTAGGCAGAAGAATCCGAATTAAATCCCCGTGACCCAGATTGGGTTACAGTGTCATTTTCCCTGGATCCTCTTTTAAATCCACTCCACACTGCTCCTCTGTCTATTACATGCTAATTTAATTTTACTGTGGACGATATTTTCAGCATTTGCTGAGGACAGTAAATTTTGTAGTTTATGTTATTTCACTTTTTATGACTTTTTAACACTTAATAAAATTTTATTAGAGCACTTTTGTGTTTACAAGGCCACAAAACTCTTGGCAGGTTGTCAGAAGTCCTTTTTATTATGATCCTACTGATATACTGCGAGTAATGAAATAATCATGTCCAGAAATGTATCAAAGGCCAGAGGGATTATCCCACTTAATAGCTCCACAGATGAGCCCAGAAGAATGCGGACACGCGGCGGGATGGGCTGAGAGGCGGCGGCGGGAGGAAGGAGGCAGCCCCCGCGCCTTGCTTTACCATTTCGGTTGCTTTCCTAAAAGGCTACATGCAGGGTCATGTGACTTTCCGCGGTCTCAATAAAAAAAAAAAAAAAAAGGAATTTATTCTATTGCAAAATGTGCTTTTCTTTTTATTCTCCTTGTGTGGGCATTTAAAGCTGTTCTAGTGGCAGTGGGGCTGGCTCAGCATATTCGTGTCAGTCACTTTCCTCTCATTTCTAAGTGTACTTTTGTGGCATTTAAGCAGCCGATGGTGACATTGGTGTTGATCTTTGCGGCTTCTACAGCCCTGACGGAGGGAAGGCGCTGGGAGGGACCCAGGAGGGCACGAGGTGTTTTTAAGGTCCTTCCCCTCCTGCCAAACAGCACCTTTTGCTGTTGCTTTTTGTTTTGTTTCGCAAAACAGGGGAATAGTGACTTAAGGACTCCCCTTTCTGCCTTGTGCCAAAGAACCACAGTATGCTGCTTTTATTTTATTTTATTATTTTTTAAATTTTTTTTATTTTTGTTAAGACTTGCTATGAGGACTGAGATATTGCAGCTCTTTTTTAAAAAAAAAAAACAAAACGTTTCCTTTTCTTTTAAATATATACATGATCATTTAGCACACTGGTGTTAAGTTCATTCTTGCTGCAAAAGAAGGCCATTGTACTTCCTGACCCTGAAAACAAGGTGGGTGGTTTTGTTTTATAATTAAATTTTCTGTCTCCAGCTTCATATTTCTCTTTCTGTTATTTCCTGAATAATGTGCCAAAGTGATCAAAGAGATGAGGAATGGAATCATAAATGGAGTGATTTTTGGAATTACTGTTGCTATGTCCAGAGCACGTGTTCTTCTAAACTTTGGCTGTGAGGGACTTTGGTGATATTTTTCGCAAGCATGTGCATATGTGTGTGTGTGTGTGTGTTTCATGTTGCAACACATCACATTCAGATTTTGCAGTCTGTCATTGTTTAAAACAACCCCTGGGAAGCATGCCCCTCTCTCTGGATTGCCTCCATCACACACATGTGTGTACCCTCCCGTTCCGATGTACGGCTGCTCACCAGGGCTCTTTGATTTCAACTTCAAGGGAGCAATTTTGTTCTTTGTATGTCATTTGCTAACCATGGATGAAACTTAGTGCCTGGTCTACTGCGTGTGCAGGATGGTCTAGGTTCTGCAAAGAGCGTATGGGGATAGCACCCATCCCTTAAGAAAAATTTACATCCTGAGACTACTGGGGTAGCCATTTTTCTCTTTTTACAGTGTTTTCCATTCGCAAATAGGAGACCTTTTTTTCTTTTTTCTTTTTTAATGATTTTTTTTTTTAACCATAGCTGAAGAACTCGGAAAGAAAGTGACATTTGGCTCTGAGTAAACATTCTTCCTTCACTCTGGTTGTTATTGATGGTTTGTATTCTTTGCCTTTTACCAGCAGACACAAGAGCAGACAGAGAAAAGGGTGCAGATTTTAGCCCTCCAAATTTCAGAGCTTTTTACATAAGGGAATTTATGCCCACGTGCCAGAATCAAGAGGAGCGTATTAATTTTAATTCTGCTATAAAGTGACAGTTCAATTTTATAAGTAATTTGTGTCTAGGACAATTTAAATAATACTTCAAAGGCTGTCATATCCTTCAAATTAGAAATCTGTTTTATTCGATTATGAAATAAACCTCCCCTAAGGTAGATATTTTTAATTCATCAAAGTATGTTTATAGTTCTTATGCAAAAGAGCAAAAGATTGCCTTGAACGTGATAACTGATGACACCCAGCTTGGTCTAACTAGTGACCGTGGGGATTTTATAGCCCCTTCTGAGGTATTCAGAGGGGAGAGGAAAGGAAAGAATGAAGCCCCAATCCTATCAGCAAAAAGAGGAGTAAACAAACCAGGCCAGAGGCATGAAATTGGCCCCTCAGATGATCAAGCGCAGTCAGCAATAAGGATGGGGATTATGAGGACAGCCCCTAGTCCCACTTTGCTCGGTCCTGATCCAATTCTGCATATTACTTGTGCAGCCTTGGACAAATTACCTCTCTGGGCTTAGTATCCTCATCTGTAAAATGGGACTAATGCTAGTACCTTCCCCCCACTTTTGAAGGGTGGAAGGGTTGAAAGAGTTAATTTAAATGAAATATTTAGAACAGACCCTGAATGCTACTTAAAACCTCAGGAAGACTGACGTATCCATCACCTAGCACATGCCTGGCATGTAGTAGATGTCAATAAATACTTGCTGGATAAGGATTGAGGCTGTTTCATGCTCCGGTTGTTCAGGTGGGACCGATGAGGACACATGCATCAGCCTCAGATCGACTTGACGCTACTGAGAATGGACAGCACTCCAGGAAACGTTGTGTCCAACTTCTCTTTTACTCTTCCTGTGGGTTTCTGTATTGTTTCTCAATTAGCAATTAGGTTATAGTTTTTGGGGAAAGAGAGGGTTCAAATTTGGGGGGTGGGGGGAAGCCCTATACTCAGCACAGTGCTTTGTATGGAAGTAACAGAAAACTGATGACATAAGCTAATATACCAACACATATCAAAGCACTCTCTAGTATAATCTATTATTTAATAAATAGCAATCGCAGGCACTGTGCTAAATTCTTTGATATGTTATTTTACTTCCTCCTCTCACTGACCTCCATACCGGTAGTTATCAATCTCTGTTTCACGGGTAAGGAAAAATGAAGCTCAGAGAAGTCAAGGGACTTTCCCAAGGTCACACAGCCAGTAAATGACAGATCCGGCTGTCTAACCCAGGTCTAGGGGAATGCAAAAGCTATGCAGTTAGTCGACCACTATCCTACACTGCCTCCCAGTCTGTTTGGCTTTTAGAGCCCCTAATCAATTTGGTCATTTACAACTGTTGTGTAAACCATGGTGAAAATGGAAATGATTAAGGCTGAAACCCAGCCTTGAATCATCTGTGTCTCGTGCAGAAATTTGAATGCCAGGCTCAGGGGAGTGAGACACGGGCCTGCCTCCCAGGGCCTGTCCCCGGCTCATTCCACGACGACAAGTAGGTGTTTAAAAAGGGCCTGCAGAGAAGTCAGGGTTAGTTGCCCCCCACCCCTTGAAAAGCCATGATGATGCTGAATTTACCTGAACTGGTGTTAACACAGCACGTGAATGGAGTCGCATGGGGGTAAAAGGGCAAGAAAGCGGAACTCAGACAAGGGGTGGGGGCAGAGTAAGTTTTTCTTTTCACCAAAAGTTCTTCGTGGGCTTTAAAGATATTCATCCTCTGAAGATAATTGGTGCGTGTCCTGACAATTTCGGGGAACGAAGAACTACCTGAGGCAATAAGAAAAGCCTTGATCCACATATAAAGTCACTTAATGAGCAAGCCAAGGGTGAGGCAGGGGTGCATTGCTTTAATCACACGATTAATTCTACACCCTTAAAACAAATGTGCACAGAGCCCCGAGAGAGCACATCCGAGAGCTCGTAAGTTGGCCTGGCCTAGGGAATATTCAACACGGTTTTAGTAAAAATCCATCCGCAGATAGATTTCTCAAGCGGATGATGGAAAAATGCAAGGCGATGGCAGCTAGCTGGTAAACGTGGGAGTTTTCTTCTCAAGAGGTTTAGTGAGAGTCCACCACCATCAAAATAGAACTAATCTTTGACTCAAGACTTTGTGACTCTTATTGCTGGGAGGAGGGGAAGGGAAGGGAGAGGAAATGGAGAGATGCCTCCAAAGGACTCATGACCGGACAGAGACCAAGCTCGCTGTATGAATGCAGCAGTGGGCTCTGTAAGCCTGAGTTTGCTGCTCGCGAATCAAGGGCAATGCCAAGCAGCGGTGGTTTGGGTTTTGCTGGGGAAGACCTCTGGGTTTACCAGTCCTCTTGGCACATGACTTAGGCACCTCATTCACCTTTCAGTCTCTGAGTTGCTGTTTTTGAAGGAGAAGAGTAGTCTAAATTTTAACTCACCTTTATGGGGCTTGGGGAGTTAAGGCCATTATTTAGAGTTGTTTTAGAGCTTGTCACTAGGAAGTCTGAATAAATGTTTTTAAATGAATGAGTACCTTGCTGTGTCTTGACGAATATTCTATTAGAACAAGAGAAAACTAAAAAGGCAACAGCAGCTGCGAAATTCAATCCTACTAGTTTAAAACTGTAGCACTACATACAATAGAGCTGAGGCTGGAAATCTCTAGAAAGAACGCTGAAAGAATTGCGGCTGAGGCCATACTGCAGCAGACATAATTTTAAGCCATCAAAACTTTTAAGGACCTCGAGTCACTTTCTTCAAATTTGTCTTGCCTTTCTTTCTGCATCTGTGAATTTGCCAAGTTAAAGTTTATTGCTGTAACAGGTTTTGAATGATAGTGTATCTTTTTTGAAAACATCTGAGTACTTTTTGGTTATTGGATGGAAAGAATGTATGCTTTTTCCTTTTTATGTATCTTTCAAACCAGCTGCTCTGATATAAATAAAAGCTTTAAAAAATGTATTCACCCTTCTGAAGCTTAAGACCACACATTCTGTTCCATGAAAGTTATATGATTACCGAAAGGATGTTATGAATGAAATGGTTCTCAGAGCTAATCTAGTCAGCTAGCTTGCGGATCAGACATTCTTCCTAAAGTTTTGGAAGCTAGAATGAATGCAATGATCTGCAACGCCAAAATGCAAAACTTGAGGCAACAAAGCAGTGAGCAGGGGCAGGCTCCTGAGGCCAGGAAGCCACTGGAATCTGGTTGCTAGGAGACACTCGTCTTTCACTAGCGGCAGGAACATGTCCTTGAGCGTGGCTTCCCCTGTGGTTGGCTTTGGACAAGCTGTGAATCAGCTGTCCTCACTAGTGCTGCCCTTCCAAAGGCGCCAACCAGCCCACGGAGCAGGTGACACAGAGGGGCGATGGGAGGGAGGGGGTGCGCCTGTTCTCTCAGGAAGTTTCTCGCACATGCCCTGCCTTTCTGATGCACTCTTCTGAAATCAATAAGCATTTCATGTGTCTAGTGTTCATTATGAGGATGCGGAGAAATAGATTCCTGGGTAGTGCTTTCATCTGTGAGAATTTTACCAAATAAAATGACATACATCAAATCGTATGAGACAGCCTACACACTGCAGGAAAAAAAGAGGGACAGGATCATGAGTTAATAGGAATTCAGACAGGTTTTCTAGAGGAGAGGGAAGCAGAAGCTGGGAGGACTTGCCTAGGGAAGGATGATTCTGGCAAGAGAACCCCAGGGAGACTACCGAGAGCTCCCTTGGAGGTCCTTGAACTTGTCTTGCTCACAGAAGCATCCCCAGAGCTTGGAACGGTGCTTGGCAGAGCGTATGTGTTCAGTCAGGGCCTGAATGAATGCGGGAGAACCCAGGTGCTGACACACGAGTGCTGGGAACTTGGAGGGAAAAGCCAGCGAAAGGCATGTTAAATGAAGAAGGCTGGTCTTACTGTATCAGAGTGACTGTATCAGGAAGTGGTGAGAAATGAGGTTGACCAGGTAAGGTGCAGCCCAGGTATGAAGGCTTTTAAAAATTAGGCAGAAATGGCTTCAAAAATTTAGGGACTACTGGGGACTCTAAGCCCGATGGAGATGAAACTTCTCCGGTTTACAGATGCTCTCTCAAATGCACTCTCTCTTAAATATGTCTAGTTTATCATATGTCAAGTATAACGGAATAAAACTATGGAAAATGCACAGTCTCATTAGATGTTCAATATTGGGTGGAATGCACCTTGTTATTTTATTTTAACAGATGAGGAAACAGAGCCAGAGAGGCTCATGGTTTGCGTGGGTTCATAAGTTTCAGATGACAAGCCAAGATTTCTGGGTCTTCTGCCCCCACACACCTCTTTTGCTCATTTCTGAAAGCCGCCCGTGGTGGGGGAGGCCAGCTGGAAGACGGTGACCCACGGCTGACTGTTTGTGAGGTGACCACCGTGCTGGCGACAGGGACGCGAGAGGAAGACCGGAGAGCACTTTTCTCTCTCCTTCTCCCTTGCTTCTCCCTATGCTTTGCTAGCTTTGCCTTTCCTCCCCCACTCTTTCCTCTTCCCTACCAGCGCCTCAGACCTCGGAGGGACATTCCTGGCAGGCATCAAGTCTGTGGGCTCCTTGACTGTCACAGCTGCCATAGGACCATACGCAAAACTGTGCTATCTGGGGGGGGGGGGGAAGGCAACACCTCCCCCCACCCAGTTTTATTGATATGTAACTGACATTCAACATTGTATATGTTTAAGGTGTACAACAGAATGATTCAATACTTGTATCTATTGCAAAATGATTATCATAATAAGATTAGTTAATATTCATCACCTCCCATAGGGTCCCCATCCAATCACATAGTTCTCACATGTGATGAGAACTTGTAGGATGTACTCTCTTAGCAACTCGCAAATATCCAATACAGTATTGTTAACCATAGCCATCACGTTGTACATGACATCCCCAGGACTTATTTATCTTTATAACTGGAAGTTTGTACCATTTGACCACCTTCACCTAAGTCTCCCCCACCCCCAGCAGCTACAAATCTGATCCCCGTTTCCATGAGTCTGATTTTTTAAGATTCCACATATAAGTGAGATTGTACTGCATTTGTCTTTCTTTGTCTGGCTTATTTCACTTAGCATAATGCCCGCAAGGGCAACGCCTTTTGGATCTGAAACATGACGTCTGTGGCACCTGGAGAGGTCTGATGTAAAAGACGACACGAAGAAGGAGATTTGGAGCTTATACAATGTTACTAACATGTTTGGACATACATGTGAACGTTGCATTTAAATATGCATGTAAAAAATTCCCTTACTGAGCTTCCAGACCTGTTTTCAAAAATATTCACTCAACCCTCACATGTGATATGACAGGCACCTAGATTTTTGACTTAAATAGTAAATGGCCTCAAATACGAGCGAGTCGGCCATAGAAGAGAGGCAATACTGTCCTGCGGGCTTTGGACGGAGAGGACTGGAATTGGAATCCACATGCCACCATTTACTAGACGCTACTGAACCTCTATGAGCCTCAGTTTCTTCATCTGTAAAACGAGAATAATGAGTCCTACTTAACAGCTTTGTTGTGGCCATCAAATAACAAAATGAATGTAAGGAATTGAGTGCGGCGCAGTCAACGATCAATCACCTTGTGGGTGGTAGGTGTCTTCCCCGACTCTGTCCCCGAGGCTGAAGATGATACCCGTAATGCTACAATTTTAACTTTGTCCCTTAATAACTTCTTTAGCAGCACTTTTTCCTACCAACTTGCTCATATAGAGCTGGTCAGCAAAGGACACTGAAGAGCTTCTTAGTAAATGTTTGTTGGTGAATGTATGAAATGAATCACACCACGTCCAAAGCAAGTTTATTTTCTCCCATTGATTTCAGGGGTGATTCTTTTTTTATGAAGGGTGGTGGCGGTGGTGGCCGGTAAATCATGTGGACAGAGTGACATGTCACAGGTGTTCCTATGGGGTCAGGTACCAGCCCGTCAGCCCAGGCACTTGGAAATTCCTTTTCATTATACTGCAAAGCAACCAGCTGGAAAAGGAAAATTCAGTTAACTAATTCTTCTGTGGAAAACATCCAGGCAGGATATTTTTACCCCCTGAATCCCTCCCCCCACCTCCCCAAGGGCCTGGCTAGATAGACTCATTGTTTCCCACCGACAAGTTTTACCTGATGCTTTCTGTGACAGAGCCCACCTCCCCTGGAGAGAACAAGTGTGGCAGTCTCCAGAATGTCTGGTCTTACGGGTTCTAACAGTCACTTTGCTGCCGGACCCCAGTTTGCATCATGAATAAAGACAAGCTGTAGAACATTAGCATTAAGCAGTTAAATAATGGCAAATGGGAATGGGAATTTAAAAAAAAAAAAAAAAAACAGCAAAGAGATCAAGAAGCCTGCCAGAGTGAAAGGCAGTGTGGGGCCAGCAAGACATATCTTCCAGAGGGGGATTAAGCAAATAGCTAGACACGAGAGGTCATGTCTTCATCATCGAGTCAGACATACAGTAACATTTTGGTCTTTTAGTTGTTTTTTTTTTTTTAAGATTTTATTTATTTTTTGACAGAGAGACAGCGAGAGAGGGAACACAAGCAGGGGGAGTGGGAGAGGGAGAAGCAGGCCTCCGGTGGAGCAAGGAGCCCGATGTGGGACTCGATCCCAGGACCCTGGGATCATGACCTGAGCAGAACGCAGACACTTAACAACTGAGCCACGCAGGCGCCCCTAGTTTTATTTTGAAGGTAATTTTTTTTCTAACTACTAGGTCTACCTTTTTCCTTATTACCTGAAGGACTTCTTCAGATCCTATGAAGAATGCTAGTGCTAATAGTGATCTTGAACAGGGTCTAGGATCTTTCAAACTTCATTTAACTCTGGCGGCTCCTTCATCTGAAACTCAGATTGCCAAGGAAGCATCTATTTTCAAGGCCACGCTGAGGCTAATCACTGCCACCACTGGGCTTGTCTTGAGCCTTGTCTCTTGGGAATCTGGTTCTACATTTCTTTGAATGAGCTCAGCCAAGGCTCTTATCCTAAAGGAAAGTCAGAATTGTGTCTGGGAAACACTCTTATTAGATCATTTATCCATCCATCCATCCCTTGAACAAACATCTTCACATAGGCTATCGATTCTAAAAGGTAGGTGTCTTGTCTGTCTTCTTGCTTACTTTAGCTCCAAAACTTAGCCCCTGCCTGGCATAGGGTCGCCACTGAAGGAATATTTGTTCAATAAATGAATGAACAGTTATCAATGCCCACTCTGCATTGGAACTGGAGGGACTGATATGACAAAACACAGTTCCTGCCTTCTTGGTGTTCACAGTCCTTTTTCATGATGTCTTTGTACCCCACCAGAAAAATAGATTTCAAGGCTGCTCATACTCTCTTTATATTCGATTGACTAGCTGTTTCAATAATTGACTGTATAATGCACTAAAACAGAGGCAAATTTCCCTTCGGAGACAAATGGGGGTGGGGGAGAACCGCTTCACTTCAGACAGATTCTCATCATCTCTTCCTAAAGTGCACAGCACCCCCAGTCACTAATGGTTGTAGGAGACTTTGGGGACACTAATCTTAATGACTGCACCATTTCCTATGGGTCTTGTTAGTTCCTAAACCCATCTGTAGGAAGTTATTGTATTTGGCTTTCTTAAGCCATATTTTTAAGAAAGACATTTAATTAGCACTTGTTAAGATGTTGTGAGTGCTTTGGCCACTTCTCTCACCCCTGCTGTTTCTTCTTGGTCAGCACATTTCTGGAAGTGTTGTTTCCGGAAAAGGGCATACGATGCTTCCCTGTTTGGAGAGCTGCTCTGTGTGTTCGCATGAAGCAGATCTCTGATGGAGACCGAAGAGACGGCCAGGCTGGCTGGGCAGAAAGGGCTCTGTGTTCAGAGCAGCTACTTGGAAAAGCCTCCAGTTTTGACATTTTTATTGAGAAAGCTGAGTTTCAAGATGGGTTTGGGACAGACAACCCCAGGAGTCTGCACTAGAGCCCTAGGGAAGAATGTCACAAGAGGGAAATGGATCTGAAATAGTAAATCTAAACACCTTTGCAAAAACTTCATAAGAAGGAATTTGCTTGAAAAGACATGTTTTTAGTGACTCTAAGAGACACTAGGAAAACTGCAAAATAGTTCATAGCATTGAAAAGTCCACCAATACTTACTAAAAGAATAAATATGGGAATATAGTTCTATTGTTCTTGCTAATGTTTGATACCATCAAGTTAACTAAAAATTCAAACATCTTACAAAATAAGACAACTTTACTGGGTTTTCCCCAGAATCCTTTGTCCATATTTGGATGAGAACGGTTTGATATTTGTAATAGTTTGTGAATTGCAAAGACACGTCAAGTCTAGTCAGACGAAAAGAAGTATTTCTAGACAATGCAACGTGGAGTCAGTGAAAATGAAGAAATAAAATATGTGTATTTAGGTAGGTTAGGAAATGTTGTATAATCTACTAAGAGAATTTACTCATATTTTGTCCCTGAAACACGTGTTGAAGGAACAAAAAGTTTCATGCTGGTAATTGCATAAAGGATAATTAAAACGAATTCCCTTTCTCTTTGAATTTCAGTATGCTCCTTTAAGGTAATCCTTAACTGAAGAGGAAGTCCAATGAACGTAATATAGATGTAACCAAATTATGAATTCTCCATATTCTACAGGTAATGCCATTTCTATTGGAATCCTTTTTGCCTCCTTAATCTAAACATTTAAATATATTAAAGGCTTCAGCAAAGGATTAGCATTTGGCACTGGGTGTGAAAACATTTCCTGCTGGGCCCTCAACCACTAACAAGCTTTTTGTTTGGAAGAGGGGGCAGGCGTGGGGGAGGAGAGAAGGGAGAGAAGTTGGCCAACTCTTGACATCTGAAATCTTGATCAGTGCCAGCAACTTTTTTGGTCCGTGTTGATGATTTGTGGTATTGCTGTTTATCTGTATATCATTCACTGGGACTCGCTGTTTGGATGCAGAGGTCTCAAGACCATCTGCAGTCTTGATGGGTTTTCTAGCAGCCAGTCCAGTCATCTGGCTGTCAGTTATAATTGCATCCCTGCCCCCAAAGTTGTTGTTGGGTACTCCTGATTCCCTTTGAATACAGTACTGGGATACAACAGTTTCAAGTCATTGATGTGAGAGGCCAAGTCGATTCCCGGCTTTAGTCTAGTTGGGAACAAGATTTATGAAACGAAGAGGGTATCTATTTTGCTGGAAGGGTAGCTGTTTTCGTTGCACTGGGTTTAATGATACAACAGTTTCCCCCGCAGCTTGAACAACTCACTCTGAACACGGAGAGAAACAGTGCCTTCGAAAATTATGTGCATGGTGTTGCCATGTTTACTATTTCCTGTTGTCTTTGCCTGAAAGTGTCCTAACAAAAATTAGGGTTGAGCATACAAACATTTGAGCCGGTGGGGGGATGAAAGGAGTTGTTATCATATTTCTTTTCCAGTTTAATATGGGTGCCTTTGATATAAGCTCTATAGACTTAGGACAGGATATGACGCCGATTAAAAACACGAAACTTAATTTCTGGACTAAACAATCACGTACTCCTTCTTCTGATATCTGCTTGAGGGTTACTAACATGACATTTATTTCTTATTGGCTTGGCTTTATTTAAGGTACCCGGGGCAACTAATATTAGTGCATGTGAAAGTCTAGCAATGTCTCCGAGATCATAAAGCAGCTATTATAAAGAGAACCCATTCTTCCCGAAGATTGTCAGCACAAGGTCAAGAACCCATGCAAACTCACTCTGTGAGCCCTAGACCTACCACTCATCTTGGTTGGAGGCAGATTTTGAGACCTAAACTTCAAAACAAATCAATTAATTTTATCTCATAAAGTACAACAGGGAAAAATTTGACCACCTCTCCTTAGCCTTAAATGTAAATTGCATCACTCACAAGATTGTTAGTGTCTATTGAAAACCACCTGTAAATAGTAACCAAAAAATTATGCATTATGAATCGTTTAAAAATATGAAAAGGTATTGTATTTGGGTAACAGCATGTTTGAATTATAAAATTGAATATTAGTGTTTCATTTTAATGCAAAAAATAATTAAAGTGAAGGCATGCAAATATAATGAGCCAGGTCAACCTCCCCATCTTTTCACTTTGACACCTTGTTTAACTCTAGCTAATGATCCTATGAAAAAAGTATTAGTGGTTTCATTTCAGCCCCTGGTGGTCTATGTCACATACTGCATAACTTGCTGGTGGGTCCGCTAGGGCTATTTCTCATTTACAGACAGAAGCCTTTTATAATTCTGTCAGGGGCGGGGGGAGAAGGGAGCGTATCCTGTTCTAACCTATTTATTATGCACTTGAAAATAGTGAAAATGTTTATAAAAGAAGTCAAGTTAAAATTTTTAAGACCTTGTAATGTGTTCAAATGTTCAAATTCGAACCTACAACTCTATACAAAGTGCTCAAGTAAAGTCATTATGTTTAAAAGCAAAAAGTCACTCCTGACTTGTACTCCATGTGGAAAATTACCATACGCTGCAGTTTTTCTAACCACGAAAATTCTCATTTCCCATGTGCAGTTGGTTAGCTCCTCACTATGTCCCCAAGGAGTCTATGTGAGTCTGAAGCCCTGCAGAAAAATGAGAATTTCCACACTTAAACAAAGCCAAGGCAGCATTTTTAATGACTAAAAATAAGAGCAGAAGAAATGGAAGAGGAGGGGACGATGGGACTTTGTTGTTTTTTTTTTTTTACTTCCTATAAAAAATGAGTGTGCAGTTCCCAGGGGAGGGTCAAATGTGGGCTTGCTTTTAATTTTTACAGGGTATTTACTTAAAGAAAAAAAAGAAGAGGAAAAACAAAAAAAATTCTCTTAAATTTCCTACCTCTGAACTGCACGAAGTGAATCCTGAAATGAAAGGAGTCATCAAGGCCAAATTCACCACACAGCTTTCGTGAACTGTTAGAAGCAATTTCAGGATCTGCGCTTTTAATTTAGGTATGCTTTCCCTCTGAGCTTGAGTGTTTATTTTCGACCAGTTCTTTCTATCCTTTGGTTGAATGTATACGGCCCGATTCTTTCAGCATTTCACACACACACACACACACACACACACACACACACACACACACACACACAGAGTTTCTATATATTAGAGAATAATGAATACCTTTAGTCCCTTGGTAACAGTATTTTAAAAAGCAGCTCTATATTTGGATCAGAGAGTAGAATACTTTCAAAGACAACTCTCATGGGCACAATGTGTTAACTGTTTTCTGTGCCACCATTTTATAGTGTGCGAGCAGACAGCAAAATGGTGGTTCCAGCATTTTGTTGTATGAGGGCTCCTTTGCAGTTAGCGTCTGATGGCAGACTGCAGAACCAGTTTGGATACCAATAGAAAAGCCAGATTTTCGGGCCAGAGACCGATTCAGTAAAGCATACCCACAAATTCACCTCCATTCCCAGCTTTGCAGATGCTTCAGCAAAATTTTATATATATATATATATATATATATATATATATATATATATATATATATAAAACAAAGGGAGAAAATCCCGGTTAGAATAAAAAATACAACAGAAATGATATTTCAGTGAAATATGTAACTGTCCCGTGTTGGTAAATGCATATGTTATTAATAGACCCTGCAATGTCACAGTAATCTACCTTGAGAAAAGATCCAAGACAGAGTTAGTGGAGAGAATGTGAATGTTTTACTTGTGAATAAATGATCTTTCCAGATCAAGGTTGAGGTCACTGGCAAACTAGTTTAGGTGAGCTCACTCCACAGCTATTTGCACATACAAATCAGTGTTCTAATTTTTTTTTTTACATTACTGCCTTTTGTTCATGAGAAGATCTTTAATTTCTTAAAATAAGAATATTAAAATAATCAAAAAATGTAAGAATTGAACATTGCTAATAGTATTCATTTTTTATTAGCTCCTAAATAGAACCAAAGGTAAGATAGATTTTGACTTACCCTTAACTGGATCCCAAATCAAAGAGAGATGAATTTGACTAAGAGAAGAATGTGACACTGCCCTCTATTACCTATGGCTGAATTACCCTCTCTTTTATCTGAAGGAAAACATTTTCTTCTCAATGAGGTGTATATTTTTAAGACTGAAGAAAACTGAGGCTCGTACCATATAGGGTTTTGTTTGTGTTTGTGTTTTTGCTTTTCGACTGCAGTTGCTAGACATGTGAGATTATAGACACGATGGTGCAACATAAAAGGGACCTGAAGCAACACTGTTTACGGCACACACAACAGTACTATTTTCTGCTGTGTGGTGTGCAGAAGTCGTAAATAGGAAAATGTGTAAGCTACTAAATCTAGTAGCAATAGGACTCTTAAGGCAAGGTTTATTATAGCAGTGCCTGAAAAAGCTTTACGGTTTTTTTTTGTTTTGTTTTTTTTTTTTTTTTATCTGTGGGTGTTAAATTTTCGTGTCTGCAACAGTATTTTAGCTCTGGAGCTATTTATCTGGTAGCATCTTGGAGAAAAAGGAAATGGACAGATGTCCATAAACAAAGGGCTCCACCTGGTGGTAATTAGAAGGTATGACATGCAAAGGGAAACATGAAAGGGCAGCAGGTAGTGTGTGTGCGCGTGTGTGCTTCCTGTAATGAATATGCTTGAAGGAAAGAGAAAGACACAATTCCCCAAATTTGGATTTCAATGTTGACGTAGCTTCCCAGATAACATCATTTGATTATTTGGTTCAAATCCAGTCCTTCCAATCCACTTACAAATTATTTTATCCGAAATGCATCCATCGAAACAGACATTAACCTGTGACCCAGACAGATATTAAGCACAAGAGAAGGCAAACTATCTGTATCATCTGATCATCTTACTTTTAAGTAGCATACCAACTAGTAGAGCAATTTAAACAAAGAAAGCATTTGCTCTAACATAAAGGTGTTCTGTGGGTGGCTTTGGGGTTCACCTAATTAGGAGGGACTGGAAAGGATGTGGTACAGAATTCAATCAGTGGAGGGAAGAAATAATTTCAAATCCAGGACTAAGAAACAGAAAATTGCTCATTTTTCAATGGCATTTGTGGCTAAAATGTTGGAGAATTTGAATCTACATACGGTGACTCTACCACCTTTTCAAACTCTAAAATTAAACCAGAAATTACATATATCAAATGCTATGCAAAATGTAAAATAGGCACGACGTTTATGGCTCTGTACGTAAGGTGGAAATTAAATCTTCAACCTCCAATAAAATTGTATTTCTGTAATAAAACTGCTGCACCTTGACTCTAGACTACACTGAATCCCAAATTAAACACCCCATTTACTGTACTGTAACAAGCAAGAGGGTTTGCTACACTGAACAATATTACTGATAGAAAAAGGTATTATATTTTGCTTTACCATCTATGTAGAGTCCACCCAAACAGGCTCATTCCCCATGCCTTCTTTCTTAGCACATAACGTATTTTGATCAGGGAAAAATGTAAGGTTTGTCTTTCATCGGTACATTTCTATTTCTTCCTTAGTTATATAAATCTGCATAGGTGGCTGGGTCTTAAAAAAGTCCATCAGGTAGGATATTTACTGCAAAATGTCCTCCTGCATTTCATGGATAACTCAGTCCTATAAGCAGAAACAGCTGGTGTGCTAAAGGCTAGGTACCTTTCTTTATGCATTTAATGTGATGTAGCTGCTCTTCCCTCCAACGTACATGCGCGGCGCACCCCACAGCCACGTCCGCAGCACACACAGACTGCTACATAATGTATGAAGGTCTTGAACTTCGGATCTGTTAATACACGTTATGTATTTATCTTACCCAGTGTTGACTTAGAAGAATTGGACGGGATGTTATTTTAAGCGGTCTAATATCGTAGGTTGAGATTCTTTTTTTCCCCCTCCATCACGCGTTGGCCCAGCCAACAGTGACTTCTGGCATTTGTGAAGGGGCTTATTAGAAATTAAAACCTGCGGAGAGTGAAGCGGAGAGAACGATGAATACTAATATTGCTTTATCTTACCAACTGAAGTGCAGGCGAGCAAGCCAGGGAGTGGAGCCGCGGCGGTCTGGGGCGTGCTCCCCGCGGAGCCCCCCTCTAGTGGACGCAACGGGAAATTCCGGCCCCGCCGCCTCGGCCTCTCCTCCGTCCCGGCCCGCGCCCCCCTCCCCCTCCCGCAGGAGACGGTGGGTATTATTAACCTTCACGCGCGAGACAGCGAGATGCATGTTAATCGGGAAGGGATTTCTAATCAAGTTTAATGGTGTAGGACATAAGAAGTTGTGTTAGCAGTTTCAATCCTGCTACAAATGCTAATTGTTATGTTTCCTATGATAGGTGAGGGTAATAGGAAAATGGCAGCAGCTTCGGTGTTTCAATTCGGAAATTGTTGCCTGTAATTTTGAGGCAAGTATAGAGCTTGTCGAGAGGCTGGTTTCTTCAGCGACATCGGAGATTTGAGGCTTGATGTCTACTCAGTTCAAGAAAAGAGAATTCTCGGGCGCCTGTGTGGCTCAGTTGGTTAAGCGACTGCCTTCGGCTCAGGTCATGATCCCAGGGTCTTGGGATCGAGTCCCACATCGGGCTCCCGGCTCAGCGGGGAGCCTGCTTCTCCCTCTGATCCTCTCCTCTCTCATGCTGTTTCTCTAAAAAAAAAAAAAAAGAAAGAAAAGAGAATTCTCTGCAGGGAGAAATCCCTTGGTATCTGAAGCCATGGGGAGGCGTTTTTGGACCTGCACACAACACGCGTCTACACAAAGGGATGCAGAGGTGATAACATTGAGTACTGATCTTTGGGGCACTTTCTATGTTTTATGTTTCCCTCGATGGTTCGTTGCCACTTTTGCCAACATGCACAGATAATTCCTTTTAAAGCAGATACATATAGTAAGAGCAGGTAGGAGTCCTCTATGAGAACTGAGGGAATCCCCATTTTTGTCTTCCTCAACTTCCGTCTCTCTCATTGACTCATGGGTCATTATCTGTGCTCTTGTGTAAGGACACCCTACTGTACCCAGCGTCGATGCTCCCTCTCATTCTTATAAAGCTGGCATCTCATGTACTCCTGTTGTCCGTCCTGGTCCCTCGCTATTTGAGCTGGGGTTCTTGCAAGGCAGATATGCACAAGGAATTGGAGAGTATTGGATGGCATATGAGCAATGTCTTCAGTGTGTATTTTTCCTTGACTTCAATTACCCTAAATTCTATGGTTCAAGCCTAAACTACTACAGTAACTTCATGATGTCACCTACCAATGAACTAGAAAGCATTTTGCAGCAGTGCAGATTACCTGTTGAATATGGGTCTTGAAAAGTTTCCTTGTATCTTTGTAGTTTGCATTTTTAGTCTAAGTTTAGAAAATAGCTAAGTGATAAATACAAATGATCAAAAGATAATCCACTTTAATGGATATATGCCTATGTGAATATGGACCAGTGTAATTGTATTGTCCCAGCCTCCATATGTGGATTTTGTCTTCTTTTTTTTTTTTTTTTTTTTAGTCTTCTTAAAAAAATGATTCAATGTAGAGGAGATAGAAATGATTTGGGGGTGTTAACAAGAGACGTGAAATCAGTGATCAACATTATTTTCCAATCAATAATGATAATTATACTAATTAGTCCAGGTGCCATATCTGTGCTAAAATCCTTATCCCTATTTTACAGATGAAACAACTGAGACACCAAAGGGTTAACTGCTTGCCCAAAGCCATGTAGCAGCTCTGTCAATACCACAGTTTTAATCTCCTACTCTCGCTTCTTTGGCAATGGAACAATTATGACTCTCTTTAAAGAATAAAAATTTATTGTGTGTATCACAGGAGAGTAGGGCTGATGAACAATGGAACAAAGAGGTCACATATTATTTGTTTTAATATTGCAGAATCTTTCTCATGTTATAGAGTCTTTTACTACGCTTTCCAGGTTGGAGTTACTTTAACGTCATAAAGCTACACATATACTTTTAGCAAAGTCAGTAGTCACCCATACACAGGAGGAGATGGTAATTAGAGTTGGGACAGACCCCCAACATATGCTTCATTTGAAGGTAGAGTAAATTCAGCGAGATACCAAATTTTCTTTTCATTTTCTCTCTCAGAAGAATATGTGTTTTTTTTCCCCTACCCAAATGTTTCAGTGAACATCGCAGCTGTGCAGCAAGAGGCATTTTTGCATGCATATATTTGGAGAACAATGTGGAGTATTTATCCCTTGGGATAAAAAAACCCCTAGCAACAACAAACTTGAAAACAGATGGTTCTGATACAGTCTGATAAGAATGTAAACAGGAAAATATCTTTGTTGACTTATTTCTTAGTAATCAGTAATAATTAGGCATTGTCTAGAGATGAATTATAGTTTTGATTTTGCAAGCATGGCCATGAAGTTTCTGCAAAGTGAAACTAAATTTCTGACATTGGTGAGGAGTTAGTGACTCCTGCTGAAATTTCCTTATTAAAATTCTTGATTGATAGAAACAAATGGAAATTTTAGAGAGGATAATTTCTGCATTCTTCATTGTTCTTTAGTCATCATTTCATTTAGAGATATTATAATTCTCTGGCCAGTCCATGAATGGTTTCACTTGAAAAATAACTTAAAATTTCGCTACAATTTAAAGAATTAAAACTCCCCTTCCTTCCTTCCTTTTCCCCTCCGTCCCGCCCTCTTTTCCTTCTTTTCTTTTCTTTTTTGGTCTTATTATTTTAAATGAAGATGAAATCTCTCTTTAGAGTCTGGACTGGTGTTTCTATGAACTCATTATATTTCTTTGTTGAAGACTTTTTTTCTTGTTGGTGGTTTAGATTCAATAAACATTTAATAAATGCTTCCTATTTGTCCAGTTCTGTGATAGGCACTGAGGATACAAAGATGAATCTGACATACTTTCTTCTGTTACACAACTCATAACTTAGCTGTAGAGGCAGATACATAAACAAATAACTCTCACTCAATTTGTTAAGCACTGGGGAAAGTGGCATTGAGACGAGTGGGGAGAAGGATTGATTCCTTGGGAGGGCAAGGCGTTTTATAGAGGGGGTATTAGAGCAGGTCTTCAATGTCGCTTTATCAAATCCTGGCTGCAGAGATCCATAGGCTGTGACATCCTGAATGCATAATGAAAATTCAAATTGCTGACCGGTTCTTTGCATCAGATAATTGTACACCATTAGTTGTTTGGGCAACATGCAGACAAGATCGTGGGCTCCTGCCATGATCTAGAAGTTTTGAGAGGTGCTTTTCTTTTAAAATACAAAACTTGTAATAGAAAACTTTGGAAAGAATAATCTCGACTTTAATATGTAATTCGGCCACCTGAAAGTATTTGTTACTAAAATAAATAGAGATAGTCTCTGCAGCGTATCCCACAAACCCTTGGCATTTCTTTTTTTCAACAATTTTCAACAAATATTTCGTAAGCGTTTGTAGATGCTGTACACTGGGCTAGGCACGTGGATTAAGAGAACAAATAATATATGTAACTTCTCCTCGTGGAATATAAAATCTGATAGGGAAGGACACTATCGTACGGTTAACTACCCAAATTACTTATTAGTTAAAATGCAACAAGTGTTATTGTACATAATAAATGGTACTGTTTTGTCTACTCTGCTTCTGTTCTTTCTTGTTCTGGGAACAGTAACTTGCTTTTATTTGTGAGACCGACCCTTCACCACTGTGTGCAACCTTGATGGGACTGTCAATCAAGGTGCCCTGCCCTTAGCTTGTGATCCAACGTAGGCCAATCAGATGGTCTTTGCCAGGAGCCAGGGGACTCTCTTTATAGTTTCACAATCTAATCATCTTGGAAATTTGTGGTTGCTTCAACCCTTGCTTTCCTTTTCATTTTGACAGTTGACACTATATTCTTTCAATAAATTCATTGTTTATCAGTTTTAACAGCTTGCAACCAGTTACAGTATTTATAAAACTGCCTAAAAAGCCAGGACTCAAATAAAAAGTAAACTAAGTTATGGCATGAGTAGAGGGTTTGTTGGAGTTTAAGAGTAGAGACTCTATTTGATCCTGATGCTCAGAGCACTATATTCTGAATAGTATTCATTTGGTGACCTAGGATTAATTTCCCTTTTCTTGCGTCTGCAATAAATAATATTTATATAATAATAGTATCAGAAGTCATAATATTTATAAAACTGAATGTAAACATTATAAACTTTGGCAGTTTAAAAGCTATACCCTAACAGATGTCCGGAGGTGGAGTGCTGTGTTAATTTCCTTATCTTAGAGTCCTAAGGTCAATAGATATTTTCTAAAGCTGCTAGATCCAGGAATGGAGATATAATTGTATCATTTAAAAGTATACAGCTACCCAACTGAAGAAGTAAAAAAATGACAAATTAACCTAAACTGAGAAGATATAGAGAGAAGGAAGGTGTATAAATGAGTGAAATTTTTCATCTTTCACATAGAACAGTCAATAGCTACTGACTGCCTAAGGTTGAAAAATCAAGAAAGAGAGGTGTAGATATTTATTTGGAGTTAAAGTGGAAACCATTAGAAGAACTAACATCTAAATTTATTAACAGTGACTTTCTTTGGGGGAATAGTTGGTGGTAGGAGAAGGGGCGAGATAGGGAGTATAATTTGACATAAACTTGGCTGGAAAAGATCTGGTATTCCAGAAATACACGAGTCATTAACCTAGTGATGGCATTAAGAAAACAGTATTATCCTGGACTGTGTGAAGACGAGTACCATTTGTTGCTAGGAAATAATCCTTGTGTAAATTCATCGTAGGCTGGGTTCTTATTTGAACATTACACTTTGGGTCTGTAACTTAAAACAGATGTATGAAAATGACATAGAATTCATGTATAGAAAGAGGAAAATGATGACAGGGCTTGGAGACTATGTACACAAGGAAAAGAGGTGCGTTATTTATCCTGGAGAAGAGAAGGCTGAAGGAAGACAATTAACCTCCAGGCAATGAGGTAGAACTTTGGAGAATGCAAACTGGCCTTCGCCACCTCACTGGACAGAGCAGAAGAAAGTGAGCTTCACTAAACAACACCAGGAGAGTCTGTTTTTAGACACAGGAAGACTTGATGATCTGTAAATACGACGGAACTGCTGAATGGCTATCCCAAGAACTTTTGGAGTGCTTTAGGCATAAGATAGAACCATTCGTTTCCCAAATAGGAGCTTGTACCAGACTTCAGGTCCCTTTGGAGATGTAGCAAGTATATTTTATAGTCTGATGTCTGTGAATTTACATATGGAGAAAGGTTAAGGATAAAGTAGTCTAAATAGTCCTACCTTGGCTGTGATTCCCAGGTAATATCTCATGAAGAAAAAAAAATCAATATTCACAATTTTTTTCTCTGAAGTACTATGCTAACTACTGGTTCCTTTAAAATATATATGCACACTCATATATATCCCTTTATATATATCATGTTTTAAAAGAAATTCATATATTCTTAGGAATAGCCATTCTCAAATTCCTATTTTGCACTATATTAAGATATTTATGGGTTATTTTCTCACAACAAAAGTCATACATTTTTAATGCTGAAAAACCTCAAAAACATAGAAATCGCAAAAAAATACCACCTTTTTTTTTCCCCATGAAAAAGTGAGCAAGCAAACGAAAACCACAGACAAATCAGCCCAGCCACCTCCTGGCTGCTGTGTCGGTGGCCCAGCAGGGCTTCTCTCTAGCTGGAATCTGCTCCCCGGGGCTCGTTCTCTCACGAAGGAGGTAGGAGTGCATGGCTAGCAGCCTCTTCATCTATCCTCCTCCCTACAGGTGGATCTCATCTCCCCATTCTCTGACACTTCTGTATTGAAACGATGAGCAGAAATGCAGTAATGGAGTATTGCTTTACCCAGCACCTAAATCAGGGCTGTTCCGTTTTGAAAGCTGGCTGTATCGTCTTTGTCTAGGTAGCCGTGGCCCTGGCAAGACGCTAAAATTAATGCCTGGGTGTCGGTTCAGGCGTATTTGTATTTAACACCTGAAAGGGATTCTTTGACTTTGGACTTTGGGTCTGAGAAGGAACCCCGTTTACCTGGAGCTCATGCTGGCTTGAGGTTTGGTGGAGGCGGACACGAGGCCGGGAATGAAGGGAATGGCTATTGGTTCTTCACCCAGTAGTGGCTGCCGCAGCAGGATTCCGAAGCTCAACAAAGTTTGAAAATGGCTGACCATGCTGATAGTAGGTGACAGAGGCATGACCTTATTGGCCTGATCTCTCTACTCACGCATACCCCTTGAGTTATGTATTTGTCTGGTCCCATGTCCATGCCATCCTCACCCTGCCTGTCTTGTGTCTCCAATCTTCTTGAACTCTTGAGTCAGATACCATGGTTTCTATTGATTTCCCCTGGAAAAACGACACTCCTTTCTCTATAACCTCTCCTATCAATAACATGGCTACATGAAATATGCAGGAGCTGGGGGCCTCCTGTGTTCAGCTGCTGTTCCAACATGCTTACATCTTTAACCCTTTTCTTCCCTCTTACCTCTGCTGGCTTCAGGGTTTGGACCTAACATCTGCCCTGAGCACACACATGGAGATCATGAGATCGCTCCCTAGCTCTACATAATGAACTTAAAGAATTTCAGAGCTGGAAGGACGTGTTTAGGGGGTTTAAAGCTTTTAATTTGCACATAAAATTCAAGACCTAGAGAATGGAGGTCTTGCCCAAGACCATACAGTTGCTCAGGGGCAGATCTACAACTAGACTCAAGCTGCTTATTTCCTAGGATTCTGTTGCTTCCTCCAGAAGACACTGTCAGAGAAGGCAACAGCAGCTCTGTGTTCTCATCAGCCCTCCCTGTTCTGAAGTTATCAGGGGGTGCGGGCACCTTCTCTGCTGAGACACTGGTCCTTAAAAGCTGACAGTTTAGTATTTAAGAAAAATCACTATTACTAAATATTGTCTGTAACTTAGCATGGTTATTTTCCTGCATAGACCCATGGCATTATTATTTATATAATAACTGGAGGTGTGTATAGGAAGATCTATGCAAACAAAAGGTTACTTTTTAGAATGACACCAATTAATGCTTTCTCTTTCCCATTTTAGTCCCTAAACATCTCAGAGAGCTAACGATTCCTGCCTCTTCAGTTGTCAATTTTCTTACCTGTCAAATAAAACAATATGAGATGGTCTCAAAACTTTTTCAGAACCCCCAAATCCTGGATCTCTGGATTTGGGTTTTCTGAAAAGTTAAGATCTGGGGACTTTACCTGAGTTTTGAATACTTCATAATGAAGCCTTTCTAAAACGTGTTCTCTCTCACCGGCTGTTATAAACAGTATAGCGGACCACTTCACATCTCCCCTTGGCGAGCCAGGATCGGGTGAATGAGAATTGACTTATATACCAACACCTATATCCTCAGGGCCTAAAAAACCCTTCGGATGCTAGCATTTTGAGCTCTTTTGTCAGAACTGATATAATTTCTGAAAAAACGCGGAAAAACAACAGGGGAGAAATAAGGAAGGCTCAACGGCCACTACTGAATGGGGAAATTGGCCACTGGCAGAAAGCCAAGTGCCTTTTTACAACCAAAATGTCTTCATTATTTTTTTCTCTCTCTGGCATCGATACTTAACTCCTGAACAACTTCCTCACAGCCTGGTCTTGATCTAACATTTGACCAGCTTAACCAAAGGAACACGTGAGGCTTTTGGGTAAAGGCAATCAAGAGAGTTGGAAGTCACTTCCAGAGTTAAGTAGAGGCACCTAAAGGTGAACAGATTGTTATCCAGTTATATTGTCATCCTGGATTTTTGACACCTTGGTTCATTCATGTAGAATTGTATACATGGTATAATTAGTAGGACTCTAAAAGTTCATAAATATCCTCTGACACGAACAGTAGATTCTAATCTCTTTCATTGCAGAAGGGAGGTGCTTGAACATCTTCCACTACAACTGATGTCACTTGCAAGAGGAAATAACTTTAATAACTTTAATATGCCCTCTGTTTACCTGTGGGGGTGGGGGAGGAGGTGGACACTGAGGACCAGGACAGGAACGTTTACCCTCTCTCTAGTCACGTTGAAAAATCTTTCCATGACATAGCCAACCCATTTATTCTAGTTATTGTCACAGTAGACATCAGCTTTAGTTATAGAAGCTTGAAAATATATAAAAACATCCTTTACACTCAAGATTAGGTGGGTAACAAGGATGGACACACCCACACACACACACACACAGGTAAAAGTAGAAATGAAGATTTGAGAAGCCCAGAGAACTACTTAGTTTATATAATAAACATGGTTGGGGAGGGTCGAAGAGCAGGAGCACACCTGGGAGAGTGCAGAAGTGTTTTGGAGGAGTTTTAGAGGGAGAAGAGAGGCTTTGGAGAAACAATCATAGGTGGTGAGACCTGAAGGCATTAAGCAGGAAGAGGGGTTGGAGGGCTGTTGGTTGTGCATTCGTCTACCCACCACCTCTCCATTCTTCCCCACAAATAATGATCTAGAGCTACGTGGCTTTTCCTTGCTTTGGGCGTCAGAATTTAAAGACTCTCGTTATGAGGAGGCTAACCTTGAGGTGAATGGTTTTTGTTTAGGCTGCAGATATTGTCATTAACAAGAACAGAAAGGCACCCACCTGACTTCTGAAACTCAAGGTGAGCACACTGCTGCTCACTGTGCCCACCCACCCCCCGGATGCCAACATCCCTTGTGGTCTAGTTTCCTTAATAGCTGTAAAACCAGTAAAGGTGGTGAAGGCTCCTCCCCCCTCCCCCAAAAAAAGCCTATAAAGAAAAGCAGGAGCATTCTAGCTAGCTGTCTAATTTTGGAAAATAATTTAACCTCTTCTGGGTCTTATTTTCTGTGTCCATAAAAGAAGGAGCTTGGAATTTTGATGATTCCAAGCCACTGGGCATTACGCTTATGGATTGCTACACCTGGAAGCACAAATACCTTTTTGGAACAGGAGTGGGTCCTGGGTTTGTCAGAATTGTTTGTATAAGAAATTGATAGAAAGACAGCATCTGCTTGTCAACCCACAAAAGCTATTCTGAACTTTGTCCCTTCCAGGCACCTGACTAGTGGATCAGAGACCAAGGGTGCCCTCCTGGCTTTGCATGGGAGTCAGCCCCATTCTGGGGCACAGTCCAGATTAGGCCACGGAAATGGTCAGGAAGTAGGGCTGCATGTTTGCCAAAGGGAACCCAGAGCAGTTTTATGCTTCCCCTCACTGAGGAGGTGGAAAATTCCATTCCTGTGAGCAAGACCACGCCATGGCTCGGGATGCATTTTGCATGTTAAATGAAAGATTTCCAGTTAGCCCTCCTTTGTTTGAGACAGGGTTCATCAAGGAGCCGCTCCTTACAATTTGGCTGGCTGGTGAAATCTGCCTACAGGGAGGGAATAAGCTGGAGTATTTTGGTTCCTGTGACAGTCATAGCTCCTTGTAAATGTTTTTAAAAGACGAGTATTCATGATATTAATGTGAAGAGGGAATTTAAAGGGCTAGAATATACTAGAGAAACAGTGAAGGGAAGAGGAGGGTCAGGGAGCTGGGCCAAAAGCTTGTCATTCTGTGACCCTTGGGGACATTTTGTGAAGCGAAGGAGACCCATATGTCTGTGCTGCGAGCATGTCAATCCCCACTCGGTGCAAACGTCAGTAGTGGATCTGCTTTGCGACGAAAGTGGCATTTTGCAATCCATCTCTATTAAAGCATGTGAATTGTTCATTAAAAACTGATTTGCATTGTGAATAGCATTTATTACAAATAAATAAACAGCATAGTGGTCACAAAATAAATGAGTAAAGATCAATTTAAAATTGAACTAGCATGAAATTGCTGAAAAGATACGAGCATTTTAAAATCTCTTCTATGTGGAAATATCTCTGTATTTATAGATTGACATACTCCCATGTACTTCTAGTTGGACTAATATTAATGATGAAAAAACTTGAACATTTCAAAAACTGAACAGTTTTGCAGAGACTTCTGTCAAGATATGAAGTATTACTAGTTAAAGGGGGATGTACACTTCTTATAGGTCATTTAAAATGTATTACAACATCTATCTATTAAATAAGTATCTAGATTAATAGATGTCTCTTAAACCTCAAACTAAAAATCTTCAAGAAACATAAACACAAATGCCTTTAATCAAAAAAAGCTGCTTAGCAGTCTAAGAAGAATATTTAAAGAAGCCCATTTTAGGCATCTATGCAATTATTTTAAGATATGTTTAGAATTTGCATTTAGTAGCAGGATTGGGTTATTAACCATACAACTTATCACCCTTAGTAATCATATTAACAGAAATAAAATGTCCAGAAACTTTAGGAAGTTGGTTAGTAATCTACATTTCATACTAATTATGGGAGGCACATTATAGATTATAAATACACAAGATAAAAATCCAGGTTACTAAGTGCAAAAAAATAAACTTCCACATATTTTGACAAGCATTGCCTGGTCTGAACTATTTATAATATTTTAGAGTGTACTAGCACTTTTTGTGTAATATAAAAAGTCATAGAATCTTAGTAATATGAGGTCCCACGAGAGATATTTGCTATTAAATTGTTGCTGAGTGTGCTGAGGTTTGGGGTAGAATTATCGAGTTTGCAGATTAGGAAAGCAGGTTTTGGCACTGTTTTAAAACTGAGTCAGTGATGCTTTAAAACGGGGCATATTTTAAGGATTCACAATAAGAATTTAAAAATAGATGAAAAGATTGGTTTGTTATCCTCCAGCGGTGTATGTTAATTAGCGCTTTTATGTGAACTAATTTTATGGTTGTCTGCAGGTTTAAGCATATATAAGCAGGGGTGTAGGAGTGAGGCAAAGTTCACGAGAGACTAACTGAACATGAGGTGTGACATTAATTTTAAATAAGCATTTTCCCATTTTCCTCCTGCTTTCTTTTTATCTTCTAAAATCTTTCCCTTTTCAACCACTGTCAGAGCTGCAAACCCGGGATGGCCCAATTATGTGAAATTAGCCTTTTGTCCCTGTTTCTATTTCTAAAGTTGACATCCTCTAAATTCCACCCTGAACGTTGCCAGTGGGAGTCCTCTTCTCTCCTGGGGAACTGTAGTGTTCGGGGCACACTGAAAGGCGGGGCACACCACACTCATCTCTCTGCCACCTACCAGGGGGATGCTTGTGTGTGTGTCCTCATCGAATTTCTTTGTGCGCAACATCACAACGCTGCCTGATGATGGCAGAACTCTAAAATCTGCTCTTCTCCCCGTCCACCAGTTTCCAAGAGAAAAGCTCGGTGGTCCGGTGAGAGGACCTCTTTAGAGTGGCCGAATAATGGTTTTCATTCCTTTTCATTGCCCATGTGTGACCCCAGAATGACCAATGGTGAGGAGATGGTTACTGGATGTTCAAGAGAGAAATCCTAGTGGTTTGGCAGCAATAGTTTCCAGCAGTCATCTTCAAATTATTTTTAAACAATTATTTAAACCAGAATTAGTTATTAAGTCACATGGAAGGTAGTTCACCTGTATGATATGATTAGTCAAAGAAATCTGTAATGAACCATCTTGAAATATCTGTGCTAGAGAAACAAGTCCTTTATAAATGTTACTAATTTTCATGGTACAAATAATTACAGCTCTACTGGAGTCTTCATGTACTATGAACAGTAATTGTTGCTAATTCATTCTAATCTTAGAATTCTATGGATCTTAAGAAGTTGTCCGATCTAGCTTCTTACCTTCAGAGAAGATTTGGCTAAAGTTCTGCTTCTCCTTGAAAAGAATTTCTTCTGCCCCAAATGATGGCCTAGCTTTCCTTCCTTTGAATTCGGTGTAGTGCCTGGGCTGAGCATTTGGCACTTGGCGTGGGTTGCCCTGTACTGCAACTGATGCGTGTGTCCTATCCCCTACAGCAGAATGTTCGACCCCTCCAAGGCCAAGATTGGATTTAAGCTTTTGGGCCCCCTTCCCCCAGACCCTTGGGCTGTGGTCTACCATAGAAGGTGATCGCTATGCATCAAGGAGGAGGATGTAAATTTATCTCGAAAACCATGCTAGTCCTTAACAATCCTCTCTTGATATTTGATCAACAACTTGAATCAGAAAATGTTAGAGATGCTGGAGGCCTTGGAGATGTTCTAGTCTTATCTCTGTTTGACATAGAATGAAATTAAGTAAGGTCCAAAAAGGCAGAATCCCTTGCCTAAGACACATGGCTAATTAATGGCAGAATTTGGACCAGAATTCCAATTTCACTCATTCTGAGTCCAGAACTCTCTTTTTAGCACACCATCTGATGTTAACATCAGCGTAGATGGCCCTCCTCAGATTTGTTCATGTGAATGGATCCTTGTAAACGTCTGAGGTGCTAGTTCGGGGTCCTCTCCCCGTATTTGCATAGACGGTTGGCAGCTTATAATACCACAGATATGCATGGCACTCAGTCAGCGACTCTGGACCCTGATGCACAACATCTGGGTAGTCTACATTCTCTTGAACATGTGCTTTTATTTTTCTCTGAATCCATGTTTTTTAGGCTGCTTAGAGAAGGTCAAAGGGGAGAGTTTGGGAAATAAGTCTTCCTCATTCACTACTGCCCCAGTTTGGGAAGATGCAGGTCAGTGAATCATCCATCAGTATCTGCTGGCTCCGAAGGACTGTTTTGGGCATTCTTAGACAAGCAACTCAGCAAATCTGGAGCTCTCTGCTGTTACAGGATTTCTCTGCTAAATCAAAGTTCTCACTGAGTTTGCTGTCTAGCAATGTGCTCTGCTGGATTAGGAGTATGTAGGTTCAAAGCCCAGTGTCATGGCTTGTCCAGCTCACGGTCTGGGGAAGCTGCCTCCTGGCCCAGCTCGCTTACCTGACAGTTCCTTGTTCAGTGAACAAGTACAGTATAGAGTTTCCAGTTGTGACAGATCAGCGTGATCTTTCTTTAATGATTGCAGAGCCCCATGTGTGTGTGATCAGAGTAGACCATGTGATCTTAAACAGCCCTGGTCTCACATGGGGAGCTTCTATTTCTTGACTCAATAGACTTTCTGGTTTGAAATTAGCATCCCATCCCGAAAAGCAGGACCGTTATAGGGAGGTTGGCGGCAGCCATGGCTGTCATTTGAAGCAACACTGCTTCTGTTTTCCCTGACCCCAGTGCAATGGAAAGCTTGGGGAACCAAGTGATTCTGAATTCTCTCTCATCACGGGGAACCAAGTGATTCTGAATTCTCTCTCATCACGGGGAACCAAGTGATTCTGAATTCTCTCTCATCACGGGGAATCCAACGAAGCATTGAGTAGGAAAACCTTGGTTGAAAGCGCAGCCTGTGTCAGCATAGGAATGAATTCAAAACAGACTGGGAAAACCTCCCGTCCAGTCAATAACACGCCCAGAAATTTGCAGACACCAGGACGAGAGGATGGTCCTGGTGTCACCACACTTTTGTTGCAGGCAGTCGTGAGAGTGATAGACGGTCACTGTGACTTGTGGTCCCAGGCTCTATTTACTTTCGTGAAAGCAGGCAGACAGGCGAAGTTCTGTGGTCTGTTGGTTACCTTACCTTGGCATTTCATGAACTGGCCAAGTTTCCAGAAATAATCTGAAGATTAACAGAGAATTGCCAACTCCCTCCCACCTGTAGACCAGTAAAGACGTTGAATACACCCAGTCTCCTCACAACCTCATTTCATACAAAAAGGGGAATTTTAGTACTGCGGTAGAAGACCATAATCCAAGAATGAAGTCCTTCAAATTGCATAAATTCAATTTTAGGAAAGAGTCCCTACGCTGTCTCTCTTAAAAGAAGTTCTCTCATTTTGCTGTGGACCTCTGAAAATATTTGCACTGACCTGCCTTCGGAAAATCACCGCTGTACCCTGAGCAACATCACAAAATTCTCACTGCTTATGGCCTTAGCATAGCTTTGTTCCTAGCTCAGACTAACTTTATATGTGCTTGATGTTCTTTAAAATTCTGGTGGCATGTTAATTAGTACTGGCTGGAGCCTTGTTCACTAGCCTTGGTGGAGGCTGCTGGTATTACCATAATTCATTCATTCACAAATATATACAACTGCTCTAACTCAGAGTAATGCTTGCCAAGACCCAGCTTCTGATTCAACACCCAGTTCCGTATCACAAGAGCGGAATCCTGGAATGCCCCACTGTTTCTAGAAGCTCCCACCTTCCATCCAGTGTACAAGGCCTGAGTTTCTCAAGGCCTACAGCAAGGCTGGCATATTGAGATGTCACCAAAAACTCTTTGCAAGGAATTACCTTGGTGGTCGTTTGACGTTCTATCACTAGCTAGGAGATTCTGAGAAAAATCATTTAAAGTCTCTGGATCTCAGTTTTCTAGTGTGGAAAATGGAGATAATGCCACCAGCCACATTCTGGAAACTGCGATTTACTGGATACTCTCAGAGCCTCAGTGTTCTTAATCTGAGTGAATGTGTGACAAAATGATTAAGGCTTTTTTTGTTTTTGTTTTATTTTGGTTTCCACTTGCAAAAGTTGCTAGCATTTGCCAGTGGAATTCACCACACACCAAACACTTACTGGAAGTCTGGTGTGGGTCAAGCACTGTGCTGTGTCTCAAGACAGGAGGAAAATGCATTATTATTATTTATTAGATTGTGTTTAAAAGGTCAGTCTTCCCTTATTTGTAGTTGGTTTGTTCGTTCATTCCTTCATTCACTCGTTTGTTTATTTAACAAACGTGGACAGACCCAGGCTGTGTGCTAGAGAGAGAAAATAAGATAAACTTGCTAACCTCTAGGAGCTTGAAACTCCTTTTAAAGAGTTTGTTATTTAAAAAAAGAAATGTATATCCCCTTTTTTTGTGCCATCAGGCACAAAAGGCACATTATATGGAACACAAGCAGAAATGCAAAATGAGTGTTTGTCTGTAGATCCTGAATATGGGCTTATTGGAGAATAATTCTCTCTCTCTCTCCGCTCACCATCTCTCTGCCTCTCTTTACTGCTCTACCATTCAGAGAAACCCTGTTTTTGATAAAGTAAGGTTGAAGTTATTCAATTCGATAAAAGTGACAATGAAATCCAAATAACAAAATCTAATGTGATTTAGGGGCATCAAAACCCAAAAAACATTTAGAGTTATGCCCAGCCCCTGGATCAATACAGTTCACCAAAATAATTATTCAGTAACCCCCTCCTCTCAAAATACCTCATCCACTAACAACAACAGTAAACACAAAGAAAAGGAGAAAAGAAGAAAAATCCCCTAAGGGCATGTTATTTTAATTTGCTTTCTGTAATGATAAAATTAGGTAGACACTTAGGCCAAACAGCTATATAATTTTGCACTGCGCAGACCTAGCCTTTGTTTACTAGGTAAAATTTCTTGCAGCGGATGAGGCTAAGAAATTACTCTTGCTGTGAATAGAATGGTGTGTTTTCAAAGTCTTAGTCAAATTCAATTGTTTGCAAATTTAAAACAAAAAGGTTTTGTGCATGCTATCCTTTTTATTCAGGAACAATTTCAAAGGCATATTACCCACAGGTAAGTTACTGTCCACAAACCAAAATTATGGGAGTCTTCAGGCAACTCTGACTTCATCAAACACTTGGCATTGTACTGCTTCATGATGGACACTAATAAGTATTTGTTTAATAGATGAATACATGAATTCAGTTAATGAATTAAATTAGCAATTATATCATCTTGCATGTATATATTGCTTTACAATTTGTTAAGTGCTTTCACATTTATTCTCATAATAATACTTTGAATAAAGAAGAAATTAATTCAGCATGTTGAATTCTACTTGAAAGCTTTGAGGTCACCGAAGTGAAAACTATAGATATAAGAAATATGCTAGGAAGTGTGAATAATCAGAAAAACAAAACAGAAATGATAAAATGTATACAAAAAGCTGAATAAACAACATAAAAATAAACTAGAAAGGAAAATAATGGTTTAAAAGATTATGCTACTATTACTTTTATATATCTGGGGCAGAGTCGATGCCTGAACCAGAATTCCACCTCTAAGTAATGTTTATTTCATATGTGTGAGTATGTGTGTGTGCGCGTGCGTATGCATGCACAGGCATGCATATTGTAGGTTTTCTAGTCTCCCTAGAAACGTAACCAGAGAAACTAGAGAACTTCACTGCAGGGAGCCAAGATGGCAGCCATTCACGCAGCTGGACAGTAGAGTCTTTTATTTTTTTTCCTCATTGGCGCTATGGCCCTGACCCAGCTGACTGTTCGTAAAAGTCGTGGTGGGCAGTGCTCCCAGATAATCTAAGGATCCCAAACTGGACCTTTCATGCAATTCTCCTTCCTTGCTAAGGCTGTGGGTGAGAGAAAGGCTTCCTTGAGGAATGAGAGGCAGAAAACACAGAGCAGCTCACTTCAAGTTCTCAGACACTTCAGCTCCCGATTTTGTCCCAAGAGCTCCGACATCAGACCCCATCGTAAATTGCTGTGCATCCTAAGACATCTCCTGGAGAAGAGCTGATAGATGTTACCTGAAGTACACTGAATGTTAAGTTAGTAGTAAGTAAATTACTGAAATCCTTGGGATTGTTGTTGTTCTTAATTGATTTGTTTCCTTGGACGATTGTATTTGTTAAACATCCTTACAGTAAAAGGGGGTTATAATGAGTTCATAGGACTGTAAAATTTAAAAAGTGTGCAGATAAAGTGCATAAGTCGCTAAAAAGATGTGCTCCCAAAACGCATTCAGCTTTCCAGCCCTGCCTCAGTTTCCCTGAGTGTGGGCTTTCTGGCTCCCAGTCCTCAAGTGTCTCCCAGCCACAGTTAGGCGACTCGGGATCTTATTCTCTCAAAATTAAATTCGAAAGAGAGTAAAAAGAGACCTAAAAGCCAAGCAGTAGTTGGAAAACACATCTGGGCTTCTCAGAGACCTGTGTTCATCAAGATGCTCATGAAAACTTGTAAAAAAGCCATTTTAATGTTCACGTCAAGGGGGATTGTGATTTAGGATCAGAGGACTTGGATTTCATGTTCTTGTTCTGCCTCCTAGTAGCTAAGTATCTTTAGGCAGGTCTCTTAATCCCTCTGAGCCTCCGTTTCCTCATCTGGAAAATAGGGACACTAATACTACATCATAGTATTTGTGAAGATATGATGAATAAGTACATGAAAGTCTTCATGAACTATAAAGGGATGTCAAACAGGTGCTATTATCAGTGGTGATATTTTTATAACACTTAGGATTTTTTGTTAAAAATAATACATGTTCATGGCAGAAAACTTGACAATTATATAAGTTGTAATATACTGACAACGTGCCTGAAGGATTCTGGGGTTATGTGCGGATCCTAGTAAGTCTAAAGCATGGGTCTTATATTATTGGTGTTTGCCTACCTACTCATTCAGAAACTCTGCTTGGGAGCTCTGGATGACTACAGACTGTCCATAATGCCTACCCGCTTAGGGCCACTTAAACAGTTTCCACCAAAGACTCCCTAGAAGTAACCAACCAGCAAAACTGCAGGTGCCTATAGAAACCATTGGGTGGCCTATGTCCTGAAAAGAGACCCCTGGGATGGAAATCAAGGCAGGAGATTCTTCCCAATTCTTTGTTAACTCTTTACTTCCATGGTCCTCAGTTCTCGTCTGCAAAAGGACAGCTATTCTTTGAGGTAGTTTCCAGATTTTTATGAATCTGTGCTCACTCTTGTTTCCGTGGGCTCCTTGAACACTAATAGGGACCAACCAGGAAGATGAGACCTGCTTGACCTCAGCTCGGGGAACTTCCCACCGTGTTCCTGGGGGCCTTCAGGAATCTTAAACACTGTCACTCCGTGTCACCCGTAAGATGCTGGAAGGCGACCAAGTCCATAAAGATTATGAGGAACAGGTTGTTGCCCAGTTTACAATGTCTTCGTTTCCCTCTTGTTTTCTTTGGGTGGATGGATAAAACCTCAAATATGGCTAGAAAGCCGGAAATGTGAATTTTTTTTTTCCGGGGGGTTAAGAAGTAGCTAGATCAAGTGGAAACGATGAGACTAAGTGAGAAGAGGTAAAGATAGAGAAGCAGCTGTTGAGAAAGACCAGAATTCCTTACGCCTCCAAAGGGAATAATAATATATTACAGGCCGTTTAAATGTTGCTCCAGACTGTGGATTTCAGCCTCGATGGAGCCCTCGGAGTGTTTTGGAATGAAAAGTTCTTAAATGGAGTGTTCAAATGCTAACATACAGATTTAATGTTGGGGTTCTTTGACCTGAAATCAGCACCAGCTTCTGCCTTGATGAAAGCAACTTTTCTAGGGGATCTGGACCTTGCCAACATTTGCCCATTCAAGGCAATTGACTGAAAATTTGGGTCAGATCCTATAAGAACACAGTAAAGAATAGAGCCCGTTTTATTCTTTTAAAATTGTCATCAAGAATATCAGCTGTCAGAATGTTGTGTTCAATATTAAAATGTGGCCTCTCAATAAAATCATCTTGCTTTCACGTTAGTGTGAGAACAGTAGATACTAAGCTCCAAAAGACCAGAGAGCCAAAAAAAAGAAGAAAAAAAAGCAATAATTAAAAATGAATTCTTAAAAGCATAAGAAATCTAAAAAGTAGGTTTCACTAGAACATAATGCAATATAAGTTGAAAAGGTAACTTGCCAAAGTGACACTGTTCTTGTAATATTACTGGAATAGTCTTCCAGACTGAATCAGTAATACACTACTTAAAAAAAAAATTCAGGGAGTCTGATGTACTGACATTAAATTCCACACAAATATTCTGGTTATTTAATAGTAATTTATTGTAGCTTTACTGGAAATTTTCTCCTCTTAGTTCTTAAAAGATTTTACAGCCTCAATTAGCACTTTTACTCCTAATAATCAGTATTGATTTTACTGTATTCATTTTAGATCTTAAAATTTTTACCTAGAACTCTAATCTTAACTGTTTTTAAAGTAACATATCTCATTTAAAAAAATCAGGATAGACGTGCGTTGCCATCTAGAAAATGATCAATTTCCATTTATTTGAGGTGAGTTCTTTATTCAGAAAAGAAAGGACAGTTCTAGATAATATGGACTTGGCATTGTTAACAAAATGTTAAACAAGAATGTGTGTATTATTTTCCAATGTCTCCTCAAAATTAGGTAGCAGTTGTTATTTTTAATCATATTGCAGATTCTGTTTTTAGCCTTGCTATTTATCTCTGTATTTCAGTATGCCTGATATGTCTAGGAGCAGCTTCTCCTGCTCACAACTTACATTAATTTTGTGGGGCACAGTGCCTGACTGGAGTCCATATAGGTGGTCCCCAATGTGCTTTGAGATGTCCTCAGGAGAACAATGGACAGTTAGGGATGATTCCAGTCCACTCTCTGTGTTCTGACATCAAACTGGAATTTCTCATTTTTTACATTAATAGCTTTTCCCCCTGCTTTCGCTGATAACATGCCACACATTACATCTGGAACACAAACGCTTTACCAAAGCCCTTCAATGAAATCCTACAAATTATTTTCTTTCAGTGTTCCCTGGGATCTTTTATGTGGAGTTCAAGTTTGTCTTTTTTTTTTTTTTTTAATTTAAAAGATCAGGTTTTTTTGGTTGCGTTCCACATTTAGGAGCACTAGTAAAAAATAAAAAGAGTTTCTTAGGACTGCCTTTTCCAGTTACACATTTCACAAACATTTGCACTACCTTGGGTTGGCCAGGAAATGTCTGCTGCCACATTAGTGATGTGATAATGGGCTTCACATATCACCTGGACATTAATAGAATGAAATCACTTACTACTTCTGAAAGCAGCTTTGTTCTCAGCTGGTGTCCTGGAGGCACCGTGTGAGCACAAGGGCTTTCTATCATGGAGGTGAAAGTCAGAAGTAAGCTAGAGTCATCTTTACTACTGGTGTGTGTGTGTGTGTGTGTGTGTGTGTGTGTGCGCGCGCGCGCGCGTGTGTGTTGTTCACCTCTATTTAACAGGTCCGTTGATATTTGATGGAAATGACCAAAAATTCAGTGAGTTGCAGAAAGTATGTCTGGGTCTCCAATCTGCTCCGCTCTGTGACATGCAAAACTTCTAATAACTGGGGACCTCTAACTCAGCTGCAATGGCCCATCAAAGGTGCACCTTTATTCTCTCCTAACAGCCCTGTAATGCGATCAGCAGACATATCTGCGAACTTTTCCCTGAGCTGCGCAGATGTGGCCATAAAAGAGGCCCGTACACCATCATGTATTTCCTACTTTCCTCTGCAAATGAATTCGGTTTCTGATTATGGCGGTGTGGCTTCCTGCCGTATGACATTTCCTACAGGTGCACACCCTCTTAAAGACATGCAGTCTATGAAAACCAGGAACGGAAAATGGGACTGATTCAGGGCTATTATTAATGTGATAAAGTGCCCTTTGCATTGGGAAGTTATTTGCCGACGAAGGCTATAATAAAAGGCTTCTCTCGTGCATTTTTGATATTCTTCAATTAATCAAAAGCAGATGTAGAGGGATTGTTCAGACAGACACCTGTCACGGAAGTTAAAATGTGGACATCATTAAATAATTTGCATTGTGATTTTTTGTTGTTGTTGAGATAAATTACAAACCACGAATTCACATGCTGTATGATATGTTTATTTAAAAATTGGGCACATATGTATTCCCTGAAAAAAAATCAGGCTTTGAGTTATTGTTCCCCAAAATGAAATGTATGGTTTCTAAAACTTAATTTTGAGTTTTTAACCTATTTCTCCTCTGAGGAATAGGGCCTGTGAATAGCGTACATTCTTCATATCACATTCAAAGTCTAATCCGGTTTTCTTAGCAATCACACGGATAGGTGTAAACAGATAAATAGTCACCATCCACTGTTGACTGCCATGGCTCATTTTTCATCTTTTGAAATAAAAGCCCAAGAGAATTTTTGTCAGGATAAATTGGAGATAAAAAAAAATTTCTCTTTGAAGTGGATACTTTGAACATGGCAGATTTGTAGGGAATTTTCTTTTGTCTTTGACTCCTTTTAAGATTGAGATGGCTCTATAAAATTAGAATTTTGGTTATTATAGACAGTGTTTATCTGAACCTGAAATTAAAGAACCGCTTTTGAGCTAGCACTGGAGTTGTTTTAGTTTTTGAAATTTCAGATATATTATCAGGTTTAACACTAAATGTAAACATTATGAATTAGTTGACTTTTCCCTTAATTAGCCACAGCTACATTCCTATATAAAAGCTAAAAATACGAATACTTACATTTCCCTCTAACGGAGTCTAATTATGTTATTATCTCAAATAATATCTCCTTAATGGTTCTTTGAACAATAGCACCTATTTTTTCTTCCTCCACGCAGACCTTTCATAAATAACACAGTCTGCATCAGGACAAACAGTACATTCAGCATGTTTTGCAAAATAGAAAAAGGCAAGCTGGAAAAAGCAAATGACCCAAACTTCTATATTCCCAACACGCTCCAAGACTGCTTTCATGTAGAATTCACAATGGCCACGTACATTGTTCGTTGGAGTATTTTAATATTTTTTTTCATACAATGCCATCTATCAAATATCCAAGGAAGGCAAATTACTCACAGGAAAGAATCCGGAAAAGCTCAGAAATACCAAGCTACCCATGGTGACATCATGAGAATAAAACACTCAGTGAATAATAACAATACTAACTACTAATCAAGGAAACATGGTGCCAAATTAGTGCCCACGTTAAAATGGACCTCATTTATTTAGGTGAAAAAAAAAACAAAAACCCTATCAATTCTGCTCCATCTTCCTTATTTAAAACAACACGAAACAACACTTGCCTAAAACAAATAAAACAAAGCTTCCAGCAAATCCCTCAAGGCATTTTAAATCCTACGTAGGCTACACAGGAATTAAGGAGCATTACTCGGACTTTTGAATGGCACAACTACGGAATTATTATCCATTGAGTTATAAGGAATGGCTTCCCCTCGAGTTCGGGTTTGTTTTTCTTTCCCAGCAGTCAACATCTCACCCATCTGAACAGTCTGGTAAAGCCAGGTGCTTAAGTTTCACTTTTCCAAAGGAATTCTGTTCAGAGAATTGCACTGCTGCGTGGTCACATGCGTTGCTCTTTAATACAAGTTTCTTTCTTTCCCCAAATCCAATTTCATGCTATACTTATTCGTTTTGTGAAGGACGACACGAGTTCACTAAAATAAATAAATAGAAACTCCTTATACGTGCTACGTGCCATGGTCCATGGGCATAAATAACACAGCGTGAATTCAAGTACACATCCTTTTCCCATTTGTTTCCATTCTCGGTGCCAACTTTGGCTCAATAAACAATGACCTTCAGCTTAGTATGAAGGAAGCATCCAGTACATAATGCACGGAGCGGTGCCCCTTCAAAGAATGAAGCCCTTCAGAATGGCCAAGGGCGAGAATAAAACAGAAGCTCGTGAGAGCAGAATACCGAAGGAGGTAGTTTCAAATTCACCTGAGGGGACGGCAGCCACTGCGTCTGAGTCAGAGAAGTGTTTTTCGAGCCCGGTTTTGCCAATCACTTTTAAAAACATGACCCAGGAATAAGCCTAGAAGATATTCATGAAATGAGGACTTTAAATGGTCATAGAATTGAACGCGATCAGAGATCTCCTGACTCATTCCTTATCGCGCGTGTTCCTCAGCTTCTCCCGCAGGAAAATGGAGGCATTAATCCTTTCCACATTTCTCAAAAGCATGTTTCGATGATTATAGAATTCAAGGTGGCAAAGGATCAAATTGCTATTTATCTAGGACTCTTTCTAACCGGTGGGGCATCATGTGGTACACTGAAAGAGCTTATTTATTGAATCCCCAATTGAATTGGCCTTAGAGAGTTAATACAACATCCACGGTGACAAATTTACTCACTAGAAATAAATTGCATTAGTTCCATTATTTGTAAAGCACTTTCCCATCTGGGAAGAAAGTTACAGCATAAATCCCATTCTGTTCAGCAGCATGGCTGGAAGGGATCAACCTTTTATGAGCTAGGAAAGTCAGGTTTTTTTCTCCTATTAATTTGCTAAGCATTCTCTGCCCCACGGGCTTTAACACACTGGAAGTACAGCAGCTAGCAGACGATGAGGACAAGAGGAAAGAGGGGGACCTTTTCCGTGGAGGCTTGTTTCACAGGATTTGGAGTTGACTTTGGCTCAAAACAGGGCACTTGAGTTAACAACCAGGAGAGTCACTTTAGTTGAGACTTACTTCCAGGTAAGTCTCAAAATTTGAGCATCTCAAAATTTTAGTACCTACGGCATGGTCTCAGGCGTTCCAGAATCTTGAGGTTCTCTCTCCCTAAGCATTTCCACAGAGGCAATATTATATAATATCAGCCCAATGATCTGAGTTCAAGTCTTAGTGCCACCTGACACAGAGCCTGACCACAAGGAACCTATTTAAAGGGGAAATTAGAATCTTCAGTCAGAGGTAAAATAATAATAATAATAGCCATGATTGGAGTCAGGGGATTGAGGAGGTTTTGCAGCTGGGCTTGTAGCCCTGTTCAAGGAGAGGGCGGCTTTGACCCGGGAGGGAGCTCACGTCAAAGAACTTTGAAACTGGTTTATTTCGTAAAGAGCTGGTTGGGTGACAAGGAGCCTAAAAAGCCCAATCTGGCACTAAGATAAAAAACATTTTTTGCCTATTTTTTCTACCCGTTGTTTCGTTCCCCCAAATACAGTATGAAATATTTTTAGGAACTCAAATGAAAGGGTTCATACTCCAGCTGAGAATGTTGAAGTTCATCATTTTCAGTTATCTCATCTGGTGCATTTCATTCCTTTTAATGTTATGCAATACTGTCCCACCACTGCGTGGAAAAACATCCCCAACACAGGCAGTTTCCCTTTAAGAAAAGATTCTGGTCCTGCTTTTCGGATGGTCATTCAGTGATACAAACCTGGAGGACTGAGATAAATTGCTCGTGGAAACATTTTCCTCTTGGAAAATCACAGATGAGACTAAATGAGACATTTTATATATATAGTAGCAAACAGTCATAGGTACATTTCATTTTGAAGGTCCCATCTGTCTTGCAACCCAAACAGGTTTTGACACCGCAGAGTGATTGTAGCACTTTGGGACCTAGGAAGAGCCAGGGATGCACAGCAGGACGCTGACGAACTCACGATATTTTTACTGTTCGGGTATTCTTAAAAAGCAAAAAATATAATCAGAACTGTAATTAGGCCTCTTGACAGATGCGACCACTGTATTTTGCAAAGTATAACTTGAATACTCCAGCCCAGCATTTAAATATAACTGTGGCTTTTACAACAAAAGAGAACCAGCAAAGCTTTTTTTTTTTTTTTGCCAGGATTAGAGTTTTAATTGATATCATTATAGCTCAAAGTTTGAACATGATGGGAATAATGACTCTGGTGTTTTTCAGCACCTTATTATTCATTTTACATCTTTATGTCAGCTATGCGCTCAAGTCCACAGAGTCTGTAATATTTAAATTAATAATGTAAATTTAACTATTGCCATTAAAGCAAAGAGCTAATTAGGTCCCTGCTTGCTGACTGGCAGTATGATGCAATGAGTAAAAAGGTTTGAGCTGTTAGTTAACACTGCCAGGAAAATGCGAATTGAGTTCACTTGAGATTAAACAACCTCCAAGACTACAGAGGAGGGGAAAATTAAAAGTGTCTCATCTCATTTTTCTTAAAAAAAAAAAAAATCCACGAAGAGACACAAATAGCTCATCAAGCTGCTCAGAGCAAGGTTTCTGAGATGTTATGTGATTATTTGCGCCTTCCTTCCATTCCATGGTTTTTCTTCCAAGTTCCTGGTGGAGATGCAGTTTTTCTCAAGCACCAGTTAGAATGCTGGCCTTCTTCCATAGTTTTCACCTTCTACGCCGGAGAGGCTAACAAGCTGAACTTTACCTGTTTTATAAACACCTCTTTTAAGTCAGCCCTAGCATTTAAAAAAAAAAAAAAGTTTGAATGATATTTCTCTTCCTTTTTTTTTTTTTTTGGCCATTATTCTCATTTCAGAAAAGCAGCCCAAAACAAATAGCAGAAATGGAGAGGAGAGGCAAAATCATGCTTATTTCAAGTTCAGGTAAGGAAAGTCTGGCCTGAAACGTGTAGGAGTAGAAAAATGGGGCAAAAAGGCCCAAGCACGTACAGGTTTCCCCGCTGTCTGAAGGGAGAGCATTCCTAGGAAATCTTGCATCAGCCAAAGCAATATAAATAAAGCAAAGAAGCAATTACCATTAATTAATATGGAAAAATTGTTGGGCATTCCCAGCCCCCCAAAATAACCTCTCATAGGCTTCTCTGGTACCTTAAGACACATCTTGCTAATGGATGCACAAAATAAATGGAGATAGAGCACAGCTGCCCTCAGACACTGTTCAAAGCTAGAGCCGTTTGCTGCTGAGATGCTGAGTGTGGTCCCGGGAAGGGGCTTGGTGGGGTCGCTCTTGCTGCCTCAGAGGGCGTGTTGCTGTTACAACCGCTCGCTGCAAAACGCTATTTTTGCTTTTGGCTTTTTTTCAAAAAAGTGCAAATCCTCTTCAGATTTCTTTCAGTTAGCAAAAACAGATACTAATTAGGTGTTTCATAAAAGCCAAGTAGCAGAATGCGAACTTCTGAAAAGCAGGGAACGCCTAGACTCCATTTAATAGAGTAAAGCCTTAATGATGGTCAGAAACAAAGCATGGGCTTTCTCACGCCGGGTTTTCCTCTAGAAATGAGCATGGGCTTGTTCCCTGCAGCAGACTGGTTCAGTGAGAGTGCTTCCAGAACGCTGCAAGAGCCCAGCCTCTCCCTGGTCTCTCAGGCTCTGCCATAGCTGGTGGGCTGTTTGCACACCTAATGGGAAGCCACGGTGATCTGCCTGAAGATACAGTGGAGCAGTAGCTGGATGTAGAAGAAGGGGACTTGGCTCCACATGCTTTATAAAAATAAGTGGGTTTTTTCTTCGTTTTTTTAAAGGTTTTATTTATTTATTTATTTGATAGAGAGCGAGAGCACACACAAGCAGTGGGAGTGTTAGGCAGAGAGAGAGGGAGAAGCAGACTCCCTGCTGAGCAGGGAGCCCGATGAGGGGCTGGAGCCCAATGAGGGGCTCGATCCCGGGACCCTGGGATCACGACCTGAGCCGAAGGCGGACACTTAACGACTGAGCCACCCAGGCGCCCCGAAAAATAAGTTTTGAATGTGATAAAAGGTGAACGTGTTCATTGAGGGATAGTTTCATATGCTGTGTGAAAAGACTGTTTTTAAGAACACTTTTACTCTGAGAAAATCAATCATTCAATTGGATCGCTACAACCTAACACCATTAAATGTTTGCCTCATTTAATTTTATCAAATGACAGTTCATACATCTGTGCTGATGAATTCATTTGCTAAGCATACTTTCTCACAGCAAATTTACTCATGCTCTTCTACATTCTCAACCTTCTCCCTCCCTTTCTCCCTGTTTCTAAAGTGTCTTAGCATGATTCCCCAAGAAGTTGTTCTGGTTGTCCATCATAGAGGAAGGCTCTCCCATGACCAACAGTGAAGAACCCCGTTGACCAAAAGCATTGTTTACCTTTATCTCCAGCTTGGCAAGGAACTGGCTATTGAAGTGACAGACGGAATAGGAGTTTTAATTACTAAAAGGCTCTGCTTGCTAAAGGTACTGGCCAAATTATTCTTCCGGAACTTGTCCACATGGCATTCATGTTTTCTGTTTCAGACCAAAAATTACTTTTTATTGTTAAAAATTGGAGTGTTTAACACTGCTGGAAGCAATGTTGCATATTGGTTTATAAAACTAACAGCTGCTATATACTGAGAGGTTACTGTGGCTTAAAACACACAAGGTCACCTGATTTTCAGGACAATTGCATGACTGGCTTTCAAGTCGGACAAATGAATTGCACTGCTTTGGAACTTAGTTTCTTTATCTGTAAAACGGGATAATAATACCTCGTTGGATTTTTGTGAGGATAAAATGAAATCACGCGTGTAAATTGATTAAGAGCATAGCCTGTAGCCTCAAAAAACCGTGCTTACATGAATCATTTATTGGGAGGCGTGAGGCTGTTGTTCTGTGCTACTGGGATTTGGTAGCTACAGTCCAAGAGCCATCTACCCATTACGTTTGAAGAGCAAAATTGGCTGGCCATTTTGAAAATAACACCCTTTCTTTTTTTTTTTTTTAAGATTTATTTGTTTGAGAGAGAGAGCGCGCGCACGAGAGAGAGAGAGAGAGAGAGGGGAGAGGGGGGGCGGAGGGAAAGGAAGAGAATCACAAACAGACTCCATGCTGAGCATGGAGCCTGAGGCAGGGCTCGATCTCATGACCCTGAGATCATGACCTGAGCCCAAACCAAGAGTCGGACACTTAACGGACTGAGCCACCCTGGCACCTGAAAATAACTCCCTTTCAAGAGAGGACTGTATTAGAAAGGGTCTGTTAAGTTTGTTCTTTCAAACCTTCCTCTGGGGTGAATGTCACTGCAGAATCTTTCTGAAAATTCCCAGCAGGCCCTCAGAATTAAGCTGCTAATACACCCTTGATTCGATATGCCAGTATGAGTTAAACCACAACCCTATTGGTAGATATTTAGGTTGTTGTCAGTTTTAAGATACTTTAAATCATACTGTCATTAATATATTTATAATCATATTTTTCTTACCTTCTGGATGATTTCCTCAGAAAAGATTCCCGGAAATAAAATACAGTGACTGGGTTAAAAAATTGAGCATTTTTGTGGATCTTGATATATATTTCCAAATTTCTTTCCAGTTGATAATGCATTGTGCAAATAGAGTTTTACCAAACTCTAGAATAAGCTTGAGTTCTTTTCTCTTACAGAAAATCTCCAACTCAAAACTATTTGCTAAAAGAGCACTGCATTGAATGATGTAAGTGCCTATTGGAGGATACAATAATGCAATATGTTACCCAAACTCCCAAGAATCCTTGGAAGTGGGAAGACAAGGAAGAATTGCCATGTTAGACATAGGACTTGTAGGTTGTTGTGAATAAGCATATGAAAATCAGAGGATTTTCATAGGAACACAAGAAGACAAGAATAGCTAACATTGATTAAAGTCTTCCTATAAGCCAGGTCCATGCTTAGCTCTTTACAGGGATTGTCTCATCAAATCCTCCCAAAATGTCCATTTTACAGTTGAGAGAAATTTCCAAAGGGAAGGGACGGTCCATAATAATCAGCTTAATTTTTTTTATCAGACTGATAACTAATAACCACAGTATTTTCTCCAAAAGTCATGTGGGGCATCGGAGGTGGTATGGGGTGGTGGGGGGAGAATCATATGTGGGGTTAAACAAGGAAGAAAAGGAGGAAGAAGAAAGGCAGTTGAACTGTTCCCTCTCCAGAAGGCTTCGGAGGTGTTTATTCCACCATAGTCTTGATCCTTTGGATCAGCAAGTCCCCTTGAAGCTTTGCAGAATGGAAACAGCCAACCCTCTGCAAACATTGTCAGGCACCATGATAGGAGTTAACAGTGCCAATGGGCTGGCCTTTCATGAAGCATTTCTCCATCTGGGAACCACAAACACATATATATACATTCCTGTCCAGATCAGACTCCTGAGCTTTCTAGATCCCCCTTTTTTTTTTCCTGAACAAGCATATTTATCATGGTTAACATGAGACCAATGCCCTTTTTCTGTGCAATTCTCTTTTGTCCCTCTCCCCATGGCCTAGTCCATCTAAAGAGCACAAGACTCAGTGACATTTTGTAGGATTTACTTCTGAGACTGGTGTCACAAAAGCAGCTGGGAGTATTGAATGTATCCAGGTATCAACCACTGTCTTGGGGGTCTTTCCATTGAGTTTACTTCAGAGTTCACAGGAAGACCCAATGTGCTAACTTTGACTCAATGCTGAGATGTAGGTATCCCGGGACAGTCTATATGGAGACAAGAAAAGAGAAATTAAGGGAGAAAAAGAGACTGCAGGCTAGTTTCAAAAGTACAAATATGAAGCAGAGTGAGCTGAAATATCTTACCTGCTATATTTCAAAACAGAAACAGTCTTATCCCATTAAAATACTACTTTGTCAATTCTCATTGCTCTCAGGATAAAGCCCAAGCTCCTTAGTGGGGCACACACAGCCCCTCAGTATTCTCTTCCTTCTTCCAGTGGCCACTATTTGCTCCTGATGAGATACACCCTGGTCTCACCCATTTTCAGTGCTAGGATTGTGTAGCTCTCTTTGCCTTGAGGACTCTGTACCTGCTGATTCCTCTTCCTTTAGAGGCTTTCTCCTCCTCCCTTCCTTCCTTCCTTGCTTGGCTACCTTAAATGTCATCTCTTCTAGGAAGCACTCCCTGACCACCCAAGATCCGGTCATGCTCCTCGCCTATGGGCTCCTATAAATGTCTGTGTACTCTGTTCTTATCCAAGTGCTTTTCCCACCAATTGAAATTCCCTAGGGGCTCCTGGGTGGCTCAGTCAGTTGAGCGCCAGATTCTTGGTTTTGGCTCAGGTCATGATCTCTTAGGTCATGGGATTGAGCCTTGCATTGGGCTCCCCACTCAGCAGGGAGTCTGCCTGGAGATTCTCTCCCTCTGCCCCACCCCCCACTCATGCTCTTTCTCTCTCGAGTATATGTCTTATTCAGTGTTTTCATGCCCATTCAGTGTTTGACTCAGAGAAGGTACTTCTCTGGTCATTATTGTGGAAGTGTTGACTTGACAGCTTCTTTAGATGACATGTGCTTTCAGTAAAATGCACTAACTGTATAGAGATTATTATCCCATGTTCTGTTTGTCCCACTGAATTGCAGGCTGTCTGAATACCTATTGCCACCACACAGCTCTGTCTCTCTTACACACACACACACACTCACACATACACACACTCACACAATTATTAAGCTACATAGTTGAACTAGAATCCTGCCTACCATATTACTCCATACTCAAAAGGCATTCTTTACACATCCACACAGCATTTATCCAGAAAACATGGCTACTTACTCTACGAACTAGTCTAGGCAATTTGATAAGGAATTGGTATAAGCTTAAAGGTGGATGATAATGTTCCATCCTCCTTCCATCCTAAATAGCTGGGTTTGGGTTCCCAAGTGGGATATGGGAACCCACAGAGAGGGCCCTTCAGAAACACCTGGTTGGTTGGAGAAAGGGGGGAGGGGTGCATTTTTATTGCCCTTATTGTTTCCAAAATTCAGCTAAGACCTGAATAGATATACACAAAATGTATTATAGAAGCAGCCTATTATTCCTGAGGTTACTGTGAATGTCCCCAGGGCCTTGCAAATCATCAATGGAAAACACAACATACTTTCAAAGAATTAAAATGGCTCAACTTCAAAGAGGGGCTTTGTTTAGAGCCACCCCGTGACATTTCTTTCGTCCTCCTGTCTGGAGAGAGAGTGGGGGCCACTACTTACCACCAGCTCCTGCCCTCTGAACCCATCGCTTGTTACATTAAGGTAGGAAAGTTTTATGTGTATAATTTGTGAAGTTCTCTTAAGCAGACAGTGCTATATAAATGTGAAATGCTGTTATTAATAATAAAGGTTGGCTCACCTAAGAATACTGTAGAATTAAAGTAATGAGATTCTATTTTTAGGCAGACTTGCCAATAACATGCAAGTATGATAAGGCTCTGATTTAAAGCTTGCTTTAACCTTCCACCACTCCAAAGAGTACATTTTCTGGGCTGACTACACAGCAGTCAGCTGCCCGGAGCTCTATTAACGCTAATGGTGGATCCACACTTGAATCCCAGCATGACCAGCTAAAAATAGGCTTTGGTCTTTGAGACGTGGGAGCACATCTCGCAGATAACTTGCTTTCACAAAATATAGATTGGCTTCTTCAGGCACCTCCCATACCCTGATCATTGTCTTGGAAGTGATCAAAACGCTTCTAGAATGTGTTTTGAAATTTTCATATAATTAGGTAAAGATATAGGATGAGTATGGGAGGCTCAGTTATGTTTATTTTCAGATGTGAGAAGATACTTAACAAAGGCCTGGGTTCAAAGTGATTCACAACTAGAAAAGAAGTCTCACTCCTCAGGAAGAAAAAGATAATTAGCTCTTCCTCCACTAACGTTCAGGTCAATGCTTTGTCAATAACAGTAACTCTTCTTCACCAATTTAGTGCAGCCGATAAAGATCGTTATGACTCATAATTACAGATGCAGATTTATGTCAAAATGCATATATAAATCTCTGGTTCTGGCTATGGGTCACCTCTTATCAGAAAAAAGATTTGTGTAAGGAGACACTCTCCTTGATCCCTGTGGGCATTTTTCTCCTTTCGACTTGGGGGCAGAATGATAAGAGTTTGCTACCAAAGACACAAATATGACCCGAGGCACGTTACAGATTCACAGCAGGAGGGAGTGAGGAGCTGGCTGGCTGTGATGGTGGGTGACAGGGGAGGGTGATGTAGCTGTGGAGATATACTTTCTGGGATTATTGCTCTCTGGCTCAATGACGACTACCTTTTCAACACCTGCAGGCCAGCAACTATAAATCAGAGGAAAGATGATTAGCTGAACAGAGGGAGATCGCTTTTTAAAATGACTGAGACTTCCTGAGGCTGACGTCTACTGCTTGGTTCAGGGACACAGGGAAGTCTTAGACGTGAGGGGTTATCAAATGCTGTGGAAGCCTGAGTGGTCAAATGAGATGTCAGTTTGGCCTTGCCCAGGATCCTCACATGCTAGGATTTGTTTTGTGACACATTTCCTGTTAGGAAATCTGAGTTTTGAAACAACACCTGGTCTCCAGGGAACGATCTCCCTGATGGTAGAGGGCAGGATTTCACCAGCATCCATGAAGGATGTAAAAGGTGCGTTCACCCTCTCTGTGTGAACAGGAAACTCCTGAAAAACTGCTGGATCGTCTATTTAGTAACTGTCCAAATGCTCGATCTGGGAGATTACTATCAGTGTGCCCAGAAATTCCCCTTTTTTCCTACATGCAGATCTCAGATAAACAATAGATGTTTAATGTGGCAACTCTCCGACAGTGTTCATAAAATACAGAGCAAGTTAATCACATACCTACCCTATGACAAATCAATTTCACTTCTGGGGCTACATGCAAAAGAAGCAAGTGCATGTGTCCCCAAGAAGACTGGCACAAGGATATTCATCACAGCATTATTGATAATAGCCCTAGTCCTGGCGACAGCCCAAATGCCCATCAACAGGTGAATGGATAAACAGACTGTCCTATAAGCCTGCATTCAGCAGTAAAAGGAATGAACTACTGATACCCAGACACAGAAGAATCTAAAAAATATTACAGTAAGTGAAAACAGTCAGACAAAAAGCATCCATAACGTGTGGTTCCATTTCTATGAATTTCAAGGACAGGCAAGACTAGTCTATGGAAATGGAAGTTGGAATGCCAGTTACTTCAGTAGGGGAGGGGTTATTGACTAGCAAGGTGCACAAGGGAACTCTCTGGGTGATGAAAATGTTTTATATCCTAATCTGGGCAGCGGTTAACTTGATACATAATATGGAAAAAAAATCACTGGGCTGTATACGTAAGATTTGTACATTTTACTGTTGGTAAATTATAGCTTAATACATAAAAAATTTAAAAAGCTATCCGAAAAAAAAAAATACATGGTGCAAAAAGACATGTTCTCACTTTGTTAGAACAACCATGAACAGACAAAGATAAAATCATGAAGCTATTCTAAAGAGTAAATGAAAAAAAGGATAAATGAAAACACATGAACCTTTCACCTCTTCTTACTTTTATCACAGGACATGACAATGCTGGGGCTGAGGAAACGAAAATCATTATATGATGTGCTTGGGAATTCACCGAGAGCCCTTCAAGGGCTGCTTTTCAGAATGTTCCTGTTAAATGAGGAAGCGCTTCATTTGCAAGTTTCTCCTTAGGAAATGGTGGTGTTTAAACATAAACAGTCAGGAAATAGATATTTTAGGTTGATTCATCACTTGCCTAAGCAAGAGATCAATTAGTTAATGATACTGTTGGCCTCAAGCATACTTCAGTAAAACGTATTTCATTCTCTTGAATATTTAGATCAATTGAGGTATGAGGCTATGGTGTTTTTATGACCAAAAAAATTGATATTAAATACCCATTTCCCATTTTTCATACAATACACCTCAGTGCTTTTGCATTTGTCTTTTTAGAAAGACTTTTCAAGTTGTTAAAGGAAGTCTTTGGGGTACTTGCCTTCCTGTGTCACTAATGAAACAAAGAAGGCTTATTTTTCAAGAACGATCATGACAGAGTTTCCACATGGCGTCTGCTACTCATTCCATTTCTGGAATTCTAATGTTTGTCTGAAATTGTTAGTGACATTTATGAAATACTTGCAGCATTTCAAAACAGACCCTAGAGATCACCAAGTCCTTACCCCTCATTTAGGATGAGGAAACTGAGATCAAGAAAGGTTAAGTGACTGGCCCAGGGCTCAACTTCTTTGGCTGACTTCTTGTGTGGAATTTGGATGCTTTTCTTGAACTGCATGAGAACAGCAGATTCTCTGATCAAAGAGATACCACCACTGCATTATTTGTGAGCACGCACGTATTTTATAGAATGAGGAATCCATTTAAAGATGGGCCTCGGGACCTAGGATATTACAGAGTCTGGGAAATTATGTTTCCAAGCTCTAGACAGTTTCCCTCCGGGGAAGCTTGTATCACTAACATTAGGCTATGCCTATCTTTCTTCCCAGGAATACTGCATGGAGAACTCCATGGACCAGTGTCATGTATAAAATGTGACTTGGGAGCCGCATTGCCTGGGTTTACTTCTGCTTGTGCTGCTACGAGTCTTGTGGCAGAGTCCCCTTCACTCCTAAGTTCAGGTTCCTCATCTGGAACACGGGGATAATAATAGCACCTTACTTCATTTTTTTTAGGTTTAAATTAAATGATGTAAGTCAAGTCAGCCTGGTCCTTAATAAATATTCAATAAAGGGTAGCTATTAAATCATTTTGAAAGTCCCAAATAGAAAATGATACTCCATTTTATTTTGCCTGATTTTCCTACTGGCACCATCTTGCACCAGCAGCTCGAAGCCCAGAATAACCCCGTCTCGTTGCCCAGCCTCTTCTCAGCTCCACCTCCCTCACCAGTACCTGCTTTGTCCTCCACACAGCCCTGTCGGCCCGATTTTCCGTGGCATGCACAGCTCGTAGTACGCATTTCAGCACTTGGCTCTCGGTTTTACAGCTTCATCTGATGTAAGTTTTCCGAAGCCAAGGGCTATTAAATGCATCTCTTTTGCGTCTCTAACAGGACCTGGCATAGTGTGAGGCATGGAGCAGGTGCTTGAAAGCCACTGTATCAAAGAATTGAGATATAGGGGCGCCTGGGTGGCTCAGTCATTAAGCCTCTGCCTTCGGCTCAGGTCATGGTCCTAGGGTCCTGGGATCGAGCCCCGCATCGGGCTCCTTGCTCCGCGGGAAGCCTGCTTCTCCCTCTCTCCCACTCCCCCTGCTTGTGTTCCCTCTCTCGCTGTGTCTCTCTCTCTGTCAAATAAATAAATAAAATTTAAAAAAATAATAATTGAGATAGGGAAACTTCAAAATATTAAGCGTTGATTCCAGTGATAGTGGTAAACAATCGTAATGGAGACTTTCCATAAAATCGTATTTTAAAAAATATTTTAGGGGCGCCTGGGTGGCTCAGTTGGATAAGCGACTGCCTTCGGCTCAGGTCATGATCCTGGAGTCCCGGGATGGAGTCCCACATCAGGCTCCCTGCTCGGCGGGGAGTCTGCTTCTCCCTCTCCCACTCCCCCTGCTTGTGTTCCCTCTCTCACTGTGTCTTTCTCTGTCAAATAAATAAATAAAATCTTAAAAAAAAAATATTTTATATGGCAGAAGTACTGGAGCCCCAAACAAACAAAAACAAAACAAAAAACAATCAAAAATTAAAAAACCCAAACCTTGCCTGGAGCAGATTATGATTTTCATTATAATCCAAATTCTGAATAGGTTGTGCTTTTGTTGGGTTCTGTGATAGTGCATGCAATCTAGTAGTGAGCCCGAACTCCTGTTTTGATTTATATATCAAATAATGACCCAAGGCCAAAAAGAACATATGAAACCATATCTCCAACTCTTGTTCATAGTCATACTCTTTTTAAGTACCAGGAAGTAACAGAGCCAGCAAGAATATACCACAGCAATGATAAGATTTATGGCTTATGGCTAATATTTTAGATATATATACATATATGTAAATAAGAAAAATAGAGATTGTCTTGTCAAATTTTTCAAGAAAGTGCACCAAATACTCAGGCTTTACGGTGATACTGTACTGAATCCTTCCATTCCCTTTTTGATGCTATGATTCCTTAGTGTCCGTTTCACAAAAGATCTTGGGCAAGTACACTTAAGAATGTAGAATTGTTTGGACGGCTGCCATTTACACTGAAACTTTAACCTCCTCAAGGCCTTGGTCCAATTTTGTGATTTATTGAAACAATAAATATTTTTTCCTGTTTACATGAATTCGTTGCTAACTTAGGCATCAGGATTTTACTTGTTGTGTAATTCCTAGCAGCCAAGATGTCCTAAGTGCCAGTAGAAACAAAGCCAAGCAATACCTGATTCCTCCACGTTCGGTTGCTAAGGGCTGCTGCTTGGCAGGAAGAAGAATTGTTGGCATACCATGATGCAAAGGGTTTTGCTTACCACGTTTGCTTACTCAGGGTGCGAGCGTTCACCTGAAATTGTTAGAAGAATGCACACGCAAGCACACACTATTAGTAACATACAGGGCATTTATGACATTATCTTCCAATTTTTCTTCATTCACCCACCTATTCAACAAGTATTGAATGCCTACTGTGTTACCGTTGTGGGACACAGCACAAAATAAAACATAGACCCTCCCCCTGCCCACCGCCACTCTCTTGGAACCTCATTTTAAGAACTTATTTTTCTTTGAACCTCTCAGACCTTGATCCTTTGAGCAAAGGAGATCCTTCGCCTCTGCCCATGATTAGGTTTTGACAACAGTAGCAGATAACTCTCTGCATTCCTGTGGCCAGTGTTTTCGTTTTAGCATTACTTGTTTTATGCTATGTTGACTAGACATGTCTCATACTTAAGTTATAGTCCAAACATATATTAATTACTTTTTAAAAACTGGTATCATTTCTTTAGAGCCATTGCCATGGAGGTGTTTTCTTAATAAAGTGTGTAATGGGAGCATTTTTTTCAGTGAAGAAAATTGGAATTATTCACCTTATGTGCCTGAGTGTCTGTGATGCTTGGACAATTAGTAAATAGATTGATGGTCCCATTAATGTTTTGCAGAGGCTAGTGGTAAATCTGCAGAGGTGAGTGTTTAGGGTAAATTGTCTTTTACTTCTTATTTTTATTTTCTTAGAGAGAAAGAGAGAGAGCGTGTGTGAGTGGTGAGGGGGTGGGCAGAGGGAGAGGGAAAGAGAGATCTTAAGCACGTTCCATGCCCAGTGCAAGCCCAACGAGGGGCTCGATTTCACGACCCTGAGATCATGACCTGAGCCAAAATCAGGAGTCAGACGCTTAACTAACTGAGCCACCCAGGTGCCCCTGTCTTTTACTTTTCTTTGTGTTCAAAAATACAATCCATTTATGGTGTTATCTGGCCCACCGATGTTTCTCTTTGCTTTATAATATATGTTAATGGTAGTATTTGGAGTTGAATGGTCATGACATGGACTTCCATGTTCAAATATGAGTGATGAGCATAATGTAAAGATCACTACGTTTTTGACTCTCAGCAGGGATGGTTAACAGAGTGAGTGGTTTGGTTGGCACACAAAAATTGGTAGCAACTTCTACTGTGCTCAGTGGAGCAGAACTCCGACATCCTAAGGTGTTAATTGTTCCTTTAGGTGATGGTGATTTGACGAAATAACGGCCGAGGTGGGTTTTGTGATTAAGATGAAGTAGGATTTCTCTGCAGCATGGAAGTTATTTTCAGAATAGTTAATGACATGTTCATCCCTCTGGCCACAGTGATATTAACAGGAAGTGGAGAAATCACTGCTAATTGTCAGTGTTCAAAAACTAGGGGGAACACACAAACTCTTTTCTGTTTTAAAGGGCCGTTTTTCTTAAGCACTACTCATGACTGCCCGACATTATCCCCACTCTAAAGAGGCAGTCAGTTGTTTCTATCACACATACGCATTTCAGAATAGAGAGCTATATAAGAATGTAACTTGAAGCAAAGAGCAGTTAGGAAGCTATGAATTGCAATTATGAGCAGAAGCCATGGGTTGTAGCCAAAAATCGGCTGCTAGATTTACGAATCTGAAATAGATTTTGGAATATGCCTCTGTTTTCTAAACATTTCCAAAGAATTTCTTTTCTTTCTTGGAAGTCAGAAGAAGATGACTCCCTTTATTGTTTATGGGACTGAACCAAATGAAAATAATTAAATAATTAAATAATTAAAGCAGTAATGTTTATGGACTATTTTCCATTTGTCACATGTACGCAAAGTACAAAAACTGTTCTATTTAATTTCTATTTTAACCCGACGAGATTAGCGCATTTTAACATCCCTTTAACGGCTGAGGAAATCGAGGCAGGGAGAAATTAGGACTCCCACAAGCTCACATAGCTAGTACTTGGACGGAGGCTCCATCGCCTGTGCCTTTAACCATCTTTTTACAATGCCTCTCAGGTTTCGGCAAGAGAAAAAAAAATTCTGTATTATTCTTTTTTATCTCACAGTGTTTATTCAAAGGTCAAATTCACATCTCTTCCAGATGGACAGTTGTGGTTCTTATGTGGAGGATGGTTCGTGGCTCTTTTCAAAGCCCTCTTTGACTGAAGGGGCTCATATCCAACTTCAAAAGTTGCCTAGTCTGAGTAGCTTAAAATTATCTGCTGCTTACTTGCAACCTTTTTAGTAAATACCCTCTGGCTTGGGGTGGCTTTGGTATTTCATATTTGGTAAAAGTGTCTGCTACCTACCCTCAGAAAATCTCTTGGTTTTATGTCTCCCAGACTGCTTGTTGCTGAGGGCAAATTGTGGAATGGAGACTGGTAGAATTTCACTGGCTGCAGAAATTAGGAGCGACTACGACATTAAATGCAACAGCAGGTACTATAAATCTGAACTTTGGGAAAAAAAAGAATAAAAGTAAAACATGGGAATGTATAGGCTGCTACATTGCCATGTTGAAGACAGTTTTCCTAAAGAAATAATTAAGCCTTTCTACAAAGAAATCATTTTTTATTTTGGAGCATTTAAAATGTGAAGGTACAATGCAGATTTCTCAACAATTAATCATTCAGTCAATTTCTACAAAGCTATTTCATCTCTTTGGGGCACTTCTCTTTTTCCAATATTTAAAAAAATATTTTCTTGTTATCAAAGTAATTCACATTTGTTGCAGAACATCTAGGAATAGCTGGATAACCCCAATATCACAATACAGAGATACAGACTGTTAACATTTTAGGATAGAGCCTTCCAACATTTCTTTTACATGCACACACACACACACAGAATTTTTAATGTTATCTGTTCTTGTCACTTACCAATATATCACAAAGTCTTTTCATCTTGTTAAATATTCTTTGATAGCCTCATTTAATGATGATTATATCATTTCTTAACCAAACCATTATGCTGGAAATTGAAATTGTTTCCAGTTTGACACCATTATAAATAAAGCTGCAATGAACACATCCGTAGTTAACTCTTGGTATGCATTCATGATTGTTGTCCTAAGGAGAAATATCTAGAACTGGGCATGCTGACACCACGTATTTGTAAAATAAACTTTCCAATTGCTCCTCCAGAAAGGTACCAGTTTACATTCACACCATATGGTATTTCTGATTTTCTTTGAATATTTTTGGTGAGCTCTTATTTCTATACCAGAAAAGCAGGGCCCCTCTTTACTTGTGTGTCCATGTGGACAGTGGATGAGCTGAGGTGCTTGGTCAGCCACCTTTCCATTCATTTCCATTTCTACCTCAGGCTTTATATTTTGCCCTGTTGCACTTTGGTAAGCATGTTGTAAAGGTGAGAGAAATGGTAGGGGAGCAGGGTGAGGAAGGACGTAAACACACTATCCTCAACCTGATTCTTTAAGATACAGAGTTTTCCTTGTGACAGGCTTATCATGGGGGGTGGGGAGGTGTGCTCTTTATTTTTATTCATTTTCTGTAGTAATGGGCATTTGGAACACTACATTATAGTATATGAAAGGAACCTAACATTAAAAACATCCTGAGGTGTTTCATAGAATTGCCCCTACCCAGTGTGTCCTTTGCATGGTGGCCTGGGGCTCCCTTTTGGCAAGAATCTGCTCCTCATCTGTGGTCAAGAATGGCTTACTCTTGTGAGCTAAAATGACTCTGGTCCTTAAAACCACAGAGAAAATCTTTTGAAATTGGGCTGGACTCCTGGAAGAATGGTATCTGCCCTCAACTCGTAAGGGACTACTTCATCTTTAAGCAGTGATTTGAAAAATGAAATCCCAGCTTTTTATTTTTAGAAAGCACTTGGAATGATCAATCATTTTTCTTTCCCACATATATCATGTATGAATAAAATAGGGAGGCATAAACTAGTAGGGTTCTATCTCAAATATACTAAAACAAAGCAAAATCACTTCTTCAAATAAGATGTCTATTTTGGATAAAAATAGTGTCGTTTTATGGCACGAGTCCTTCATTATCTAGTTATGTCTAAGTAATAAACCACAGGGCAAACTGCTTTAATTCTACATAATTTACTTGTGGAGTCACACGGAACTCATATACTGTTTTCCTTTCTTTTCTTCTTGTGAACAGGCAAAAGAAATAATTTAGTGTGCAAAATCCTAAGGATTAGATCAGTTGATGTGGTTCATTGACCACAAAGAAGAAACTGGAGCTTTAATAATAATAATTTAGCAAACAGGTATAGTTATAGCAAAACTATGTTTCATAACCCAAATAAAAACACAAATGCTGGCCAAATGCCTCCAGAGTAGTTGACAGAAATGGGCTTAGTCCAAGGCATCTGGAAACCAGAGTTGTCATGCGTTAATCCTAGAGACAACTGAAAGCCATTTGACCTATGGATTGCATGAAAATGTGCAAAAAGTGGATTGGCTTGATGGACATTCCAAACTCAATTATTTTCAAAGGAAGGTTTTCTTCTATTACATCCATTCTTTATAAAAGAAACTGATGTCACTACATTTTATTGTGTCCTAAATGTAACCCTTTGCCAAAACCCCTCAATTCAAAACAATCAATTTATTGCATGTCATATACCTCTTCTTAATCTAGACAACTACAGCTGTTTCAGATTGTATAAGAAGATTTATTAATACGTATTTTTTTTGTATTTTGACTTGCTCACCATAATTAGACCATGTGTGTTCCTAATTCAGTAGTCTTCACTGAACAGTGAATTTTTAGTGATGAAAAACTTTATCAAAACGTCAATCCCTCCACCCACGCTCCTGGGAGAAAAGAAGACTTTGGAGCTATAAAAATACACTCTGATGCTGAATTTGTTAATATCACTGGAACATTATTACAGACCATAACCAGGCCAATGAACAACCTCACTCATTTGGAGTTAGAACAGTCCTAACAGGCCTGTGTATTTCACAGAATGGTAGCCAGTCAGAGCCAAAGTAGCATACCAATACCTAAAGGAAGCATTTTCCCAAACAAGGAAATATAAATTTCTTATCGCCTGTATCTCAAGGATATAGGCACAATGTTGGAAAGAAAGCAGTTTAACATTTTTGGCTGATTTAAGCTTCTCTGATTCCTTGAAATAATAGTAAATACTTCTACATTCTATCTAGAGATGAAACCTTTAGGTCAAGCCCAAGAAAGAGAATCATGCGAAGCCATGGTTCTCAGACTCTGATACCATTGAAACTCTAGGAGTTTGGCCAAGGTGCCTCCAAAGTTCTGGGGCAGGGGTTCTCCTGCTTCACCCTGCTTTTATCTGAACTCTACCTTGGGCCTCTTTCTCACTTAAAGGAAGGCTTCCTTAGTAGTAATAACAGTGACAACAATAACAATCATAGAAAAGTACCAGTATCACTGTAAAACTGTGTTTTAAATAATGATAAATTATGACCAGAATCTTAACCATACACACCAGCACTGAAAGATGGTCTAATATTTTTACAGACTACATTTCGAAAGAGAGATTAGAGAAGCCTTGTGCCTAGCCCATAACAGGTGCTCAGTAAATGTTTATGGAATGAATGAATCAGAATTACACCAGTGGTATGAAGACCTAAATTCAAATCATGATTCCTTGAGGGATTCTGGCTTCCTCTCTGGGCTTCTGCTTCTCAAACCGATCATCTTTGAGACTAGTTTTGAGATCTCATCCAACTCTGCTTGGAATTACGATCAGAAAAATGTGTGTTGTGTTGGAAAGGAAGTTGTAAAGGGAAAGAACAAGTTTCAAATGCTAAAGGTCAGACAGGTCAATAAAGATCAAGCCACCGACAGCATCTACAATATCCAGCACAGCCTGCTTAGAAGGCTGAATATCACTTTGCTGCTCACAAGCAGTTGCACACACATCCTAGGAATACCTTCAGCCCCATTTTAAAAATGGGCAAATGGAAGTTTGGCAAGGCGGGTGATTTTCTTTTTGTCACCCAAGTGGCAGAGCTGACCCTGGAAACCGAGTCTTTGGACTCCATTGCTCCATGGACTCAAATATAGGAAAAGCTTTTATAACCTATTCTCCCATGTGAGAGGTCATTCATGTGGCAGAAGGATGCCACAGAATTGGGGTGGCCTAGTTCTTCTCTTCCAAGAAGGAGGCCCATAACCTAAATCTCATTATTTCTGATCCAGAGTCTCATGCATGAAACTTTATGGTCTCTTGAAAGGTGAATGAGTAGGGTTGATTCACTGGAGGTCAGAACAGCTTTTTTAAACATTTGAGAATCGAGATAGGTAGTTAGTCTGCCTTATAAAATTTTCTTACGAATGTCACCATCAGAAAAATTTATCTTAACTTAGTATACTGCAAAGCGTATTCAAATCCATCACATCCTCAGATCCAGTCATTGTTAGCTGAGGGCTTTGGCATTAATCCCAGCTACATCTTAATTGATGGGATCTTGGAAAGTAGTGATTTGTTTGGCTATCATCAAATTTCATCCATTTAAAATAGGTCACCAAGACATCACATTTTTATGAGGTTATTTTTACCACCTCCCTCTTTCTGGGCTGCAGTTTTGCAGGTTATTTTTCTTCTGTGTCTTAATGAGAGGAGTTCATAGTGCTGCATTTTGTTTATTGAAGAAATTGGCATCTTTGAATCCTGAGTAAATAAAAAATACAAAATGTGAAATAATGGAATACCTTATCTGGTCAAGAAAAGGTAAATTCTAATTTTATAATATCAATCAGGAAAATCTTAAATTGAAAAAAGTTCTTCATTTCCTAGTTTGTTTGTAAATTGGTATGATCTATACAGGTAAGTTTTAAAAATCACCCAATTATACTTTAATAGTCCTTTTAATGTGAGTGTATCTGCATGTGTGTAAATATACATACATATTCCACACTTATTCTAGCATAAAAATGAATCATTGATGGCTTTTTAAAAAAAGATCTTGTCCAATAACTACAATGTCTGGATGCATGAGCAAGATAATTTTCTGCAAATTAAATATAGTAAATGGGTGATGGGCATTAAGGAGGGCACCTGTTGTGATGAGCACTGGGTGTTGTATGTAAGTGATGAATCACTAAATGCTACTCCTGCAACCAATATAACACTACAAGTTAGTGTAATGTGTTGTTAACATATAGTGTTAATTATTTAAATAAATTTTATTTTAAATAAAATATTGAATACATTTTAATTTATTTAAATAAATAATTAAATTAAATTAAATTAAAACTTGAATAAATAAATACAGTAAACAAACAGCAACTATATGCCCATTAACAAACTAATAATTATAAGTTCTAACTTGTTCTAATTATTTCTAATAATCTCTGTAGAGACTAATATCTCAAAAAGTATGTATGTGTTGATGATAGAAAGCAGGTTGAAAGTACTGATTTATTACAACCCTTCATTAAGGTTAAAAGCATTCCAGTGAGATGAAGACATCTGCCTTGTATTTTCACATTGCAGAAGAAAAGTTAAAGACAGGAAGAACAAAAAAGAAAAAGAACAATGTGTCAAGCTGAATTCAAGCCAGGTTTGAAGAAAACAATGCTATCGTCATCTCTGTAAAAGTTTTCAAGAAAGAAACTTCCCCACGCCCATGACTACCATTTATTATTATGCTATCAAATATGTTTAATACTGTATATTAACAACAAAAATTATGTCCCTAAATTATTTTTCAAATTTTTATGGACAGTTAATCAACACATGTATCTTTCAATGTCTTTTCTTTCTTTAAAAAAATTAACAAAGAAAGCTACTACCAGAAAGAATCAAGGTAGGTTAATTATGCAATGTATTGGGAAAACACCTTTTAAATGGACTGTTTCTTTTCTCTTCTTTCAGAGGTGGAACTGGCTAAGGTTGGCAATTATAGGGTTTAGTGAATAGTCACTTGATATCTTGGAAATCAAAGGAAAAGGCCACTGGAGAGAGGCTGAACTTAGCTGTTGCAGGGTTTTTATCTCTCTGAATGAGTGCTACTGACAGGAACCATATGTGTTACATAATATAGCTGAGGAAGAGAACATGGGTGGTTTTCCAAGGAGCTGTGACCCGTCTGTGTATGCATGTCTACTTGTGAGCACATGAGCAAATCTGATGTATTTATGATATTTAATAAACACTTAGTACCTCGTGTGAGCTTGGGGACTATGTGTTTCTCTCATTTAAAAGATTATATGTGAATATTCAGACAAATTTTGCCTTAGAATTAAAATCAATCTTTGTGCTTTTTGGTGCTTGTCACTACACAAAAACATTTGTGAAAGTGTGAAGCTTCCTTTGAAATGGCAGAAGAAAGCTTAATTGGTTCCGAATTAAGCTTGTATTTAGCCCACTTAAAAATAAAAAAGCAGCTTAAGCAGAGCTGATGATCACTCAGAACAATCTCACTGAAGTAACTGAATGAGTTTACTTCATAATGTCGTGTCAGGATTCTTGAATGGCAGATATTTTCCCAGGAAAAGCAAATGGAAGCGATATTTTAATTCATGTTTTTGTGGCATATCCTTTTTCATTTATTATTTTACTTTTCTCATTTATTATTTATACATGGCATATCCTTTTATTTTTAACCTACCTATATCACTATATGTGAAGTGTGTTTCTTGTAGAAAGCACCTAGTGGGGAGCATGATTTTTTAATCCATTCTGGTAATCTCTATTTTTTGATTGATGTGTATAGACCATTTGCATTTAATGTAATTATTGAGATGTTTAGATATAGGTCTATCCTTTTATTTTTTTTTCTTTTGGATTACTTGAACTATTTTTGACTATTCCATCTTAATTTATTGTGTTTTTAATTATATCTTTTTGTATAAATTATTAGTGGATGTCCTAAGGAATATAATGTATACACTTAACTTTTCATAATCTATTTAGACTCAATACTTTACCATTTCAAGTAGAATGTAGAAAACTTACCACCATATTGATCCTTTTATACTCCCCTCCCTGATGTTGTAGTTGTCACGTATTACATCTACACACATTGAAAACCCTATCAGACAATGCTATAATTTTTCCTTTTCAACCATCAGTTTTTAAGAACTCAAGAGAACAGTTTATTACATGTACCCAGATATTTATCATTTCTATTGTATTTCTCTCATTCCTTGATGTTCCAAGTTTCCTTCTAATATCATTTCTCTTCTTTCTGAAAAACTTCTTTAGCAATAAATTGTCTTAGTTTTCCTTCATCTAAGAATGTTCATTTCACCTTCATTCTTTTTTTTTCTTTTTAAAACTTTATTTCAACATAACTATGCTTACAGAAATACACTCATATTGGTTAATAGAATGCAATTTAGGTTTAACTTATCCTACACAATTTGGACCAAAGACTTGGTACATGGTTTAAGCTTAAAAAAAAAAAAAAAGTTTGCTTCGCCTTCATTCTTAAAGGATATTTTCTCTAGATATAGATTTCTGGGTTGATAATTCTCTCCTTTCAATACTTGAAAACTATTGTGCCACCTCCCACTGGTCTCCATGGTTTCTGATGAGAAATCTGCAGTCATTAGAATCTTTATTCTCCTATAGATAACATGCTGTTTTTCTCTGGCTGCTTCCAAGATTTTTTCTTTGCCTTTAGTTTTCAACAGTTTGATTATGATGTGTCAAGGCATGGATTTTAGTTTGTTCCATTAGGGTTCACTGAGATACTTGAACCTTTAGGTTTATGTCTTACCAAATTTGGGAAATTTTCAGGCATTATCCCTTCAATTTTTTTTAAAAAACATCACTCCTTTTCTCTTCTTCTGGGACTGAACTGACAGGAATATTAGGCCTTTTATTTTCCCACTGATACCTGAGTCTCTGTTAATTTTTTCAATCTTAGTTTCTCTATGTTGTTTAATTTGCATAATTTCTACGGATCAGTCTTTACATCAGACTCTATCTTGTCATCTCCATTCTGCTATTGAGCCCATCCATTGAGGTTTTTTTTTTTTTCAGTTATTGTATTTTTAGTGCTAAAATTTCCATTAGGTCTTCTTTATATTTTCTGTTTTTCTGTTCAGACTTTTTTCTCTTTGCTTTAAAAGAGTTTGTCATTGCTTGTTGGAGCATTTTTATAATAGCTGCTTTAAATTTTATCAGATAATTTGAATTTACATGTCATCTTGGCATTGATGTTTATTAATTGCCCTTTCCCATATGAGTTGAATTATCCTGGCTCTTCATATGCCAAGTAATTTTTGTCTTTTTTTTTTTATTCTTATGTTAATCCCCATACATTACATCATTAGTTTTAGATGAAGTGTTCCATGATTCATTGTTTGTGCATAACACCCAGTGCTCCATGCAGAATGCGCCCCCCTCAATACCCACCACCAGGCCAACCCATCCTCCCACCCCCCTCCCCTCTAGAACCCTGCCTGTTTTTCAGAGTCCATCGTCTCTCATGGTTCGTCTACCCCTCCGATTTCCCCCGCTTCATTCTTCCCCTCCCGCTACCTTCTTCTTCTTTTTTTTTTCTTAACATATATTGCCTTATTTGTTTCAGAGGTACAGATCTGAGATTCAACAGTCTTGCACAATTCACAGCGCTTACCAGAGCACATACCCTCCCCAGTGTCTATCACCCAGTCACCCCATCCCTCCCACCCCACCCTCCACTCCAGCAACCCTCAGTTTGTTTCCTGCAATTAAGAATTCCTCATACCAGTGAGGTCATATGATACATGTCTTTCTCTGTTTGACTTATTTCGCTCAGCATAACACCCTCCAGTTCCATCCACGTCGTTGCAAATGGCAAGATCTCATTCCTTTTGATGGCTGCGCCAAGTAATTTTTGATTGGAGTCTGGAAATTGTGACTATTATACTATGAGACCTGGATCTTATTTAAAACTTATGAATAATATCGATATTTTTGTTTCAGTAGGCATTTGACCTGATTATTTTCAAGCCATAAGTTCCAACTTGCTTTCTATGGACTGTGGTCCCAGTGTGAGTTCAGGTTTTAAAGCCCATTGCTATTCAGATCTGTGCATGAGTGTACCACCCAGTGGTACATCTGAGACCTGGGTGAAAGTCTATTCACTTTTCAAAGTCTTATATATACTGATCAGGATGAGATTCATTCATGTGCAAATCTTGGAATCTCCGAGTTAGTAAATAACTTTATGGGGTTGCTTTCGTGAGCACTTCCCTTTCCACAATCTTCCTACTGCTTGCTGCTTTCCTGGGACTCCTCTTTTGAAGCTTTCAGTCAGGAAGCTGGGATTGGGCCATGCATTTCTACAGCTGTGTCTACCTCTGGGGCCATGTGACAGGGAAACAACAATGGTAAACTCACACCAGTTCAGTGGCACTTTGAATGTGGGTCCTCTTCCTCAATTTTCTATTTACTGTTTACTTTCCAGAGTCCTCAAATAACTGCTTCCCACATTTTGTCCAGGTTTTCCACCTGTATTCAGATGGAGAGCAGAGAATAATGTGCTTTCTCCATTTTACCCAGAACCTAAATCTTGAGAGTGACACTTTAAAATGACACATTTTGTTATAATAAACTTGTCAATTAAAGTTGCAGGGATAGTATCCTCAATAATTGAGGACATTCAATTTAAAAAGAAGTTTTCAGATATTTAAGTCTTAAATCCCTTAATGTTATAAAGAAAGGCATGCTTAGGTAATGAATCAGGAAATAGCTGTGACAAAATCAATACAGTGTCGTATAAAAAGATAGGTGTGACAGTATAGATTTATTCGTGCTCCTGCATAAGATACACATGCAGCCCTAAAATTTGCTTATGCTGATTCTTGTGTCTTGTCTACATGGTGGTTGCATAATGTATCATAATAAGGTATGATGTGAGATATTTTTAGCTCACAAATAATCCTTTTGTTTGTGTGCATATGCCTGCGTGGTCATGTGCACACACACACACACACACAGAGCTTTGTCCTTAAAAATAACTTGTTTGGAACTAAATTTTTCTGAAACAGTGGTTCTCAAACTTTTAATATGCTCTATCTCCGGAGTTTTTGATTCAGTATTTCTGGAATGGGGTCCAAGAACGTGCATTTCGAACAAGATGATGGTAGATGATGCCAACGCTGCTGGTTTCAAGGCCACAGTTTGAGAACTGCTACCATAAAGAATGAACAGAGCACACCAGAATTCTCTGTGGCCCATCAAAAGGCAAAACTGATGATTAAATGTAAAATTTGTGACTTTCTATTAATTTGGTGAGATTTACCAAGAACCAATTCATTTTGTCCTTAAGTAAAATCACAATTACTTTAAATTGATGGAAACTTAAATGTTTTCAGTCAGTTTAACTGCCATTAAAAATATGTATTCACAAACAAATGCTTATGCAGTATACTCATAATACTAACATTATGAATATACTAATACTAACATTACAAGCTGAAATAAGAATAATTCATTCTATCAAATCAATTATTTGGCTTCATTAATATTGAATTTTTTAAAATTAATTATCTTAATTGCTACTCACACAATTAGGTTTTATTCACTTTTAATGTATAGCAGGGATTGGCTTATGGGCCAAATCTGCCCCATGGCCTGCTTTTGTTTTTGTTTTGTTTTGTTTTTAAAGATTTTATTATTTATTTGACAGAGAGAGACACAGCGAGAGAGGGAACACAGGCAGGGGGAAGTGGGAGAGGGAGAAGCGGGCTTCCCGCAGAGCAGGGAGCCCGATGCGGGGCTCGATCCCAGGACCCTGGGATCATGACCCGAGCTGAAGGCAGACGCCTAACGGCAGGCGCCCAATGGCCTGTTTTTGTATGGCCAGTAAGCTAAGAATGGTTTTTACATTTTTTAAGTGTTGTTTAAAAAAAAAAAAAGAGGAAGAAGGAGAACATGGCACAGAAACGATATTTGGGCCACAAGTTCTAGAAAGTTTACTATTTAGCCCTTAACAGAGAAAGTTTACTGACTCTGATCAAGGGCATCATCTGGTTGAGTTGAGGTGGTGCCTCAAGAGATGACATAGTAGAGTAATTAAAAACATAGTTTTTATTGTTGGATTGCCTTGTTCAAATGTTGCCTCTACTAACCACTTTATGTAGCCTTGGAGGAATTAATGCAATCTTTCTGTGCATCAGTATCCACACCTACAAAATGCAGATGATGAAAGTATTTGACTCATAGGGCTATTACTGATTTAATTAGTTAACACAAGCAAAGCCTGGAGAATAGCATCTGGCACCCGGTCAGCACAAGACAGATACTAGTAAACGACTGTTCTACCTGACAGACTACCCTGTAAACACTAGAAGTGGTATTTACACTGAACATCTATGAATATATATATAAATGTTTCTACTTAATAGTAAGTGAAAAAAGGAAGGTACGAAAAGGCCTGCAACAATGTGTAGAATAAGCAAAACACAGAAACTATACAGTGGAGATAACACACACACACACAGGAAGGAAAAATTCCAATCTGTTAGCTATGGTCCCAACTTAGTACCCAACTTATTAGCAATGGTACTACGGATGATTTTTTTCCCTTCTATGGTCTTTTACATTTTCCGAATTTTCTAAAATTCACTAGGAGCCTCAGCTTAATGGCTGTGCCTCAGAAGTAGCTCATGCCTCTGCCAAGATTCTTATCCCCAAGATAGGATAAAAAGATGAGCGAAGGCTACAGTGGTCACCATAATTCTGCCAGTATTTATTTTTGGTCTCTGTAAGTCAGGCTGTTCACATTCTTTGTACATAGTTGTATTTAATTAGGACTTGGAGCTAGCCATAAACTGTGCATTAATTGTCTTTTATTTCATAAATGATGGCCAAAACAACAACCTTTGATAGAAGCAGTTTGGGGGTAAGCACTATTTGGTCTGTTCATCTTCCAAGGCTCCCTGCCCCAAGCAAGAGATTTCTACTTGTTATCTCCTTTATCCTGGAGAATTACTAATCCTGTACTACCATATTAAGTACCAATTAAGCAGAGATTTGTCATTCCTGCTCGAGAACATTGAGCTGGGCTGTGGCTGCATATTTCACGGACTTTTGACAGAAATTATTTTAATTAGACTGCTGCCAGCAGCATTTAAAATAGTCTGTATGGCCAGAGAGAGGAAGAACGGCTCCTCAGCCAGATAATTTACTTATTTTTCTTTTTCACTCACCATAAATCTTAGGCTTGTGGTTATTAAGCCTTTGGAGGGGGAGGGGGATAGTCAGGGAAAGAAATCAGCTAAACTTTATCTTACTTTAAATACCAGAAAAGAAAAATCCCCCACAGCTTTATGGAAAAAGACACTTTTAAAAGAAAAATGTGTTCAAGCAAAAACTGACACCAATAAGATATTTTTACATTTTGAATATCTAACATGTTTAAAAAGGACTTTTATATATGAATATCTAGCATGTTTTAAAAGGGACTTTTATATATAACTAACATGGTGGGGTCCTTCCCTTTTCATCTTTATTATGCCCCCAAAATAGAAATTTTTATTTGGTAATTGTTAGGTTAATCTGACACTGAAAAGCAAATTAAATAAATAGCAACTAATTTGAACTCCACATTTAGTAGATCTTTATTAACTAGAGACAAGTTTTGCAATTGCAAAAGGATACACTTTATTTTATGAACCCCATTTGCCAAGATGAGAAGTTGCATGAGCACATTTTTTCTTTTTAAAAATTTTTAAATAAGTATTTCTCCTCCCCATCCCCCTAATCCTGATCAATACTCAGTTAATTAGAATATTAATTGGAGTGTCTTATTCCAAACATTCTAATTTATTTAACCAGACCAAATATATTTGAGTACATATTCTAAAAATAGGCTATAATATTTAATCATCAAAATGCATATTTTTCCTTTGTGTTCTTCACTCACACGTATGGCTCAGTCTTCCCTCTATGAAGCAGCCACAAGACCATCACTTTACCTTTATTGGAGTTTTAATGCTGTATGGTTCACTTGACAGTTTTCCCACATGAAAGCCAGCAAACTTCCAAAATACAGGATGAATTCAAAGACTGTAGGTACCACTAGCTCTCGAAGAACAAGTTAAAAGACCCTCTACATGCCCACCACTTGCCATTAAAAATGAAAAACATAAGAAACACATGATCAGATTTTAATGGGTAGATTCAAAGAATAGAGAGAGCTGCTTGGATGTAACACTACCAGACTGCTGCCCATGGACAGCCAACAAACCTTAGGGAATCATGAATGCACTTAGAGTCTCTCTTCAGCCTGGCTGGCTACTACACTTTTTTCATTAATCATGAAAAAAATATTTTTTTTAAAGAGAAGACATGAAGATATGGCTGCATTTCTTAATGTAGAGCTTTAGAAATGGTAGCCTTTTGGGGCACCTGGATGGCTCAGTTGGTTAAACTTAGGTCCTGGGATCAAGCCCCACGTTGGGGGAAACCCTGCTCAGCAGGGAGTTAGCTTCTCCCTCTCTCTCTCCCTCTGCAGCTCCCCCTGCTTGTGCTCTCTCATGCGCTCTATCTCTCTCAAATAAACTTTTATTTATCCTTCTTAAATTTATTTTATCCTTTTATTTTATTATTCCTTTCCTTCCTTATTTATCCTTTTTAAATTTTATTTATCCTTTTATTTATCCTTTTTAAATTAAAAAAAAAGAAATGGCAGCCTTTGTAACTCTATTGGAAAATTTGTATTTTTAAAAAATTAGGTTAGGGGCACCTGGGTGGCTCAGTCAGTTATGTGTCCAACCCTTGGTTTTGGCTCAGGTTCTGATCTCAGGGTCGTGAGATTGAGCCCCCTGTCAGGCTCTGCACTGAGCATGGAGCCTGCTTAAGATTCTCTTTCTCCTTCTCCCTCTGCCCCTCTGCCCCTCAATCTCTCTTCCTTTCAAAAAAAAAATAGGTTAGAACTGCTATGGAATTGTGGGAACCCAAAGATGACTACAAGGGAATGGAAAATGTTGGGGAAGAAGGGATGGTGCCCACATCCACTGGAGGACCAGAGATGGTTATTCATGCCACAGCTGTGTGATGGTTCCAAGAGGTACATCTGCATCTGGCGGCAGTAAGAAGATGGGCATATGGCCAGGGAGAGATGGGGATGGAAGTGAAACCTGGCTCTTCCTTGAAACAGTTATTGGCTAGGAATTAACAGTGATTGGTATGGTAATTAATTCACAGTCTTTCTCTGACTTTCAAAATCTTCAAAGTCAAATTGTTTAAGTCCAATTTTCTCTCACATAAGTTTGAATGGTTTTCATTTATAATTTGCTTGGTGTTCTGTTTATAGTGCTTATCACGATCTTAATATTAAAAACATAGCAGATATGTATCAGCTAACATAGAAGTTCCAGATGAGTGCTTAGTTCATTTGTTGGTAAAATCTGGTGGAGGAAGGGTATGAACTTGCAATCCCAAAATGAATTTCTGAGATGCTTTTCATCCCACCATTCTCTTTTCCTTGCTGATATATGTTTTGTCTGGTGTCTTCTAAGACAGACTAGGTCTACCTACACTGAGACAGGTCACATTCCTTGATGATCTACCCAAGCACTGAGGAAACGATTTAGCAGCTGCATTATCTCACACTCCGTTCTAGAACTTACTTTCATTATGTATAGATTCATATGGCCCTTGAAACTGAAGAACCAGCCATATGTGGAAGACAAGCCGTATCACCATGAAGTCAGGAACAAACCATCAGGTTTCTCCTGAATGAATATCAGGTTAAGCAGCAGCAGCATCAACTAGAAACATGGTAGAAGAGGGCGCCTGGGTGGCTCAATGGGTTAAGCGTCTGCCTTCAGCCCCTGATCTCAGGGTCCTGGGATCAAGCCCCAGGTCGGGCTCCCCGCTCAGTGGGGAGACTGCAGCTCCCCCTGCTTGTGCTCTGTCAAATAAATAAAATCTTTTTAAAAAAATGGTAGAAATACAAATTCCTAGCTTTTTTGCCCCAAACCTGGTGAACCAGCAACTCTGGGGATTGGGCCAGAAAACTGTAGTTTCATAAGCCCTCCAGGCGATTCTGATACTAAAACCTGACACCACTACTGTGGCCCACTTTGATTACACAGCAGAATCCCATGGGGAGCTTTAAAAAGTCATGATGCCTGTGCTCACCACCAGCGGTGTTGATTTCATTGGTCCATGGTGTGGCCCCAGAACACATTTTCTAGAAGCTCGCTGGATGATTCAAATGTGCAGTGAGGGTTGAAAACCACTGGAATCGCCCAGACAAGAATGTCTCCTATTTCATCAATCTCTTGGCAACACCTGTCGATCGCCATCTAGGTACATACCTTTCCACGAGCTGGAAAACTACTTTTTGTCCTTCTGCATTATTCTTACAGTCAAGGTTCCATTCCATATCTATGAGCAAGGTTTGGTTTTCCTCAGCACTTTTCCTTTTTTAGCCCTTTTGCTTTTATAAAAGAGTTTATTTCCATCATAACCACACACTTAGCATCTTTAGGATTCTCGGTACTTCTGTAGTTATCAACTGTGATAGGATTGATAATGTTTATCAAATGCCTCAAAATGAAAGTACAGACACACCAGACAGAACTTTTCCCACCATCTATTGGTGGCGGGTATCTTAACTGGCTTCTGCTTTGGAGGATCATTTTGTTCTCGTCTCTAATTTTTTTGTTCCATTAGATAAGCTACTTTACATGACTTATTTCTATGTTTCCAATGGGGAATTAAATTTAGGCAGGCCTATCCTGCATTTAGGCACATCTACACTCATAGACCAGTTCTCACCATACGTTCCCCCCACTCCAAACTCCTTTGGTACTTACATAAATATCACACTCATTGATTGATCTAATTACCAAACACTCTTTGAGAAGATGTGCACATTGAATGAAGCATGTAAGTGACTACTGTATTACCCACACCATGGACTGTAGTTTAACACATCTTAGGTGACAACTACCCATTAGAGGACAGTCTGGTAGAAATGTCATCAAGGAAAAGTTGCCCATGGAGCCGCATTCTAGAACTCTTACTCTTTAACTATGGTGGTAGGAGGTGTTGACCCCAAGAGAATGGCAATATATGGAGGCTCTACAGGGAAGTACCCACTTTCCATTGTCACAAGACTGGGTGGTGGCTTAGCATTCCACCGTCTGACATACAGTCCCAACTCAACTCATCACATATTTATTGAACATCTACCAAATATTCATTACACATCTTTGAATGTAGAAGGCCGGGTACCATGTCCAAGTGGCCAACCTGTACAACAGAAAAAAGCTATTAGTGATGCTTTGCTATGGGCAGGCATTGCTGGCCCCACTGAGGTCTGGCCTAAAGCTTTCCAAATTCCTGGGTAGTCATACCTGCTTGACCATGCCTGGATTATTTGGTGGTAGGGGGTTGCTGAGTACCATGTGAATAAATGCATTGTCTATTATATCCAGGTTTCACTCTGTGTGGAATAAAGAAATGGAGACATTTTTTATGAAAGGAGTTATTCACTTGCTAATGGTCCAATGAGATTTGGGGAATGTCTGCTCTCTGACTCTCCTTTCTGGTGAAAAGTCAAGAAAATGCATGTGGGAAGATTACAGTCTGAATTAATATTATGACTCACTTCAGCACCCTCCCCCCAAACCCACTGGTTTTCCAGCCGAGTGGCGCTCCTTGGTCCTCTCTGGAGGTTAAAATTCACTCGGTGGTGGTTCTTGACCCATTTCTCAGCTTTCGGAGGATACAGGTCGATTGCGTTGGGTGCCCAGAGTTTCCAGATGCCCCCCACGCCCGAGCCCCCAAACCCTGCGTTTTGAAGTTACCACCGCTGAACCATAGGGCAGGCGGCCAGTGCTGAGCTGGGGAGGCAGGGGTGGAGGTGGGGAATTGTGGCCAGGAGGAAATAAGAGCAAATTCCTCCAAAACGATCTGACAGGAAATGACAAGAGTATCGGCCTCATACCGCCCCACTCGGCCTCCGCGCGGAGAGGGAGCGAGCCGGCCAGAGGGAGAAGTCCTTCCAATCACAGAGCCCGGCCAGAGCGCAGTAGGTGAGGATGATGAAATAATAAAGCATTTCCCGTGTGTGTTTTTCATTAGGCCTGTTTTGTTTTTCTTCCAAGTGCTGGGGAAACAGAACAGAAGCCCGGCTTCAAGCAGCACCAGAGCGGCCGCCTCCCCCGGGAATAGCAGCTGCGCAAATAGGAGGGGAGCCCTCCGTGGAATTGGTTCCAACACCTTCCTAATGGAAATAATGATTTGTAAAGCCCTCTTTATACCCTTTGCTACATAATTAGTAGCCCAAAGAGCAAAAGATTAAAAACGCTGTTCCTACTCCCAGCATTTTTGAAAATTTGGCCCAACATTAAATGTTCTGTTCCGAGAGCCAAACAGGTAGAGGTCTTTGTACAGACCCAGCCTTGGCGGATGGGGCCGCTCCTTGAATCACTCAACACTTATTACGTAAAAATTAACTGGCTTGATGTCAATTAGTGAGAATTTGTTAGCAGACGTACCCAAAGGGACCTCCCCCTCCCCCAGTTTGGTAGTTTCTGTGGAAAATATCTAAATACCCGTCATCCAAGCTAACTTACACAGTGTCAAGTGCCACAAGTGTGTCAGCCTCCTTTATGGGTGGGGGTGTGTGCGTGCGTGTGTGTGTGTGCACGCGCGGGCATGTGTGCGTGTCTGGGGCCAGGGCTAAACACCAGTTTTTACCCATCTCCAGAGAAGATAATTAAGAGGAAGCTCAAAAGGAGGCTGGCTGGAACATTCTCTCCAGCCCGAAGAAATAACCAAGCCAAAATGCCTGTTGTTAAATGGGTCATAAAAGCACTGGGAAATCAGTATTTGACTTTCTGTTTCGGGAATGGTGGCTGCGACATGCAGTTCTAGATCAGTCTACGATCGTCACTGAGCCCCGAGACCCAAATAATTCCTGTGTTAACTCTGGACACTTTGAACCTGGAAATCTCACTTGTTTATCTTTTGATAAGTAATTGTCCCCTTCATTCCATCCCAGTCCTGAGTAGCCCATGGAAAATAAACTGTGTGATAAATAAAATAAGGACTCATTTTATTAAATATCTAGGAGAAGCGCTTGGGTGACCTGAAAATGTAATTAAACCTCTAAATAAGCAGATTACTGGCTGAAAAGCGAGATTGATAGATGAATCCCTTCAGCTAAAAGGGATTGCTTAATGGACTGAGCAACAATCTTGGACTCTTTCCACCGTGGAATCACAGGTCCAGAGTCAGGCAGGCTCCACTGCACCATTTCCCTTCCTAAGATAAATGAAGCTCTGCTAGGCCTCTGTGAGGAGAGCCCAGAGGTGAGACCCCAGGCTACGTGTAGACACACAGATGTGCGACACTCCTTGTAAAAATGGCCAAAGACACCCAGAACAGCGTTCCTAAGGGCTCCTTCTGACTTACTATTTAAAACGCCGGAAGAACTTACTAGTCTCAAAAGGCTAAATTTATTTCTGGCTTTTTAAAAGAACATATTAGTTGCAAAATGAAGAGCTGAAAGTGAACTTAAACTCTCAGTAGGACAAAATAAGCGAAAGTGATGCAAATGATACCTGTTGTAATTGTTCTCATACCATCCCTCCCGAAATAGAGGCCAGATTCTAGCTTCCTCATTGGCAAGTCTGACAAACTTTCTGCCTCTGAGCATTTAAACCTTTTTTTTCCCCGAAGGTGGTCTTGGTGAAGTTTTGGTAGTTTAAATTTTGGCCCCAGGTCTATGAAGTTGATATATTCCAAGTTTAAATATTTGGAACATTTCAGATTTATCATCTTGGTTTTCTGCTTTGTTTAATTTATAAACTGAAATTAAATGAGCCATTCCCCGTAGTGCTGTGTGACACTTCCAGAAATTGACAATGTCAAAACATAATGTCTTTTCTTTGATACTGATAGGGGTTCTGTAACCTACGTGATCAATGCAATTTATCATGAGTAGAAGCAGCAGCTGACTCCGGAGAAGACTGACCAGTTGCAGCTATCTTAGTTTGCTGCTATTGGTCATCCAGGCCTCTGCTGTCATGACTGCAGATCAGTCCTTATGCCAGCATGTCACTGGCACATTCACTCCCAGTAGGAGCGGGTCCACAACATACTGTCAACCCAGAGAAGATAACCTAACGGATACCCCTTGAGGAAACCCAATTTTCCAATGTACTTTTGCAGAGCCCGGCATCACTGTCTCTCAAACTATGAAAGGGAGAATTCTGTCCTCTTCTCACTTTTAGAAGAGAGCAAGGGTGGAGGCCTTATCCCCTTCTAAATCCATGAAAGACCCATGCCCAAGGTCATGGTCACTTTGGCTAGTGAATAAACTGTAGTTTACTTCTCGGTGATGATACATGATGTGAAAAAATAGTTCTAAGACATACAGGCCATTGAGTCATGTACTCAACCTGGAAGAGAGCAAAGGATTACTTTGATTCTAAAGTCCATTTATCTTCCCAGAGCTCATCATCAGTTAGATGAGTATTTCCCAGAGCACCTCAATCTTTTTTGATTGGAGTAACTCAGCCTTCACTTAGCTCCCCACATACCCATCTTATTCATCTTGGTTCTGTGTTCTTAATCTTATTCCATTATGAACTATGGGGGAATGCCCTGCGTCTAGAATTAACTTAGGAGTGATCAATTTCCAGAGTAGGTACAAGAGTCTGTGGCCTTAACTTCAACAAGTATTCCAAAACATCCATGGAATGTACTGATGTCCCTGATATTTGTCCTGATGTAGACCCAGCAAGGCTGGTGGTGAAGTTACCCTTAAAAATAAATGACCTGAAGAGACCAAGAACTGGACAAATAAGAGTCTCTGGTTTCCTATGAATTAGTTGCAGTGCCACTCAAAACGGAGCCTTCAAAGTGGAGAGACTCTACAATATTATTCCGTTACAACCAAATTCATAGAAGCCTAGTAAATAGGCCAGAGACATGAAATTTAGAGAAACAGTAACTCCTTTGTTTTCTCAGCCTTATTTCCCAACGTTTAGCAAATAATCAATTTTTAATGTTGTGAGCACATGAACACCTTGGCATTTGGGCACCTACAATTACATGCTGTTCTCTTGAAGGGGTGTTCACCTGAGAGTACCGTAAGTGAACGTGTGCACCACTGACTCAGAGTGTAGTCCAGATTTCTATTGTTCTCATGACCTAAGGCTTATGTATTGACGACACTGATTTTTCAATGGCCTGAGAGGTGAGTATCATGGTCTAGTCCCTAGGCTCGGGAACCAGCCTGCCTGGGCCTGAATCCCAGCTCTACTACTTGTCAGCTGGCATATCCTGGGAGTTACATAGCCTCAGTTTCCCCAACTGTAAAAGAAGATTGGGAAGAGTGTTACCTCATAATGTAACATCATAAAGTTGTAAGGATTAAAGATTAATGTAGATAAGCTTGGCTTGCTGTTGGGCATATAGGAAGCATGCTTCTATAAACATCAGCTATTACTATTCCCATCTCAATATGCCAGGCTCCGTTCTTCGCCACATAGGCCAGTGGGGGACGAGTTCAGGAGAGGTCCTCTGCAGCAGCCGGAGCTGTGAGAGCTACTGTGGGCAGCGTGAGTTGAGACTTCTGAAGGCTCCTCTTGACCTGAACTGTCTCGCCACAGTACCCTCCTCATGGTAACTGCCCAGCTCAGCTTCCAAAAAGTTCTCAGTTCTTCCCTCTCTGGCCAAGATCCATTCACCTTCTTTCCACTCTCAGCTGTTTTCGTTTTCTCTAGACATCCCTCGAGTTCACAAGTAGGTAGAGCCAGTAAGCCTCTCTGCTTCTCCAAGTCTGCGCTTCTCCCCATTGCCCTGCCCTATCCATTACTCCTGCTACAAAAGAATCCTCCGGGGGAGGCTGGATGGGAAGAAAGACTGTGAATAATTATACCCTTAGTATTTTTACCTCTATCAGAATAAATAACTTTCTAAAATATGTGAAGATGATCCTATGAATCTTTCTAATCTGAAGACAATGCCTGGGTTCTACTCATTGGCATATATTGCACTGGCAAATTTATTTTTTTAAATATACTATTTGCTGTCAAGCACACCAGCAACATGATAGAATTATTACTTTATTATTATTTTTTGTTTTTAAATTACTGTAGCAATCTACATTAAGAAACCTACCAAAGCCTGTATTTCTCTTTTTACTGACCCATCAGAATGGATTGAAATTAATTTCAAATCACTTCTTAAAAAGAACACTCAGTGTTTCCTTATTGTTCACTATTTGGCTGACAAAGACAAATTCCATTTTGAAATATTATGTGACATTACCTGATATTGTTTTCCTATAAATAAAAAATATTACACCTATTTTTCTGTTTAATGAACTAAGATAACTGAAGGCTATGGCACCCGATACATCTTGTGGCTTTTATGCTATTGCCCAATTTTGCATGATTTATAATTTACAATCCAAATGGAGAAGGCAGGGGTGGGCATGAATGGAAATTGTGAACCTCTTGGGTAGTACTTTTGAGCGTAGAGGCTTGATAATAATTAAGATGAGGGGTTCCAAGTTCTTCTCCATGTGAGGATCAAACTGATAGCAAAGACAGGCTTGCTCCACCTCCATCACTCCTAAAGAGGAAAAGTCTACAGAATGCTCTAAGGCAGGATGCCTGGGTGGCTCAGTTGTTGGGCGTCTGCCTCTGGCTCAGGTCATGATCCCGGGGTCTTGGGATCGAGTCCCATGTCGGGCTCCTTGCTCAGCGGGGATCCTGCTTCTCACTCTGCCTGCCACTCCCCCTGCTTGTGCTCTCTGACAAATAAATAAATAAAATCTTTTAAAAAAATGATCTGAGGCTGGCAGAGTTGGCATTTGCTGCCCTGTCCCCACCGCTTCCTTTCCATATCCGTCCTTCTCCAAACGGCAGCCCAGATTTCTATCTCCTGTGTCTTCCCTGCCCCCCCTTCTCATAATGGTTGTGATGGCCAGCTATACACCAAAACTTTGTGCCCTTTTCCACAGTGCCCTGGGAAATGGCTGCCCAGGGTCTGCAATTCCTCGCCACACATGCATCTGGGCAGAGCTGTGGTCTAGTTCTTATCAATGGTCTGGGAGCACCGAGGGGTGTCCATTCTTGGCCAAAGTGTTCAAGAAGCCTTCTTCATGTTCTCTCTTCCCTCTTCTGCTGCTGAAAGCAGAGGACTGGAGCCCTTAGAATTCTAGAGTCAAAATGTGGAAAGAATATGCATTTCTGACGTTCCATATGGAGCAAAGCTGTCCATTCGCCAAGATGCCTATCTGGTAATGTTATGTGATTAAGAAATAAGCAGCTATTGTGTTAAACCACTGAAATGTTAACAGTTTGGGAAGCAAGCATTACCCTAACCTAGATAATAAATTTTGGTCCCCACTTCATTCTCATTTGGCTGAACACTAATGCCCAGAGGTAAGTAAGGGGATTATAATTTATCTTCCTGGGGCTGGAAGGATTTGTATTTTACCTGGGGGGAAGCGCCCAACCCTCTCCCCTGCAGAGGACACTGTGTGCATGGCTGTACTCTCTGGGGACGCGAGTTTGACTCTGCCACCTGTCAGCATTACGAGCTGAAAATAGTGTGAGTCAGAGTCAGCGTTCCTCAGTCTGAGTTCTAATACCTTAATACTTAGCTGGTCCTAAGCAGGTCACTTCCTGAACCAGAATTTTCTCATCAGAAAAACGAGAAGGTAGGGTACATTGTCATCTTTAAGACCTTGGAACCTCATAGCTCCTGGTTTGTGATCTACAAGATCTTGGCAAATTCTTTATCCTTTTTAAGCCATGGTTTTCTCATCTGCAAAATGTGGATATGAACACCTTTATCACAGGCTTGTTGACTCACTCATTCTCATTCATTCACTCATTCATTCATTCATTCATTCATTCAAAAAGTATTTACTCAAAAAGTATTTATGAGACTGGGTCTGCATGGTCCTAACTCTTATCGGGGGGGCCAGATAGCTAAGATTGTTTGTCCTGGAAACAGACTCAGAGATGGTGATTTGCACGCAGGAAGTTTACTGGGGCATGTCCTTAGATCCAGCAGTGTAATTACTTGATACTTACTTACTCAAGTATCAAGTAAATATGTGCAATTCTTACCAACTGAGACCCTAGTCTGTGCCAAGCAAAATTCTCAGTGTGTTTACAGGGGATACAGCTGTGAACAAGACAAGATCCTGCCCTTACAAAGCTTGTATTTGAGTATGGTGGGTAATAAATAATTAATAGACCTGTATTCAGCTAGTGTGGTGAGGATGAAACAAGCTAATATCTATAAATTGCTTATGCAGTGGCTAAGAAATGGAAGCTATTGCTAATGCTAACTACAAATATGAAAATGTATAGAATAGTAATTAAAATAGCATCCAGTGGGGCCACTGTGAGGATTAGATGAAGCACGTGTTTATAAGTTACTTATGGTTATCTACTCACTTGATGATTAGGAAGCAAATATAAAGAATATGTTGAGGTCCCCTTCACCATTTCAGTGAGGTTGGGCTATTTTCTGTTGACAGCAGATGTTTGCATCTGGAGAGCAGAAAAACCACAGTTACAATCTGCCCCTGATCCTCCCGTGTGAATCTAAGTAATTTTGCTGAAGAGCCTTGGAGGGGATATATCTGCCCTCAGGCAGAAATCATTTAGCTGTGGTTGAAATTGAATGAGAGAAACCAGGGACCCTCAAATGGCCACCATACTCTGTCATTGGCAGGAGAAGACAAGTTGCTGGGACTGGAATAGCAGATCTACTTAACTTGCATAGGTATCCACCTGCTGAAGAGCATCCTTTAAAACCCTGACATGGAATAGCTTCGTGCACTGGCCCTGAGTAAAAATATATATACAGGAAGGAGAGTGTGTAAGAGCATGCAGGTAAAAATATGTGCAATTCTTACCAGGTGATTTTCCTACAAATAGGTAAGCAGAGCATATTGTTGGCTAATGGTTTGAGTTGCCTAAGTAGGATGACCATAAAATTTATCATCCAATCTGGGACACTTTTGAAAGTGAAAGGGGACAGTATTAATAATTATATCAAGACAGCAGGAATAAATCGGGACTGTCCTGAGGGCAAAACAGGACACATGTTGACACTGGGCACAGATTCTTAGGAATATAGTTTTTATTGATTTTTAATGCTCATGTTTCTTTTGGAGAAGGACAGGACTGTGTTTATAAAAATGTCTCAGCAGTAACAATATGCTAGTATTTCTTTGTAACAGAAACAGCAATGTACTAAATATTTTGAATCCTCTCTGCATGATGTGAAAGCACTTGTACTGGGTCTTATGGGGGCAACAGAGTTGTCCAAGGCACAACCCCAGCCCTCAAGGAATTTGTAATTTAGCAGAAGAGAGAAGCCATGTATAGTCAACCTCAAGGCAGAGTATGAAGATACTGTGAGACAAGTGCAGGGGACCATGGGGCTCAGAGCTGGTGTATGTTACTTCTACATGGGAATCCCAGAAGGCTGTGTGGAGGAAATGGCACTTGAGTTAGCCTTTGGCTTTGGGCGAGATGAAACTAGTGCCGAATGGGGAGAACGATGGTCCATGTGGTGGGGGCTATGGACAAAGACTCATAGAACAAAAACCCTGGTGGAGATTGGGGAGCATTGAGCAGTTGAGTTAGATAAAGGTGTCTGAGGACAAGAATGAACATGGGATGTGAGTCCGGGCCAGACAGTGGAGAGTCAAGAATGCGGCATCTTTGCTTATAAAGGGTTGGGACTGTTTCTCGTCCCTGGATTTCAGAAGAGAGGAGAAGAGAGCTCTACTACACAGCACACAGCAGGTCTTATGCCCAAGCAGACTATGTGGCCAGGTTTTCAGGACCATACCCATCTCAGTAGGACTAAGGACTAATTTTTTAAACCCCTGACATGACATTAAAAGCAGATCCATTTTGCTCTAAATGAATTGGCCTTTATACAGGGATGCAAACATTGTGAGTGAGGGAAGATACAAGAAAGCCTTTCGATCCTTTGGGTCCTGAGGAGACCTAGTGAGGAGGAAAGGCAAGTTCTAATCTAAGAGGGGAGTTAATGATCACGGTTTACAGTTTCTCACCACATGCAGGCATTAGCACACTATGTTGCCAGAGAAGGGGTATGGATAGAATATTCTCAATAAGGTCCTCTGGAAAGTGCGTTGGAAGACGTATAGAACTTTCATCCCTGGGCCTCAAAGAGAGGAACCAAAACAGCAGGGAAGTGATAGTGTTCTGTTGCCCGGGGCATTTGCAGAGTGGTGGCTCTGGTGCCCTCTCTCTTATGGGACTGGGTGTGCATGGTCCTAACGCTTATCGGGGGCCGGCGGGGGAAGGGGGGCAGGTAACTAAGATTGTTTGTCCTGGAAACAGACTTAGAGATGGTGATTTGCACGCAGGAAGTTTACTGGGGCACGTCCTTAGATCCAGCGCAGGTGAAGGGCCAAGCACAGCAGGATTGGGTAGACGGAGGAATTGAACAGCGATGTAGTCACAACAGAGGTCTCTGTGCATCCCTTGAGGAGCTGTGGACTGGGATGGCCCTTCACAGTTGTCCCATGTTGAGGGAAGGGGGTCAAGCCTTTGGATCCCCTCCCTTTACCTCCATAGATCAGTCATGCATGCAGGGAACCCCAGAGAGGAAGTGTGACCCTGGATGAGAGAACTCTCTTTAGTGGACAGCAATGCCAGGAGAGGGACTTAGCTGAGAGCTGGAGCTGCCAAATCCCCAAGGTCCTGGGGAGTGAGCACTGCGGTCCTGAAGGGGGAATCTGGGCCAGCTACCATGGCATACACTATACCCGGAGTTTGCAAACTTCAGCGCACATCAGCATCATCTAGAGGGCTCATTAAAATGCAGACTCTGGGCTCAATCCCTTGAGTTTCTGACCCATTAAATCTGGTGTGGGGTACAGAATTTGTATTTCTAGCTAGTTCCCAGACAATGCTGGCCTGGGACACCACTTTGAGAACCACTGCACCACATCAGGCATTCAGCAGGCACATCATTGCTCATCATTGCTCATCATTGCTTTAAAACCTATAGCGAACAGGCACTCGAATGTGCACATTTCAAAGCTGAATCAAGCAGCTTTTATCATCTGTAAGATCTTGGTTTTTTACTTCGTTACTGACTGGGGACCAAAAAAGGAAAGTCCTATTGCAATAAGCCATTTCTTTGGAGGGTTCTAGGTCTCAGTGTCATAAATTATCTCCATTCTCCACAGGCCAGCAGCTGCTATTTGAAATTGTCCTTAGCAATTCATTCTTCTACCTTAGGCACAGTCACCTAGAAAAGAGATAGACTTGGCTGCCTCGTTTATGGTAATTCCTCACACAGCTGTGTCTGTGCTACCCCCACCCAATCTTCTGGGAACTCCCTTTGCCCCTGCTTTCCCAGGTAGTCCAATTCAGAGGAATCAAGCCCTCACGAAGCTCTGGCCGCCATAACTGGCTGATGGGTGGACATGGGACCCAAATGAATCCATTTGAGTCCTCCCCCAGGACTTCTCTTTGGAGTTAGAGATAAGAGCCCTTTTCTCTCTGGGAATGAGGAAATTAGCCTGGAGGTGCCAGTGGCATGGCTTTGGGGCAGTAAAGAAGCCTATCGGCAGTGGGGGAAACGAGACCCCTCCATTTGCTGAAGAGGAGAGAAACGGAGGTGAGAGGCAGCCATCGCTAGCTACATCCCTGCCCTTCTTCGTTATGGGAGCCAATAAATCCCTCATCTCCTTAGCTAGCTCAAGTTAGGTTGCCACCACCTGCAGTCAGATGAATCTTATCTAATGCTCCCCTTAAATGTTTACCATGGGAAACAGAGTCCATGGATCCACTCTAAGAACTTCCAAGAAAAGAATAGATAGAGGAGCCCTATGAGAAGACTCTGGTCAGGGCTGGGTAGCACACTGCAGTAGGAATCCTTCGGAACTTAGTTTGCTCAGAAAACACTGGACACTGGGACGGGAGTCAGGATGGGAGACATATACAGACACAGGTGAATACTTAATATATACCAAGTGTTCTGCTACACATATAACCTGCTTCATTGTGTCATAAAATCCAAGAATCCAAGTACGGCACTCAAGAATATTAGCGTAAAGCATACTGTATTGAGGTCATATTTACAATGAAATTTACAGCTATATTCTTTTGAGCAGTTCACCCAGAGATGAAATCATGGATTTCATCATTTTTGTTGTTATGTTACCAAGATGTCCCACATGTCCATGGCCAACATACCCTGTAGAACTTTTTCAATAGAACACTGGGGTACCTGGGTGGCTCAGTCAGTTAAGCCACTGTCTTTGGCCTAGGGCATGATCCCAGTATCCTGGGATCAAGCCCCGCATCGGGCTCCTTGCTCAGCAGGGAGCCTTCTTCTCCCTCTCCTCCCCACTCGTGTTCTCTCTCTCTATCTCTCTCTCTCTCAAATAAAATATAAAAATCTTTTTAAAAAATCATTAATTCATATCCCCTTAATCTGGGCTCTTCTTATAACTCATACAACGTCTATGCAATACATATTTAGCAAAAAGTTTGAAATGTGTTATTTTATCAATTCTTGGATGTTCCTCTCAAGTAAATAGAATGCAGTTTTAAAAATTAAAGCTTTTTCAACCAAGGACTCAGAAATTATAAATTTCCTCATGAGAATTTCACTACTGTGTCCAGTAACCAAGTCTCGAATATTACAAAAGTTTTATGTTTAGGAGGCATTAATATGTAGGACAGGCCAATATGTTGTGAATAATAACTTTTTCATGAGTGTTCCTCATTAAATATATTAGTACTCATTTGTGTCTTCATTTATAATATATACAATATTTAAAAATATTAAAACCCAATTTCTTTGAAAAGCATTTTGCATTTGAGGCTTTTTTTGGGCAAGTCAAAAAAGCGTCAAAAGCCTTTTAGGCATCAGTGAATTTGTCAGGCTTCACTTGATGTCACTATACCGATGTCCTGAAACCAGTTGGATGGTTTGTAAATAAATCGTGCCTAAATTAGCTAGACAAGTGTTTCCCTAACTTGCCTCATTCTAAGATTTGCCTCTGAGATTCTGATTCAACAGGTCTTGGTTAGAAGCTGGAAAGCTGTGTTTTCAACAAGTATCCCAGTGGATTCTAATATAGGCTGTCCATGAGCCATACTTTGAGGGACACAAAATTAGATGATGCCAAATTTCTGTATTTCCCTTTGCCATGAATCTGAAGTAGGCCCAAAGAATACAGTGCTGATAAAAATGTATTTTTACATCAACCCATATGTGAACGTTAAGTGTAGTTGACATGCATCATATACTATGATTAGAGGTTTAGAGAAAAATTCCTTTATAAAAAGGTACAATTCCTTCATACAGAGAGAATTTATGATGATTTTTCTCATTGTTACTCATTTCTTTCAAGGTGAGATTTAATTTTCCATGACAATCATTTCATCAAGTGACACACACTCACAAACACATAATTTTCCTTTGAAAAATTCAATATTCTGTTCACCTCCAGGGCCTTTCCTTTGCAGTGGAATGATTTGTATAATTTCACACCTTAGCAGCATCCTTTGAATTCTTATTGATAACTGTGCTTGATTTGTTACGAAGACAAACACACATCAATAGGAGCACTGAGTGCTACAAATTATAAACATAAACAAAAGAAAACAATTGTCTATCTCTGCTAGCTTGTCTGGCAAACACATTTTATACACTACTTCTTTGACCTTGAAAATGAAACAAGGTTTTAATCAATTATTCAGTCATTTTGAGACAGCGTTGAAGATGGTCTTTGTTCAATTTATTGATTTTGAAATTATAATATTGTAATTAAATAAAAATATTTTAAAAGACCACTGCATCTTGTGCTCTACTTTTCAAAGTAAAAAACTGCTACAATAAGAGGTTATTAATTCCTTTTTGCTAATTCACTGACTCTCTCATTTTTTTCCTGACAGCCAATAACCTCTTGGTTTGTAGCAAAGGTTTAATGAACAAATTTGGGAGTACTGTGGTGTTCTAAGATGAAAGGTTTACAAAATACACCACAAGACATTTACTAGTAGGCAATATATATTATCATTAGTAATTAAAACTACATTACCCTTGTCAAGGTGAATGAAAAAGTGAGTCTTACAGTGTGGTACTCTTGTATTTTATCATGTTTGTTTCTCATCTGCCTATCGAGGTGCTTCGTGAGGTCTCCCTTTGCAGTTTCTGCGTGGTCTCATAGCAATATCAGAGAGCATTGTGAAAGAGTATGATAAATTCATTCCTTGTCTATGCACAAGGGATCCACTATGCAAAATCTTATAATCTGGAGTGGGTCTCCCCATTGTCATTAGTGAATAAGCAAAGTTCTGCTTTCTTTACCACTTTAGAAAAATGTTCTAATGTCTATTCCCCTTCAGTTCCTGACACACATATACCTTCATGGCTCATGAATTTTTTCCCCCTGAAATAGATGCTGATGAAATGGAGGCAAAGAATACAGTAACCAGTCTTTCCTTTTTTATAATCATGCTGCCTTTTTATTCAACCAAAACTTACTCAGTACCTACATGTGCCAAATGCTGGGTAGGCAATAGGGAGAAAAGCTTAAAATCAATGAAAGGTCCTGCCCTCTAAGAATTCACCTTCTATTTGGAGAGACCAATGCATAAACTAATTAATTAGAATGTGGCAAATGCAATGATATGTACACATGGTCCACACACAGGACCCACACGTAACACACATGCATGCCAGTCCTGCAAGAGCGCATGACTCAGAGGATGTCAATCCATAAGCTTTCATGGCACAACAACCATTGAATTGGGACTTGAAGCACCAGCAGAAAACAAAGAGCAGAGTACACTGCAAGAGGAGGGCCAGGCTTGTGGGATTGGGGTGCAGTAGGTCCAGTGGCTGAATGTAAAGAGAATGGGGAAGAGAGGGATTGTGTTGAAGAATGGGGCAAGCTCCATGTTGTGGACTAAACTGTGTTGCCCCCAAATTAGTATGTTGAAGCTCCAATCCCCAGGTGACTATATTTGGAGATAGGGCTTTTATATAGTAATTCAGGTTAAGTGAGATCATAAAGATGGGGCCTGAACACAATAGGGCTTGTGTCCTTATAAAAAAAAGAGACACCAGAGTTGTCTCGCTCCTTGAGCATTCAAAGAGGTCGTGTGAAAACATAGTGAGACTCCCGCCACCTGCTAGCCAAGGGACGAGACTTCAGAATAAAGCCTACCTTGCCATTACCAACCACCAGCACTGTGAGAAAATTTTTGTTGCTTAAGCCACCCAGTCTACGGTATTTTGTAATGGCAGCCCAAGCAGACTACTACACTCCAGAGGCAGGATTAAAAGGGCTTTGCATGCAGTGCTAAGGAGTTTGGACTAGAAATGATAGATGACTACTTAGCAGAGCAGTGTCATGATCAGATTTGGGCTTTTGGAAGACTTCTGTGTCAGCAGTGAGAAGGGCAAGTGGGAGGAAAGATAGATTGAAGCCATGAAATATGCAAAGGACAAAAGCAGGACGGCTCAAAGTGCACTGTCCCAGGAGTTAAGAGGGCCCCGTATTTTAGTTCAGCTCTTCCACTACCAGAGACTTGACCTTGGGGCAGCCACTTCACCTTTTCGGGCCCCTGCTTCCACTCCTATGAAATGAGAAAAGAGTTGACTCAATGGTGGTCACTCTGGCCTCCTAGTAGAAATCTTTCTTTGTAAACCCTTCCCCTCCCCACATTATATATGGACCTCATGACCCTCACAGGCTAGAGCTGATTAGCTCAAAGTAATCATCTGACTCAGACCGACTCAATCTGGCTCCTTCTTTCAAAACTTTGGGCTGAGAGTTAGTCTGGGTATTGGGAACCAAGTCACATTACTAGCAAGACAAAGTTTTTGAATTTCCACTCCCGCATTCCACAAACAGCCCCTGTTCTCCCTTGTTCTGAGACCTGATTGTTCAACCTTTGCTTGGTTCTCATCGAGTTCTCCCATCTATATACTTAGAGTAATTTTTTTCCCTGTAGGCTAGATTAAATTCCTTTCTGTTCTTTATAACCAAAAATGTATCATGCAACCCACTCTCGGATCTAACATTTGATAAGTTTGAGACGAGGGCATGGCACACATTTGTAGGGAGTCTAAGGCCAGCCATGTCCACTCCAGGAGCGGACTGTATGATCGTGAATCCTCCTCTAAGATTTCTCCACTCATTTGCTGACATGTCTGAAATGTCTACTCCAGCAGTCATGTCTATGGATAGGAATGTCTCCACAGGGTCACTGTCAAAAACAGTCTTGGATTATCAGATGTACTAGTTATTCAACTGTTGGTAGCTATAGATTTTTTTTAAAGATTTTATTCATTTATTTGCCAGAGAGAGAGCACAAGCAGGCGGAGAGGCTGAGGGAGAGGGAGAAGCAGGCTCCCCACCGAGCAGAGAGCCTGATGTGGGCCTCGATCCCAGCACCCCGGGATCATGACCTGAGCCGAAAGCAGACGCCTAACTGACTGAGCTACTCAGGTGCCTGCTATAGATATTTTTGAAGTGGGAAGATTTTGAGGATGGAGGGAGTTAGAATATATCTGGATCAAAAAAGCCATCAGGCCAGAAATGAGATTTTGGGGCTGCTGGTGATCGTCATGGACTCCAAATGACCCTGGAGGAAGGGAAGCCTGCACCGTTAGCCAAACCACCCAATGCACACTTCACCATTTTACTGGAGGTCAACCTTGGGCCTGTAAGAAATTCTGTACATCTAACTTGGGTGTTCTTCATTCATATTCTTCATGTCCTTTCCCAGTCATGTGAGTAGGGGATCCCTCAGAGAGCCTACCTGAGCAGGTTCTGGGCAGAGTCTTGGGAAGAGCATGTGCTTTAGCAGAGACTTGAGTCCCAGCTCTATCACTTACTGACCCCGGGGCTTTATTCAAGCCCCTTAACCTCCTGAACTTCAGTTCCATTTCTCACAGTGTGGCTGTGAGCAGAACGTAAGTCAGGTGCCATATAGAAAGATGTTTAGTAAATGCTCCCATTGAAAGAAAAGAAAAATATCTACAGCTACCAAACGGAAATATTTTTCACAGGCAAAAGCTTTCATCAAGATGCTGTTAAATGAGGGGTGCCTGGGTGACTCAGTTGGTTGAGCGACTGCCTTCGGCCCAGGTCATGATCCTGGAGTCCCGGGATCGAGTCCCGCATCGGGCTCCCTGCTCAGCAGGGAGTCTGCTTCTCCCTCTGACCCTCCCCCCTCTCATGCTCTCTATCTCATTATCTCTCAAATAAATAAATAAAATCTTTAAAAAAAAAAGATGCTGTTAAATGAATGCAAAACAAGAAAGAGTTTGCATCGCACGGATTTGTTAGATTTTGTGTTTCGTTACCAACTGTACTGTCAAGAATTCATCTGGGAATAGGCATGATTTCTCAGAAACCCTTTTGTATTGCCACACTACCATTGGGCCTACCGACATTTTATTGGTTATTTAAGTAAGTTGGCTCTGGCTGGAGACCCAGAGCACGTGTCAGACCTCGTCGCCTGCTGTGTACTCTGAAACAGACGGTCTACCTCTCTGTGCTGTAGCTTCTTCTTCACGTCTGCAAACAAACTCAGGACCACTGCCCCATCTTATGGGCTGTCCATTTCTGCCACGCAATTGCTAAGTAATTCAGTTATATACACATGTTAACTGTAGAATGATATATATGTATTAACTGTATAGTATTTTTAATCAACCTGAGAAATAGACACTCAAGCTAATTAAAAATCTGTGTATGCCAACAGAATAGAAAAGCACGCTAATTCTCTGCCTTTCTCCCATTAACTAGGTTCCTCAAGCAAGACCGCGGACCGTTTGCAAACATACGTAAGTTCATTCGAATGGTATAGACACTTATCTTCATTTAAAGATAGTATTCTAGGCAGTGGATAACCTTAAAATCACATTCAGCTTGGTGTTTCTGACTTACAGTTTTTTAAGTGTTTAAGGCAGAATTCCCTGATAAAAACGGGAATCGTGTATTTGTAAAGTGTGGTCGCCCCGTCAGTGCTGAGGTTGCTGCACGGGGCTCATGAACACCCCCGGGCTCTCAGGGGGGGTGACACAGGCGCGTTCATCTAGACCTTCAAGGCTTTGCCTGACACTGTATTGGTCAGAAACACTAACAGCAATTACCATCCAGGCTATCCGAGGCTGCTGAGTGGGCCGCTGGGGCCGTGCTGGCTCCTACCCGGCCCTGGAGCACACCCGGCAGCAATCCCTCCGTGTTCCCGTTCACAGACGTGAGCACCAACACTTCCTGGGGCCTCCTGAGAACAGACAGACAGCCCCGAGTAACTCATGCCACGCCGGGCTGGCGAAACAGAGATAGGAGTCAGTGCTTCTGTGTCTGCTGATCTGATAATGGTCTTAGAGTTTAGTAGAAAACCTGGGACTCCCTTCTCAAATGGACCTGAGTACAAATCCTAACTCAGTCACTAACTCCACCAATACACTCGGTGATCATGAGCAAATTGTTTAATCTTTCAGTGCCTGTGTTTCCTCACCGGTGAGATAGATATTTAGCAACAGAGTTGCAGGAAATAAAATGCCTGGATCCAATTAAGTGACTCTGTAAATGTTTGTTTTCTCCTTAGTTATAAAACCACTGGATTTATTTGGGATTAGGTACAGTTGCTTAAGTTAGTTCTTGCCATGAAGCAAGTGACATTAACCACAGTAAAACATTCCCCTTTATTCACTGAGCAGAGATTCACTGACAGAGACAATGAAAGCATATTTGGGGGATGATCCTTGCCAAGTCCGCTTTGATGTTTTCGTTATACAAGAGCAAAACCAGATGGAAGTGATGAGATGCCTGAGCTGGGTGCAAAACTATGAGACAGAGGTATGGTTTCCACCCATTTTTGCCCACTGCACCCTCCCCAAGTTACAGAAGAAGTGAGTGCTTCTCCTCAAATCCTACAGATCACAGAGCTCCTATCCAGACCCCAAAAGTCCTTTAGCAAAATCTGCCTTTGAGTTAAAAGTAGAAATGGGTCCTGAGCATCTGCTTTGGAGGCCTCAGATAACACTCCTGCTTATCAAGTCTTGATCAGAGAGAATGCCAGAAACACATGGAAAGGTCTTGCCTCTCTGACCTTCCCATCATAATATTTGGAAGCGAGAGGACTGGGGGCACTTGAGAAGGGCCTGGAAGAGAGGTTAGTGTGCCTCAGTTCAGTTCCACAAACATTTATCAAACCCATCCCTAATGCCAGACATGCTGGGAGCCAGGGTGGAATTAGGAACATCACAGAGACCCGAAGGCTCTCAGCCTCTGGAGCCAGAACTGCTCCAGAGCACCAGCATCTTCGTAAACTCACATTCACACATTTGGTTTGCACACTCTGTTCTCTTGATAGATTACAAAACTGATCCAGCAAAATATAGGCGTTATTATTTTCTGTTGTTTAACATGCATGAGCTCATGGTGTCCCAGACATTGGACAGAACTCGATCACAGTAGTTTAAAATCGATCTCAGTTTTGCACCTGATCTGAGACCTCAGGTGCCCAATTTAAAAATAGTCCAAGGAAGATGGTAAATCATGCTGTGGAGGGCGATGCATGGTAGAAACTCAGAATATCTGAATTGAGGGACTGATTTGAGGATTAAATGAAAAGCACCTAATTCAGTGCCTGGCCCACTGTCATTCCCTTGATTCCAATTGAGCATCATCAAGATTTGTATCAAATCAGTGAATGGTTGCTCTAAGCAGGCCAGCAAGACCATGAGTATAATTAGGCAATAACTGATAAAATTATGGAATCACTGGGTTAAAAGAGATTGTGCAAGTTCATCTAATTTCTCCTTATAGCTAGCCTACATCTATCTTACTTGTAAGCCCAGTTTTCTTACCCTGTCTAAGCATATTCAGGATGAATCAACTTTTGATTTTTACTCCTAATGAGTGCCTAAAATCAGAATTCCACCTAGCAATTTTTTTAAAAACAAGCTGCATGTGCTAGCCAGGAAAGGATGTTTTTCCTCTAACTTCACAGCCAAACTTCAAACAGAAAGCGTCCTTATTGAAAGACTGGCCAGATGCAGGTATATATCTCTGGGAGTTGTCCTGGTTCCTTTTTAAATTAGGCAATGAATATACTTCTTGACATGCACACACAAGATTTGTGGCAAAAACACCTTTCTTTCATGTAACTGATTTTCCTTTAATCCCAACCTTAATGTATATCATTCTTGATGCATAATCTCAAATGGGCTTTGAACTAGCGAATGCTAACTTTGAATAATGAAGAAAGAAATGACAGTTTACTTTATAGCTGGGTTCAGGATACATGAGGTTGAGGGGCAATGGAGGTGTAACTGTTCACCTTTCACCTTGGCATCAGCAGGTAGAGTCCTAAAGGGAAGTGATTAGTAAGAGGTGGCAGTAAGTTAAAACCCCGAGGCCGAGTGTTCCTGATGCATTTGCATTCCTTGGTTTGGAAGGCAGCATTTAAAATAAAAAACCATCACCAAGACAGAGAAACTGCTATAGTTATATCACAGCACACTGAATTGCAAACTTTTTAATGAAAGCCATAATTCTTCGGTTGTCTCCATCATACTATATTCTCATGCAAAACACTTTAATGCCCGGTGTAAATTACTTTAGACTTTCTTAGCATGTATTGCATTTTTTAATCATGGGTGTTCCGTTCTATTTTCCATTTGGAGTCCAGGAGAGCAATATCAAAATGAAGCCAGATGCGTTCCACACCTGCAGCCTCCCCTTCTCTGGTCCCACTTACCCCCCCTTCCTTTCCTCCTCACATCTCCGCTCCCCTCCCCACCTCCCCACAGCTACAGTTCCTGGTGCATCCTCAGTTAGAGGTGCTTGTTCAGACAACTGAACAACTGTAGCTTGTGCCTGAACGGGATATTAAGGAGGGATCATCAGAAATGCTCCAGCCCACCCTACAGAAGGGTGAGGTGCAGGGTGCCTGGGTGGTTCCAGTTGTTAAGCGTCTGCCTTCAGCTCAGGTCATGATCCCAGGATCCTGGGATCGAGCCCCGCATCGGGCTCCCTGCTCCGCGGGAAGCCTGCTTCTCCCTCTCCCACTCCCCCTGCTTGTGCTCTTTCTCTCTCTCTCTCTGTCAAATAAATAAATAAAATCTTTAAAAAAAGAAAAAGAAAGGCGAGGCATGCCCCACAGAGCCCTGGCCTCCTTCATACTGCAGTGTATGTTAGAATCTCCGTGCTGTTCATATGGCCATCTCTCTGACACACCAATTAGACTGACCCTTTCTTGGCACATGTCCCTATCTTCTACTTCTCCCTCAATGGCGGAATTCATCATTCATCCACACTCCCCTAAACTGGCCCATCCGCCTTTATTCCAGCAAGAGACACGGTGGGCTAGAGTTGGCGCATGACATCTTGCTTGGCAATCTGGAACACATCTGGGGTGCACGTTCATTCAGCTAAGAATTGTAGAGCAGAGCACGGGGCTGCTACGTCATAGTAGATGCTCAGTCAAAGTTTGCTGAATAAATAAATGATATGTCTTGTAGAGAAGGATGTCAGATTTATACACTGCTATTTAAATCAAGTATATTTTCATTTCACAACCTCCAAATTGTGTAATGAAAGTAGGAAATACTCTGTGGTGGTGACAGAATTCTGTGTTCTGTAGTCTAGAAAATATGTAATAATAGGAAAACATTGACTGTGTTTATCCATTTTTAATTCAGGGGGTTGACAACATGGCTGTATTTGAGATTTTTTTTTTGGAGTGGGGAGAGTGAAAATTTAATATATCCTCTGCAGGATTCCCCCTTTTTTCCCTGATGGAAAAAAAAAATGCAGCTTTCACTTATTTATCTATAAGCTTTGAGAGGTTCTATTTTTTCAGCTGGTTCTTCCTATCCAGGTTTAGGGTCTAAATAGGAGGTTGGTCCAAGGTTAGCTAAAACACTGGATAAAATGAGTGTTGGCATCTGTCCCTGTGACTATTGATTCTGGGGCTATGCCAGGTCCCTGGGGATTGGAAAGATTCCCTATCTGTAGCTACTTGGCTACAAAAACCCTTCCTCCAGCCCTTGCCAACTAAAACACAGTAGGAGCAAATGTTGTGTGGCAACTGGGTATAAACACAACAGTTGGAATGCTTCAGAAAGAAGTTGAGTTTCCTGGTTAAGTGTATTCAATGTTAAAACAACAATAACAGTGTTAAAAACACATTTGGGGATTGTTAGAATGCCTTACCCACTGATTCTCATTATTACTCAATGGATACACTGGTGTCTCTGCGAAGTATTTCCTTAGGGATCATCTTAGAGGCTATGTCTACAGAGATTAGGTAAGATGAAGAAATGGATTAAAATAGGCCCCAAAAGAAGGCAAATGCAATGTTGGTTAAAGCAACACCTTACTTGGGGCGCCTGGGTGGCTCAGTCAGTTAAGCGTCTGCCTTCTGCTCAGGTCATGATCCCAGGGTCCTGGGATCGAGTCCTGCATTGGGCTCCCTGTTCAGCGGGGAGTCTGTTTCTCTCTCTCCCTCTCCCTCTGTGTGCGCTCACATTCTCTTGCTCTCACTCTCTCTCAAATAAAAAAAATTAAAAAAAAAAAAAAACCCAACACCTCACCTGTGAGAGTAGAACAGTGAAAGGGAGCAAAGAAGCATGGGTCCTACTCATGGCTACAGTTCTTACAAGCTCTGAGATCTCAGGTAAAGCCTGTCTTTGGCCCTCCAGCTTCCTCATCTGTAAAGTGGGTAGGTCGCTTACAGAAACGCTGAAATGCCTTCTAGCACTGAAGCTCAGTGAGCACTGTTGCTCTCTGAAATTGACCTTAATGTCCCTAGTCCAGCATGCTTTGTGTCTGAGTAGAGAGCAAAGTCGGGGCTTTGGTGTTGGTATAAGAACAGAGAACCTCATGAGTTTTTACCCAAGGGCTACCTAGTGGGGAAGGACCACTGTTATGGGTTGTACTGTGTCCCCTCAAGAAAGATATGTTGAAGTTCTAACCCACTTTCTGAGGAATGTCACCTTATTTGGAAACAGGGTCTTTGCAGATTTGAGCAAATTAGGATGAGATCATCCGGGGGCACACTACCCCAATATGACTGGTGTCCTTACAAAATGGGGAAACTGGACACAGATTTAGAAGGAAGATATGTGGAGAGACCCCAGGAGAACACCGTGAAGATAGAGACACAAGCCATGGGATGTCCAGGGCTACCAGAAGCTGCAAGAAGCAAGGAAAGATGCTTTCCCTGTAGGTTTCTCAGGGGGCATGGCCCTGCCAACACTTGAACCCCAGACTTCCAACCCCCAGAACTGTGAGACACTTCATTACAGCAGCCCTGGGAAACCAGTGCAGACCCCCTCATATCTTCTGTGTCCATGTCCATCTGGCTTCTTCACAGGAGGGAATGGGTATGTTGCCCAGTGTGTGTGCGATCTGACATTTGCCAGATGCAATAATGGACAAGAGGCAAGCAGAGAAGGGGAGAAAGGGGAAAGAAGGAAAATGAAAGGATACCTTGTTAAGAAAATAGAGAAGTCTGGGATCAGAGCTGGTATTTCACTCGAAAGCTTGGGAACAGCCTAACAGCTGAAGGATTTCTGGGTAAACAGCCATTGCCCTGGGCCCCCGGAGTGCTCCACTGCCAAGCCTACTGCCTCTGCTCCCAGGTTGCTCTGTCCCTTCCTGGGGGCCCTCCAGGATTCCCCCTTCCCCAGGATCCAGCCAATGAAGGGTTGACTCCTGGCCGTGCAGGGGGTGTCTGGATTCTGCCTCAGGGCTCCCTCTGCCATAGTCCCTTCTGATGGGTCAGTACTCATTGCTAATAACATCATTTCTTTTTTTTTTTTTTTAAAGATTTTATTTATTTATTTGAGACAGAGAGAATGAGAGACAGAGAGCATGAGAGGGAGGAGGGTCAGAGGGAGAAGCAGACTCCCCGCCGAGCAGGGAGCCCAATGCGGGACTCGATCCCGGGACTCCAGGATCATGACCTGAGCCGAAGGCAGTCGCTTAACCAACTGAGCCACCCAG
>NC_138371.1:51080123-51145018 GCF_054177405.1 Leptonychotes weddellii | reverse complement strand
GAATCACAGACCTGTACCTCTGAAACAAATAATACATTATATGTTAAAAAAGAAGATAGAAGGAAGGGAAAAATGAAGGCGGGGGAATCAGAGGGGAAGATGAACCATGAGAGACTATGGACTCTGAGAAACAAACTGAGGGCTCTAGAGGGGAGGGGGTGGGGAGATATGTTAGCCCGGTGATGGGTATTAAAGAGGGCACATTCTGCATGGAGCACTGGGTGTTATATGCAAACAATGAATCATGGAACACTACATCAATAACTAATGATGTAATGTATGGTGATTAAGATAACATAAAAATAAAAATTAAAATTAAATTAAAAAAAACTGGAGTAAAGAATTTAGACTTTGTTGTGAGAGCAATGAGATACTATCAGAGGGTTTTTTTTTTTTTAAAGATTTTATTTATTTGACAGAGAGAGAAACAGCGAGAGAGGGAACACAAGCAGGGGCAGAGGGAGAGGGAGAAGCAGGCTTCCTGCTGAGCAGGGAGCCCCACGGGGGCTCAATCCCAGGACCCTGGGACCATGACCTGAGTTGAAGGCAGACGCTTAATGACTGAGCCACCCAGGCACCGCCCCCCCCATCAGAGGGTTTTAAGTGAGGACATAACATGATCTATGTTTCAGAAGCTATCTGTGGTTGCTCTGTGGCAGGGGTAGAGGAGAAACAAGGACACTCTCAGGACTAGACTGATGGTGGTGGAGATGGACCATGTACAGATTTGGGATGTGCTCTAGAGATGGAGTCTACAGGGTTTACTGCACTTGATGTGGGGAATAAGGGAAAGAGAAAATGATGCTGGATGCAACTGAATGGATTGAGGTGCATTTTAATGAGATGGCAAAGATTTGTGGAGGAGCAAATTTGAGGATGTGTAAGTTACAAGTTTACTTTTGTAAAGTTTGAAAAATGCCTAGAAGACAATCTTGTGAAGATTTTACAAGGCAGTTTGCCATATTAGTCCTTGAATCTTGGTTAAAAACTAGTCTCATTCCTCATGAAACACAATCAACTCTACATTAGTCAAGACACATTTTCTCTGGTCAATTTCCTCAGCCATTTTCTTGTGTCCTTCTTTCCCTTTGCTTCCTGCTTATTAACTACTCAATCATTCACCAAATGTTTTCTAGTACTTGTTTTATGGATGAACACAATGCTGGCATCCATCATACTGTAAACATAAGTGGCTCTCTTTGAATATTTGTAGAATAATTGAATGATGAATTAATAAGTTAATTAATTAATACACTGCTCAGGTTCTCTTGAGGCTTAAGTTTTCAAGGGATGAAAAGTCTAGCATAGGAAATAACACGTACTTTAATAACTAAAATACAAAGTAAAGGAGTGCCTGGGTGGCTCAGTCAGTTAAGCGTCTCCTTTCAGCTCAGGTCATGATCCCGGGGTCCTGGGATCAAGCCCTGAGTAGGGTTCCCTGCTCACGGGGAGTCTATTCTCCCTCTCCTCCTAGCTCGGGCTCTCTCTCGCTATCTCTCTCTCTCTCTCTCTCTCAAATACGTACATACATACATAAGAATTAAAAAAGAAAACCAAAGTAAAAAGTAACTAGTTGAACAGGAAAGTTACTAATAAAGGATTGTGGGCGTTCAGAAGATATGCAATTCAGAAAATGTGGTATATTCGCATATGGAATACTTTTCAGTAATGAGAATGAAGAAACTAAAACTATATTCAACAACATGAAAGAATTCCACAAATAGTGTTGAGCAAAATAAACCATACAAAAGAATACACACTGTATGATTTCATTCACATAAAGTTCAAGAAAGGCAAAACTAAGCTATGGTGTGAGAAATCCGGATAGTGGTTGGTTACCTTGTGCAGGGGGTTTGTGACTGGTAGGGAATGTGAAGGGAATCCTGGGATTCTGGTTACATTGTTTTTTGGGTTTTGCTTATATATGTTCACCTCATTAAAACTCACCTAACCTATCCTTATACTCAGGATTTGTGTAGCTTTTGAAAGTATTGTATGTCATGATACATGACATTTTTTAAATTGTCTGATACAGACTCTGCTTGCAATACTGACACAGTTTTATACATGCTGGCAGAAGACATGATACTCCTGGGTCAGAGACAAAGGAATTGGTTACTCAGAGCCTAGCAAGCAGCGTGAGCGGTATGTTTGCTCCCCTTGCCCTTGCTCCCCCTCCTCAGAGTTGCACAGGGGAGGCTCAGATGGATGCTGTATATGCAGTGCTTTGTGTCAACTGAGGATCCCCAAGCTTAGAAAACTGAAATCATTCGTAATGGGATACAAGCCAATCTGCCCCACCTCCATGGTTGGGAGACAGATCATCTTTGTTACACTAGGTAGTAAACAAACTTATCCTCTGCTTGGGAGGGAGACACTATCTTCCAAGGCTGTTCTCTATACAATCATCCTTGAAAAGATAGTCGGGAACAAAAGCTATCAGTGCGTCTCTGCTCACAGGGCATGCAGAAACGTGAGAGACCGCTGGAGGATTCTCTCTCAACATGGTGTACTTAAATAAAAAGTTTACATTTAGAATTATGTGGTATTTTAGGTAGGTCTTATTTGGGCATGATCGGATTAAGGGAAAATGACTTTACTGTAAGGAATAATGAGTGGATGAGCTTTAGTCGAGCATAGTGTTTTCCCTACCTGAAAGATCTTCCAACATGGGAAGGTGAGGAAAATGAAACTCAAATGGTCGATTTGACTGTCTTTTTTTATTGCTCAGATAAAGGTTTGTAGAAGGGAAGAAATCACATTAAAGAATGAAACCAGACTTTAAGGAATCATCTGTGTACTTCATTTATCCTTTTCCCAAGTCCCCCAACTGTGCAAGAGTTTGGATTATTCAGAGTTGAGAGATTTCAGAAATATTTCCATCATAATATGTGCACAGTTCAGTAGATTTTATTTTGAAAATAAAATAAGAAATACAGAAAATAATAAATTCAAATGCCTTTAAAAGTTTTTTATTTCTGTAATTGAAAATTTTAAACCAAAATTATACTGGTCCTAATTAACTTTACTTTGAAAGACAAATCTCTAAATTTCTCTGGTCTTATTTACAATAAATCTAGATGACCCAATAGCATTTAAGCAGAAATGTGATATACTTAATGCTTAACATTTTCTTAACGTTTTCTCTCTGAAACATCCATTTTTATGCTACCTAGGTAAGAGTGTGGAAGTGAATATTAAAATCCCATAACCATATTTTGGTGCTGATGCTGCATTTTCATGTTTTATGATCTATCTTGAGCTGTTTGACTGAATGGCAGTCTGCTGTTTAATCAAGAGCCATGTGTTATTCTATATAAGTGTACTGTATTGTAAAAGTGAGTGTAAAATTAATTTCAGGATATATATGTTTAATTACATAGTCTCATGTTACATATCTGAATCAAATTGTGCATTGCCTCTTAATAGCTTGAAAAAGTTTGGAATTAATTTAAGCAATGAAGCTTGAGATCTTTTTAAGGAGGCTTTTCTCAGATCATAACTCAGTTCTCAAAGTTGAATCCTTTGTGGTTTTTTCCAATTTAGCCCCTCGGGTGGGGAAGTAAAGATACGACATTTATTGAATGCTTGTTTTGTACCAGGTGATGGACTATATGGCTTATACGTATCACCTTGTTTTAAAACCTAATAAAATTCCATGAGGTTAAATAAATAAAGTAAAAAAAAAAAAAATTCCATGAGGTGACCGTAATTATTCCCATATTATACATGAACCAAAAAATCAAGAGTAAACTACTTGAGGTCACACCATGAGTAAGTGGTAGAACTGGGATTTGAATACAAAGCTCTATGCCTCCAAGGTAAAATCATTTTTTAGAATAGTACTTGCATATGAATAGGAAAAAAAGACTAGAAGGATAAAATGTATACCATTATGTCAGCCATGGTGGGATTAAAGTTAATTTTTAATTCTTCATTTCATCATTCTGTATTGTCTGAATTTCTGATAATGTATATGTATATGTATTTATTTAAATATCGTATAGGACTTGAAATGACCTTGAGAAGTTATGCAGGTTGAAACTGTTAACCGTTAAGGGCTCCACGGGCTATATTCGTATAGTGTCTCTTGACATGGGAGGTTTGAATCAGGTTGGCTTCTGAATGCCCAAGTGCTGAAGCTATGTCTGGGGACCGGATGATCGTGGGGTGACGGTGTGTTTTCCAGAGACCTCGAAGGTCAAGCATGGTCTGAAAGATAACCAATATAGGGCTCCCCTCCATGCTGGAAAGATTCTCATGTGTGAACCTTGGATGGCTTGATTATTACTAGGTCATGTAAGCAAGAACTACCCCTGCCTACTTACAACTACCGCTTTAAGAAAAATTTCTCTAATAGCTATTGAGAATCATGGAATCATTTCACTCACTCCTCTAATAAAAGTACGGGCTTACTGTTTATTTACCAAATAGCCCTTTACTGTACATGTATCCTTGTAACAGTATGGATCAAGATTCAAGTGGTTATCTGCTACCACCACCCCTTACATGTATCATTCCTTCATATTTCTGAAGCTACTTGTCTATATGAAACTATTGGGATAGAAAGTCAGCTAGTTGGGTATAATAATGCTGTGGTGTGCCACCCAGATTCCTCCTTTTGGACCAACGTCCAAAAAAGGTCAAGGTCATTCCCCCCCAGCTTCCAGAAGTGTCATTTGCTGGCAGCTCACGGTTGAGACCCTCCTCAGAAATTGCCCTTGACCAAAGGAAGCCGCCTTGCTCAAGCTTAGCTGCTTCCTCAGGGGTAGACCACATCTAATGCCTAAACTATTAGTGGGTACAAAGCCCAGCACCTTGCTCCAATTTGGGGGCATCTCTGAAAGGCCATCACAGTTCCAGACCTCCCTGTAAAATCACCCGAGACTCCTATTACAACCTTATCACAATGTAACTTGCCCTTCCGTCCAATCCTTTATAGGCATCTCTCCTAAGAGCACTCACCAGTGAGCCCTCTCTATGTGATATGTTGTCTGAGTCTCCTTCCCCAGGAACAGGACCTAAGACTCACCTACATTTCCTCTGCCCTCCATACCACCATCCTCCCCCAGGTGAGCTCTAGGAAGAGTAGCATCCGTTGTGAATATCACAATACCTATACCAGGCAGATCCCTTCTTCCTAGAGGAACTGAGGCAGGAGTTAATCACACAGACTCACACAGCAAGTTTGCTCAGAAAGAGCCTCTACACCCTGTTCTCTAAGCCCCGGGGTCAAGAGTTGTACTGCTGGTTAGCTTCTCACTGCAAACAGTCTCTATGGGGTGCTAATAAAGTGAGTACTGGTATCAAAGCAAACTCCGAGACTGTCTGCCTTCCTGGACTTCAGAGGCCATGGGTGCAGTGGCAGGTCAGAGCTGAGAGTTTTCTGTAGCAGCAGCCAACTGCAGTAGCAATAGTAAAACAAAGGTCTCTAGTCTAGGATGGAACAAGGACCCCACTTCATAGGTGACCTTCTGGGATCCAACACCTGTCTCTTGGTCGGGGCTTCACCATTAATCACATACAAGGAACCATGGTATTGGAATAGACCCTGCCTTCTCTGGGTTTGGTGACTGGGTAACTTGGCATCCCCTTTTGGATTTGCAAACATATCATAAAGGCCACAAAAGCCAGCAAAGTTAGAAAGATAAGATGGCTTCAGAGGACATCACAAAGAAATGTTATCTCTTTGGAACAACTCTTTTTATGAAAAATATACTGGAACAGATTGCAGCAGGACAACTTGGTCAATAAAGACTTCAGGATGTAATTGCTCACATAGGGGAACATTTTCTTTAACATCAGTGAGCTATTTTCCCCCAGTACTGCAATGATTGTTACACATTTTGTAGACTCCCCCAGAACTCTCTCTAGATGGGATCTGCTAACGACCATCCACACTAAGGCAAACGATAATTGACTCTAGGAGAAAAGTCTTTAAAAATCATTGAAAATGGTGGGTCCCTATCCTGCTAAACTTGTTTCTCTACTTCTCAGATATAATTTCCTCACTTCAGCATTCAAAGAGAATTTATAGTATGAAATAATTTCATTCAACTGGTAAATTAGTTTCACGGAGATAACCTTTGTAGAGAATTCCTCTGGTTAGGCAGGATCAAGTGCTGCTTGAAATCAGACCATCAAAATAATTTTTTAATGATCTAAATAGCCAACCAGTAACCCTTGCGTTAGCATTGTTTTTGTCAAAACTGAAACAAAGCTATAAAACTTTTTAGGCTGCCCTCTTGCTTTGACTACTAGGAAACTCAGAGCCAAATTCAATGTTTAATGTCAATAACAATTCTTAGCTTAGATTTTCGGATGCAATCCCTCTTCTCTTCCCACCCCAACTTCATTCTACCTCCCCAATACACAACTACATAATTTTTTAAAAATATTTTTGAAAGTTTATCCTGGTAAAAAACAGAAGACCAAGAAACATTCTTGAAACTGTAACTATTTCTGGCTTGTTGGCCCAATATTTTAAACTGATAGAGGGGAGGCAGGTAAATCATAAACAATTAACAAGTGGGCAGCAAGGAGAAGATGTCCAAGTTCAACATCTTTCCAAAGGCCAAAATTTGATATGAGCGGCTAAATATGGATTATCTATCCATATTCATATATATTCCCACCATGGGAGGGAAAACACTCTCTTCAATATGGAATTCATTTTCCAAAACTGAATAGGTCTGCGTCTCAAACAGTTCCATTGAACAAACTGTGCCTTAAATCTTCTTTGAACTGCTGAGCCTAAATCAGATTTAGATATAAAAGGTTTCATTTTACATAACCAATATTTAAAGCTTCTATTGAGTCCTCAAAATGATTTGTTGCAATGCATGTGTTTTTGGTGTGAGTCCAACTTCTTAACTTGTCTAAGTTTTGGTGATAAAAGTTTACATTAACTTAGATAACATGCCAGCACTGAATGCTCTCAGGCTAGTTATCACTGTTCTCCATGTCTTCAGCATATTCAGATAAGATGAACTGAATCTTTATAAAAACTGACATTAATTGGCATGATTCCCTATGTCAATACCTCAATCAATTTTAAAATATCTTTTCATATTCCGTGTGTCTTGGAATCTGAGATAATGGAGTGTATATGTCAAGATAGCCCAGGCTCTGATGTAATAAAAATATAACCCTAGAGTCTCAGTTACTTAGCACAATAAAGGCTTATTTCTTATTCATGCTAAGTCCCAGTGTGAGTCAGCTAACTCTTCAGACTAGCTGTTCTCCATGCTCTGACAGAGATGCAAGCTATTTGTACCTTCTAGCTCCACCATCTCAATGCATACTCTTCTTTGTATCATGGCAGGAGAAAAGAAAGTCAGAAAGTTGCACATGGACTCTTGAATGCTTCAGCCCAGGAGTGACTCTTGTTCATGGCCCATTGGGCACATGGGGGCACATGGATATGCAGTGAACAGCACATGCCTCTGATTCAGGGAATGTACAGCAAACTTTTCTTGCATCTGTTTCTGTGAAAATGTAGGTTCTAACAATGTCACTGTTTTTAAATAAGGTCTTGTGTATGGGACATGTTTGAGTGAATACATAACATCCATGTTTATAATTATACACATAAAAACAGAATATAACTTTGTTTCATCAAATAACTCCTCCTTTGTTTTTTCTAAGTGATTCTTGTATGGATATTAAAATATTTTTTGATAAAGGCATTGTTTTATTGTTTGAGTGACAAGGGTCAAAGACATACCCTACGTAGGCAGGAAGTAGGGTTTCACTGAAATAAGAGGCTATTCATGGGGCCAGACATCAGAATCCTAACAATCTTCTGAAAAAAAAAGAAAAAAAGTAAATCTCTTTTCTTCAAAGGGAAACCAAGATTGAGAAGCATTGCTCAGAAAGGCAGTAGAGTGGTAATGTTCCTCTCAAAATTGGTGAGACTATCAGGACACCATCTGCTGTGTGTTGGGAGGAAGCATGACAATAAGCAGACTGAGGGCTGGGGGGTAAGGTTCCTAGGTAGGGGACTATTAGTGCATACTGACCTTTTAGAATAAGAACATAAGAGTGAGTGAGAAGATTGGCCTAGGCCCTGGGACCTTGCTCACTACCTCAGCACCTGGAGAAGTCAGTCCCAGAATTCTTGGGGGAACCAAGGGCTTGGTTTATCCTTTGGACCAACTTTTAAAGAAAGGAAGTAGAAAATCTTGTTAATCTAGATGGAGATTGAGATGAAGGAAGTGAGAAGACCCCAGTGGAAGGCTACACTCAGAGACAAAGACAGGATTCAAGTTGTTGAGCACGGCTGTGATGTTTGACACCCCCAGGGGGGTGAGGGGAGGAAAGATGAGGCTGGGGAAATGGACAGTGGCTGAATCATAGATTCACTTCCAGAGTCAATGTAGAGTCACGGTGGGATTCATAATCATGACAACACATGATAAATTTTCATCTGTGAAGCATCAGCTGGGAAGCTGTTGCAGTCTAGAGACAATGATTTGGGGGAATTATGGTGGTGATGAGGACAGAGCTCCAGTATTTGGCCGTGGGCTCTGTAGGACTTGGTATTGATGGTGGGGTGGGAGAGTTACAAGTGAATCACGATGACTTCCAGGTTGCAGGCCTAAGAGACTGGATAATGATGGGGTCATAGCCGCTGAGAGAGAGCAGAGCTGGCTGAATGTGGAGAAGGTAATGCGATGGGTCTGTGCATGGTGAAGTGGAGCTATTTGGGGCACAGAACAAACAGATAGATACTCAATAATTATTCTTTGAGTATGTGAATTCCTTACTCCTTCAGAAAGAAAAGTAATGACTATTTCCCAATATCTGGACTCTACCCAGAAAGAGTGCTGAGATAATTTGATTAGTGTCATGTATCTATTAGAAATTAAGATAATAAAGACTCAATTTTTATTCAAGTTGTCCTCCACTAAGAGTTGGAGGCTGTCTTTATTACTCAGATCTTGATGCAGTGTTCTGCCCATTGGGTTGGACCTCCTGGTTCTGACTGCTTCACTCATAGCTGAGTTCCCCAGATCTTCTGAACTCTGTACCTCTACCAGCATGAACAAGCTGGAGTTAGCACCTACAACACCCGCCCAGGGAGCAGGTCTCTTACCTGCCCTCAGCCAGACTCTCATCTGTCCCACTCAAGATCTTGCAGCCCTGACACTCATCTGACTGGCTTCCCACAACAATGATGCAGACACTGACTCTGGTTGTTCATAGTCAATCACCGTGTGGTTGCTGATCTCTCTTACTAAAGTAATGTTCATCAACCACATTAGGACTATCAAAATATATTATTGTTCTCCTCCCCCAAATTTCAATGAGTCACCTTATCCTTGCTTGATACATGAAAAGTACTGAATCAATGTTTGCTGAATGAATGAATGGGAGATAAAAAAATTAAATGGGAGGCCATTAGAAAAATAAACCTCTTACCGCTCTGTCGATACACCTCATGCTCACACACATGTGATTTTCAATAGCTCCCACGCCAGGAATATATACACCTTATCAAAGATTTAGTGGTGAAGACAATTTTCACTAATAACTAACTGGAAATTGCCAAACTCATCATATATGGAGCCTGAGGTCTACATGCATGTGTCAGGAGAGGAGTAGGCAGGTCAACAGCCTTCATGACACAACTTCCCCAAAGTGTGGTAAAGCATCTTCTTTTTGCAGCAAAAAAAAGGGAGTAACACATTTTTAATTGGAATGATTCAGATTTACTCTTAATTTAATTCAGCTGCCCAGCAGCCATAATTAGATTTGCATCATGATGTATCTTCAATACTATCTATTTTCATAAATGCAAACTTTCCTGAACATGTTTCTGATGGATCCTGACATTTTAAAATATGTCCTATTGTCCTTTTCTGTGCAGTAGACCAAGTATAGAGTGTTCGCTCCTATATCATTGTCACTGTGCTAACAGACCAGATGGCTACTTCATCACAGAATCAAGAATTAGAGGTGATTTAGGCTGTTCCTTGCTCTAGAATGGGAAAAGAGAAAGCATTGGCTGCACACGTGCCCCTGAAGAACAGCTCAAGCCAGCAGCAGCCACCTCGTCAGAGGGCAGTGGGCGCTATGGCGGGCCACATGCCTTCGCGAGAGACAGTCCATCCCATGGAGCCCGAAGCTCTCAGGTCACAGAGAAAATCGTCACAGCACGTGAGCTGATGCTCCATCCAGTAACCAAATCAAGCCTAGAGTGCCCTTTGTTAAGGAAAACAAGTTGCAATAAAACAGTTCTAAAATGGGACAGATTATATCTGAATCTTCCATTGTTTCATATTCAAGGATTTCTCCCCTTCACGGGGGGGAAAAAAAATACGCGTGTTGGCTTAATATTCAGAGCAGTTGCTTTTGTGTCTGTGACCATTAAATGTTAGAAACGGAAGAGCTATTTATCCTCAGCCTGCTGAAGAGAACAGTGCAAATTTCTTTTTATTGGTCTATAAATAAGCAGAGTCTGAACACACCCTTTATTGGGAGAAGAGCCACGGCAACTCATTACACATACCAACAGGCTCGTCAGGATTCCTTCTTTGATGTTGCCACAAGCATGCAGATGGAGACATAGACAAAAGACTGCCCTCTCCAACCACCAAACATATTTAATCTGAGGACCAAACTAATATTCCCTAGGAAAAAAAAATGCCTATAAAATCAAACATTTCTGGTTAACAGGTGTTATTGTTTAAGAAAACCTGGGTGAATCGGTGAAGTACCATTTAACACAAGCTTGGGAGTGACAAATCCAATGGCCCTTGGTTCCTTTGTTCTATAGTCACATAGTATCAACAAAGAAATGTAGGGCTTTGGGGTTTTGTCTACATCGTACCAGAATCAACTGGTTAATTCAGTTACAAAAAGACTCCCCCGAATATCAGTTAAGATGACTATTTGAATTATATAGACCAAAGATCTGGTTGTATTAATTTTTGTCTATGTCAATTATTTGTGGTTGGGAACATGCAGAAGAGCCATTGAAAATGTCTCAATTATATGGGTAATATAATACATCCCTTTTATTTCAATCTGTTCAATTTGTTCGTGTGTATTAACTTTTTCAGATTAGACATCCTGCAAAAACAGACAGCTACACTAGGGGAATTCAGTCGTGTAGGCAAAATGAAAGGTTATCAGTGTAAAAAGTGAGAGCAGAGCAAACAGAAAGCTTAACAAATTGGAAAGAACAACAGACAGCTAGCAAGAATCATGTCCCCCCTTCCATGGAAGGAACTGTATGTGCCTGTTCTCTGTACCTGATTTGAGGCTTATACGCATATTAATGATGATACCTCTCCCATCAATATCTTGGATTATTACCAGTGTCTGGGAGAAAGTTTATTGGCTGCTGCAGTTCATTGAGAATTAATTGATATGACACACTTACTCTACATGAACTTGGAAAAAAGTCTATCGAGTGAGTGATTTAACTCATTTTATGGTAATTATAAATTATGCCAGGAAACACTGTTACGGGTGGACTTGTTTCCAGCTCTGGGACTGCATCTGTGAGCGGTTTGTACTGCGCACATTCTGGACACCCTGACGTTGATGGACGGGCCACCCCCTCAGCAGAGGCATCCATCGGGCACCCTCACCCGCACTTGCCCCGTGGCACGTTCTTAACCAAATCAGGAGGCAACAACACGGCCCCCCTATCTTTATTTGTGATTTAACCGACATTCTGAAAGACAACCTCCAAATTGGATAATTGAAAATTTTTCCCTCACACTCTGTATATTTTAAATAATCTCCTAAGTGTTTCATAAAATCGGAAAGGAAGAGGGAGGGGAGAGCTGCTGCCAAATCAAACAGAAAATGAAAGATGACTTTAGAAAGAGAATGTAAGAATGACTGGCTACATGTGAAGAACTCTTTTATTTTCATTTCCTGCTCAGTACTGCTGATGAGCAGATCCCTCTGATTCTGCCTGTCGGGGAGTGGGAGCACACGGCTAGTGCCCTTATGAAAAGAAGCCCATCGGAACGCGGTCGTTGTTATGCAGGAGCGGTAACTCACATAATGGGGGATGGCATTTCTTCCACCCGTGCTGCTCCGCTGGTTCTAATAGCAACCTGGAGCTCAATTTCCTCCTCAAGAACATTGCATTTCATGTGGAATGTCAATTATTAAAATGCAGTGTCCCGTGTCTTACTTCTCACTAGATGAATTCATTTGCAAAACTTGCTAATTTATGCAAATGATTCTTAACCTGTGACTGCCTGGAATCTACTTTACCCTTTCTGGCTTTTGGCAGCTCGGAGTCTAGATACAGGAAGGAAATCCATTAATGCAGAATTTGTCAGTTCTGTCATCCTTGTATCGGTTATTGAGTTGTTAAAAAAAAAAAAAAACCACCCCCTCCCACCACCACCAGATAAAAATATGTTATTAAGTAGAAGCCAGACGGCAGCTGGAGCTGAAAAATCTAGAGATTAAATTAAAGATAAACCAGAATGAGAGGATCTGGTACCTGCATGTCCTGACAACCTGAGTGATGTCAGAAGCTAATGACCTCTTTTCTGGGAGAAACTAACTGGTTAATAATCCAAGGACAGTCTATCAACTACCCACTAAGACAGATACAGATAGTAGCCAGATCGCAAATCTCTTCCCAAGAATGAAAACCAAACCGGCCTGGATTCTAGTAAATACAAAGCACAAAAGGAAGTGTATACAATTTTTAATTTTTGGTCATGGTTACATATAAGACAAGTCTGGGAAAAAGAGGTGTTTTTCAAAAGAAGGATTGCTGTGTGTGCGTGTGCTCAAATATGGGGGGTACAAGAGGGCTTGCCTGATATTTCTGGGTCTGAATGCGTGTTCCCACAGGCACGCCATACATCAGGTCCTGAGGGCTTCCTCTGAATGACTTGGGTTTTACGTTCTCACATCAATGGCATCATATTTTAATTAATTTTAATCAACTCTTCTGAAAAGACCCTGCAGTTTTCCCCTACTGGCCCTGACTGTTACACAGATCTTTTGATGAACAGTGTTATTTATAAAAGAGCTTTCTGTAAACCTCAGAGCTGCTTTTCCTTTTCCTTTTTTGAGGTCAGGGGAAGGATTCCGATTCCGGGCCTGGCTTCTGAATCCACAGGAAATGGATACATCACATCTTTTTGATCCAGTGTTCTTCATTCTGGCAAGTTTCCGAAGGCCATTAAGCAGTTGAACAACCTGGATTGGATTAGCCAGGGAGACTAAACCAGGGAAGCAGCTGGTCACTGTGTGTGTGTGTGTGCAAGACAGAGACAGAGAGAGAGATGCACAACTGAGCTCTAGTCTAGACACCCACGCTGAGCCATTGCTTTTAGATTCTATGCACAAGCAGCCCCTCCCGACTGCTACGTCCACCCTCCACTGTCCTCCTCGTTTCTCTTTCTTGCCCTCCTTTTGACTTTTCTGAATCTGTGCTTCATCTACATGGTCACAAGCTGTCCCTGTAACCCGCTCTTCTGCCTGCTGGGTTGCATTTTCCTTTTCCAGTGTACCAAGAGATGCCAAGTAGGTAGGGGGCATTTATTGTGCATATTGGAATGGATTCTTTCAACTCTACAGTAGGTTCCAATTAAAGAGAAAAAAAAAATACCCTGCCCTTGGTAAAATGGACTGTCACTGCTCTAAGGGACTTGTCCAAACTCCAGAAGAATAATACAAGAGTACATATTTAATCACTCACTTTGCTCCCCTTTCTTTCAGAACCATGTCTCTTTAAATCTACTGAAGAAGATATCCCTTCTGGCCCACAGGATGCCAAAAGGACTTGATGATTTATTTATGCAGCACTTGGCAGCCCATAGTCCAGATTGTGGCTGAGGCTGAATCTTGTGAGCCTTCCCCTAGTGAGTATATTTTAAAATTATATTAAAAATATATTTTTTTGAAAACCTCAATCATGGTTGGCCTAGCCTTGGGCCCTGAGAAAAACAGTGATGCGAGTTAAGGAATTAATATTGCTAAGGACCTAGCTAGAGAAATTTTTATTGTGAGAGATTAGAAAAGTGTTAAGTTTTCATCTGGGGAAGGAAAAATGGTATTTGGACCTATATGCTTTAGAGATTGCAAATGTGACCTTCACTATTTACAGCAATTCATCTGGTCATTCAACAATTTGTCGGGCTTCTCCTAGGTTCCAGGAAGTACCGTAGGCCCAGGAGACCGTGGTAAAGAAGACATGCCCTGCCCCTTCTCTTCTGGAACAGACATACCAGAAGCGAGAGATGGATGATACACAGGTAAATAAACGCCGTAGGTAAACAGAAAGGTTTCAAATCACACCAATGATAATTCCCATGTAATAAAGAGGGACACTGAGCTGAGACTTACCTGAGTGCAGTGAGTTTCCATGTTCACCTCAGAGGATAGCTTCTCTAATGTCAAATCAGAAAATAGAGCTGAGCAATTTCCTGGACAGTTTCACCTCTGCAAATTCCTGGTCCAAAGAAAAAGATATTGTCAAACGCAAATGAAAGGGTTTAGACCAAGAGCAGGGTGTTGAAGAGACCAAGGTGGATCAGACAGGATCATTCTAGAAGTGGCTCTGTGGTTTGGCACTGTGGATTCAAACTTTATGTGATCAGTGATTAAGTGTTGTGAGGAAGCCCAAGTTTACAAGGTCTGAAATAAGGCCAGAGGGGCAGGGTTTTAATCAATGGGTAATAAAAAGTGGCACAGCAAGGATAAGAACTTAAAGTCCCAGCCAGTCTTTACTGAGAATTATTAACAGTAATACCTCATACTTGCATACCACTTTATGGCTTTTTAGAGTACAAGTCACACCTTTTATGTCTTCTGATTTCCACAACAATCCCATAAGGTGTTACAATCTTCACATTAGCTGAAGAAACTAAGTCACAGAAAAGTCAACTTAAAAATGGTGACACTATTCTCTCTCCCATGGCCGGCCATTTCACTCATAAAAGCAGACACTTCACAATTTTAAAGGAAGCATTCTCTATGATTACGTTACACACTGCCGCTGTAGCTAATTGAAAATGAAAACTCTGGTAAAGTCCATTATTTTGTTCCTAGTCTTATCCATCTTTATGTGGATTTTTTAAACTGAAGTTATGTCTTCAAAGTGCAAAAACAACTACTTAAATAAGCAAATTGGCAGGGAAAATGCTCAAGTTGGTCCTATCTACCAAACAAGCTATTTGAAGCCATGGTTTGCTGTGGAGTCAAGTAGACTAGAAGTCACGTTCAAAGACTTAGTCTGTCTTTTATTGCTGACACAGAAGAGATAGATTTCACTTCACTTAAATTAATACTGGAAAGTGAAGGTCAAAGGCAAGCCTGGGATTGTGTCTAAGTCTAGGCCAGAAGATATCAAGGCCCTTGTTGTTACTCCTAAAAACCATAGCTAAGAACAATCACAAAAGCTGAGACTCACATGTGAGCAATTACAACCTAGACCTTTGCTTAAGAACTGCTGGCCAAGGAATGAAAACTTATTAATTCAAATTCAACTTGCTGAAATCATATTAATATCTCTTTTTGGTAAACAAAGGTCTTTTCTCAAAACATGAAGTTTCAGGGAATTTATCACTTACAAAGGAACAGATGTAATTATTACCATGTAACATTAACTGAGTGTCAGAAGCATTTTATTTAATTTATTGGGTACTAAAAATTACAAGGATATTGTATAGAACATGAAATTAGACACTTTCCTACCTACTGAGTGCCCAGACATAATTCAACAGATAGACACAACTCAACACCCTTAAGCTGCAGTAAATCTATCACCAGTAAACTTACTAGTGATCATCCTTAAAAAAATGGTTTTTATTTTGTGACTTCTCCCCAGTTTAGTCCTCAGTGGCCGGGCCTGTTAAATAAGATTGCTTTAAGAGAGAATTATGTGTATGTTAGTGTGCATTTCATCGAAGGTTCTCAAGCATAAATTTGAGTTAGGATTATGTAATTTTGTTGTCAAAAAGTATTAAAGGGGAGCAGGCTTGATCTAAGAGGTGTCCCTTTCTAATTGTCTTGTACACAACTTCATGCTATATTGAGCTGATGATTAGGGAAAACTGGGGTATGGTCAGACCTCATATTCTTAAGCATGTGGAAGAAGCTTCCTGCTATATTTCAGTCAGGACTCATGGTGCTCTGAAGCAATCTTGGATAGGCAGATTTGTCTACAGGAGAGCTCCTCAATTGGTTGAACGTCTGGATCTCCTAGGACTTTATAAAAGATGTTCTCATACATGGCCAGTATCCTTTGGTTCTTTTTCCACCCTTTGGATACTATACTGAATCAGTCTCATTCCTCTTCTACGTAATGGGTGGCTTCTTTGGTTACTGGAGAAGTTTCTATGTCAAAGCTCCAGTGGGGCTGGGAGTCTGAAGCAGGTGATACCATAGTATTGATAGAAAGGTCTAGCTTGGGAATCAGGTAGAAATGGATCTGAATCTCAGCCTTATCACCTTCTGTGTGAATTTGGGCAGGTATTTTATTTATGAAAGAAGATGAAATAAATTTTATTTATATCATTACTCTTTGAGCTTCAGTTTCCTTATTTGGAAAATGGGAATGATCATACCCACTTGATAGGATGTTGTAAGGATCCAATGAGAAAAAAGCCCAGCATGAAGTCATAGCTAGTAAGTGCTCAAAACTGCAAGCTCCCTCACCTCTCAACTCTTAAGGATCTTGCCTTATAAATAAATATACCTCGATCTCATACATCAGTTCAGGTCACAGACACATAATGTGGATTTTTGCGGCATATTTCATCTGAAACTTCCAAGTGCTTCCCTGGTATAGCCAGGTCCTCTTCTAACGTCATCCTTAGATTTCTTGTTCTACAACCACTATAGAAATGAAAATGTGTAGAACAGTATTAACTTCCCTCAAACAGGGTTTAAGTTGAACTCATTCACCTTATCATATAGCGCACGGCACAATAGGAAAAGGAACCACCCTGTACTACCCTCTAAGGTGATATTAAATTCCATTTTGCAGGTAGGACTGAGGATCTCTGTCATGCCGAAGTCACAGTTCAAAATGTTAAAAAAAAAAAAATTGGACTAACAATTGCTGAGTTCTGTGGCTAATATCCAGGAAGGTAATCAAGTCGATTTAATTAATTCGTTATCTTCCCATCAAAGACAGCCTTGTCACTTTCACCAGGGCAACGATTTGGTCCCTTTTAATTAGCATGACTTCTTGGAGGCAAGATGCTGGATAGACTCTGTGATTCCTATAGCACAGTCTATTTTCCTAAAAGCTATCTAGACAGGATCAGTGGTTGTGACTTCAAGAGTTATACAGTGGAATAGGGGGGAGTTATAGGTAATCCCTTCTTCTGAACTAGCTCGAAATAAAAATTAAATGGGCCTTGAGCGTTTGTGAATTGCAGTGTTTCGTTGGGGCCATGGAACACTAAGTGAGGCTCAGAAACAGGGTGTTAATTCAGGCCTAATCCTTTAATTCCACTCTGTTATGTGCCATATTTATCGCCCTCCTGGATCTGTTTTCTATGGCCTGATAAAGAGACAGTGATGCTCGGAAGCTCAATCAGGGACCGTTTTATTTATATCGTTAGTTAGTCCAATAAAAGCACTGGCTTCAGATTCCTGCTGTTATTTTCTGTTTTGTAGCCCTGCCATTAACTAAGAAAATGCCACGGGGATTGTATCTCCTGGGCCGCGGTTGCTTTGCAGTGGAAGGGGTGTTTTCAGGGAGAGGGGATGGTCAGGACCAGGCTGACTGTAGAAAAGCCGGGTTTGGTATGACCAGATGCAAACTGGACAGGGAGTCAGCTCAGGGTTCAGCAGCAAACGTGAACCTTCCTTTGTTAAGCGTGTTGGCATTGTGAAAACTTGGTCAGCATTTTTCAGGGTGAACTTAGACCCTTTTAAACGATGATTTTGTGGGGCGCCTGGGTGGCTCAGTTGGTTAAGCGACTGCCTTCGGCTCAGGTCATGATCCTGGAGTCCCGGGATCGAGTCCCGCATCGGGCTCCCTGCTCGGCAGGGAGTCTGCTTCTCCCTCTGACCCTCCCCCCTCTCATGTGCTCTCTCTCATTCTCAAATAAAGAAATAAAATCTTAAAAATAAATAGAAATAAACGATGATTTTGTTTGTGAACCAGACAGGTCTTCAATTTTTTTTTAAATCAAAAACTTGCTGCAGCTCTCTCCAAAGTGAAAATGGTTCACATTTCATACAAAAGGAAATAGAAGGTAGTTCTAAAGTTGTTTGTATATGTCCCACAGAGCAGAAGTGATGAAGAACAAAAGCTGCAATAGAAGCACACTTCCGATCATCTTTTTTATAAATAGATTTCACTGCAGAGCTTAACTGATTAATTGATTGTTTTCCTAACAGTCTGTAAAGTGTTATAAAGGGGCCCAGAATGAGAAAATGATGGTGGGAAACAGATTAATAAAGGTCGCTTGAATTAATGATATGGCAATCAGAGGATAACACAGGTGCATTAACATAACATACTGTGTAATTACCAGTGTTTCCAATGGAGTTAATGTGTAGTTACCCATGTAATAACAGACATTATTTCATAGTAGATATGCAATTAGCTCATGTCACTGGTGTGTAGTGCACAAATGAAGCAAATCATTATTACTGTTTCAACACTAAAAGAGGAGGACATTTTGAGGACCAGGGGGCCTCTTTATCAGACAGATCATATTTGTGAGTTTGTCTAACACACACATTCAGCAAGTAAATTTGAAAAATATTAACAGTCTGAGGCTTCTGTACCTATGTGGGTATTTAGATGTTTGGAGCAATGAGCACTAAAGAAAGTTGTATTTGAGGAGTGTGGTTGAAATCAGACGAACAAGTTTGGAAGTGTAAGCATCAGTAGCCAAAAGGTTATCACACTCTCATTGAGAGATAATGAATATTTATTCATTTTGTCCACAAAGATTTGTTGACCACCATCTGTGGGAGATAGACAGTTAAAGATTTAGGTCATGCTTCTAAGCACTGGGGAGAATCTGAGGATCCCAAAGATCTTGCCAATTACAATATGGCAGAAGGAGGTGCCTAAAATGTGCACAACTCAAAGAGCCATCTGAAGTGAATAAAATAAACAATCTGTCTAATTCTCCTAAATACAGGGAGATATATCCTTGAGTTGTGGAACATCATTATTAGAATATTTGCTAAGTCCCGATCTGCTCTGCCCTAATACAGTATTCTTTAGCACTGGGTGTATGGGGCAGAGAAGACAGGAGGACGGTGCGGTGTATGGGGACATCTGAAAAACAGGAACAACACTTAGTACATTAGAATTCATTAATCATTTCCTTACACATTATCACATTTGATGTTCAAATCCAACTTGTGGAGCAGGTAGGCCAGGTGTCCCTATTTTCAGATAGGGCAACTGAGTCTCAAAGGGCTCACATGGCTGGCCCAAGGTCACCTCTTGAGAAATTGGCAGCATCGGATCATGTCACCCTTAATCCAGTACAATTTCACTCCATAAAGACTGAGAGAAGCTGTGTAAAGGAGTAACAAATGGCCTTACTCCCTGCCAGTTTTAACTTTTTATCATTCTGTGACAAGTGTCAAATTGTGGATTCTAGAGAGGAAAGGAGCTAAGATAATCAAAGAAGGCTGTCTGTCAAAGACGATGTGGGGAGTGTGTGGGAAGAGTTCCGGAGAGAATGGTAGAGACATCTCAGGCTGATGGGATGGCGGAGGGGGAGGAAGTATGGTGGATGGAGGGTGCAGCATCCGGGAACAGAGAGTATGCCAGGCACAGAGGGAAGCCCAAGGAAGCAATGGGAAATATGCACTGAATAGCAGACAGTACCCGGATGGTGGAGGCCTTGAATGCAAGCTGGGTAGTTTGTTTGGAAGAAAGTGAAGAACCACTGGAAAGTTTTAAGTAGGAGAATGATGTCATAAAAATGACTTTTGTGAGGATTAGTGCAAGAAAAAGTAGCTATTGTTGGCAAAGACACAGTTATGAGACCACAGCAATTGTCCAAACATGAGGGAGAAACTAATACTGCTCAAGAGAATATACAACCGCAAGGCTTTAATAATTCTCTGGTGAATTAGAAAAATGATTTTCAAATGTTCTAAAGTATTTAAATAAATCAGTCACAGCTGCTCCCCCTTCTTGAGAAATAGCTCCAAATTAAACTTGGCTTTCAGCAGACATGAAAAGCAAAATTAGGCAATCATCTAAAATCCAGGGCAGTGCCCTATACTTAATAGGTGCTTGATAAATTTTTCTTGTAATTTTGATGAAAATATTATCCAACTCAATCAAGAAAAATTATATTCCTCTAGACAACCAGCTTTTTCAGATATCAATACTTTTGTTAAAATATGATTTGTAAGGCTGCCTTAACTCTTTTATGTATTTTAAATGTATATAGCAAATGAATGCTATATTTGGAGGCAAACTGATTTTTTTCTTCATGAGCTAAGTGACACTGAATAGGAGAGTAGGAGGAATAAAGGAATAAATTTAGTGTTTTGAGTCTAGAATCTTTATTGTAGAGAATTCCACAAAACTTTGGTATTTGCTAAGGCTCACAATTTCAATTGGCTGAACCAGATGGCCTTAACATAAGTAAGCTTTATGATTCCTGGAGAACCTTGGGCTAAAGTATGAACTAAGATAAATGAGCTTTTAGGGATACCTGATTCGCCAGTATCAACAGTCACTGGCTGGGAGAACTTGATGAGTATGTTCCTTAACATCTCCGGGCCTCAGTTTTCTCATCTGGGAAATGGGGGTGATCAATAGCAGCACTGCCCTCACGAATAAACTATGCAAATATTAGTCACTCTTGAAACTCACTCCCTAATTCCCTGAGTGTGCCCCCTGCACCCTGCAGTGCCCAATGCCTCCATATTGTCTTCTGGGCCACACTTCATTCTCCCCTCACCCCCATTAAAGGTTACCTGTCCTAAGTTCCCCCTCATCCTATTCAGTGCCCTAATTTTGGCTACACTCTTCACCTGTTGCATGCCAAGATGTTAATGAATGTTAATATATCTATTTTCCAGCTTTTCCAGACACCTTGTTTGCATTTTAACAGTGCTAAAAAGCCTTAAGCCAACAGCGAACATGGTATTAATTTCAGGGTTTTCGATCGGCTAGTGAGGAAGATTCTGGAAGGAGAGAGGGAAGGGGGGCCTAAGTCCTACCTAGACTAATAAGGCAGACGCTGGGGAGCATCTGACTTCCGGGCAGTCCCTCAGTGGCTCCATAATCAACGCCCGATTGTGCTGTGGTGGCTACAGCCATGAGCCAATTTCCCCGCCGAGTTTGGTCCCAGACACAGGAGCGGTTTTCTGGTTAATAAAATATGCCACCATCCCTCCCACACTCAGCCAATGGGAAAGATGCCCTCATTGGGTTCCGTATGCATGCTTCCTACAGGTTTTATAGCTAAGGGCTGTTGTCTGGCATCTCGTGTTCCAGCTACAATAAGGGCCCACTGGGTCCTCCTGCATTTACAAAGGCAAGCATTTAATCCACAGCCGCGCTCCCCATCGCCGGAAAAGGGAGCTGCTCTGCATCCCTGCGTGGCGGGCTCTTTCCACTCAAACCAATTGTGCCACTTGTTTCCCTCGGCCCTGGCGCCTACCTACAGCTGTGCTCACTGGAGTGAGACTGTAATTTGCTACAGCATGCCAGAGTATTAATAGACAATTATTTATTGCAAATCGGAACCATTTATACTGTTTACTGGCTGACACAATGTAAAATTTTGATCCAAATGTTAATGTGTCCATGACATTGCATAATTCTGTTCCATGCCATGGTTTTTCTCTTCTAAATGAATCGAATGTGCGGCACAAGGAAATGGCATTTTTAATGGATGAATGATTTACAGCCTCAAACTTATAAGGCTATTATTTGTATAACTAAGGGAGAATTGACTAATTGCAATAACACAGCAAATTAGACAAATTTAGGATTGTACTGGGAATAAATTTGTAGGGAGAAAACGAGAATAACTCGCTGAGTTTTTAAAGGGTAACTGATAAATCTCACTTTAGCTTTACAGGTCAGTTGTATTTTGGGGGGAGATCAGGTACCTTTGAGGCCAAACAGACTTATAAATATTCAATTGAGGAGAACATAGATAAAAATTACCTCTTCATAACGAACCATATGTGTAGGAGAGAGTACTTCCAATTCTCCAAATGTTTACTGAAATTGCCTACACAAATGTTTTCAGCAGTTGGGTGAAAACAAAGAACTTTATAGTTACATGGTTTCCATGAAAAAGACACCAATTTTAGCATATTTACCTTCTATTTGTTGAGCATGCAACACAATGCCAGGGAAGAATGATTTCCTAAAGGAGATCTTCATGATTTTTCAAAATAAAAAATGTGTATCAGCAAAAATCATATTTCTTTCTTTCTGAGGTATTCCTCTTAGGTTGTTTATATCGATTCCTGTTATTCTGTTACTTCTGCCCGCAGAGAGATTGTTAAGATAAGAAGTGCCTCAAGGCAGCTCTAACTAAATCTCCCAGAAGCGAGCTGGGATATCTGAACACAAGGATATTCGAAGTGAAGATTTCTTTAATAATTTAGTCCTGGTGACTCCCGCAAATTCACGGAAGAGAACACGGATTTGGGGGGTGCTCTAAGATTCCTAATAAAATATGTGTGCATCCTTCCCAATTATATACAAAATGGCCTTCTCTTCTCCGGAAGCCAGACCCTCCCTCCTGCTGGCTTGGTTTCCCCTCCTGCCCCTGCTGCCAGACTGTTCTCCACATCTTTCTAAACTGTGTGCTTGCCTTGCTTCGCGCTGCTAAAGCTCATCCCCTGAATGGTCAAGATAAAGCACGAACACTTGAGCTGGGGGCGCTCGGACCCTCTGAACCTCACCCCCGAAGCCCCAGCACTGCCTCTCCTGCCGTCCCCTTCTGCCCCCGCTCCTTCACCCTGTCTGTGAACCAGACGCTCCAGGGGACTTGTCGTCCTTGGAACAGGCCACATGCTTCTCTCTCATCTTGGCACATCCCTATTCCCTCTGCTTTGGGTGCCCTCCTCACTCTGCTTACTTGGCACTGATGCTCCCAGTGTGGGTTCAAGCAACATCTCTGGGAAGACTCTGCTGAGCCCTGAGTGGGTCGGCTGCCCAGCTCCCCCTGTCACAGCACCTTCACACCCAGTTGGGAGCCTTGGTTCTTTAACGAGTGTCCAGGGCTGGAAGCTCCTGGAGGGCATGCCTTGTCTTCTTTGCTGGACTTGGCCACAGAGTAAACACTCGGTAAATATATGAGAAATAAATGAAACCCCTGTTGAATATCCACTTTGTTTTTACTTTTATTTTATTTTTTTAAATTTTATTATGTTATGTTAGTCACCATACAATACATCATTAGTTTTTGATGTAGTGAACCATGATCCATTGTTAAATATCCACTTTGTATCCTGGCACGGCACAAGGCCCTGCAAGGAACACACAAGTGGTTTGCACATGCTCTCTTCCCGCAAATAGAATAGCTTACAGTTAAGGAGAGTGATAGGAGAAACGCAGAAATAACAGAGCAGAATACATGAAAGGCCACAAGGAAGGCGAGACTTGCTAGAGGGTTTCAGAAAATTGAAATTCATTCTTTCAAACTCATTACCTTCTCTTTGTTTCTCTTTCCCTCACTCTGAAATCAAGCAGACCTTCAGTTAAGTCCTCACTCAACCACTTTTACCGACATGACCTTGGATAATTTGCTTTACCTAAGCCTCAGTTTCCTCATTTGTAAAATGAAGATAATAATATTTACTTAAAGGATGCTATTAGGATTAAGTGAGATTGTGCAAAGGTCAAGTGCACAGAAATGACTCTGTAGGTGGTGCTGGGAATATCGTTTCCAGAGGAAGTGCTGCTCTACACCTCAGCTCTCACTATTCAGCATCTTTTATGGCGCCTGTTGGGAAGGTCGCTTAGAGTACGAGCCTTATCTGCATGTGGCCAACAGCTTATTTTCAAATTAGGACACAATATATTCCATTCCTTTCAATGTTGATTGTGACTTAATACTTGGAAAGGCCTCAGTACTAGTAGGCTTTAATTTGGGTCTTTTTGAAATGTTAAGGACTCAAGGACAGAAACCACAGCTTATGCTCTGCAGGTACTTAGAGATTTTGTTGAATTTTAATCGGAGAACTTAAAAAATCTGATTTATTTGTCCAGCACATATTTATTGTGTTTTTGTATAGACCTTTGGCTATATCCATCTTTTCTTCCCCGGACCTCTGTCTAGAATGGGAAAATGTCAGGGGAAAACGGAAAGCAGTAACCAACTGCAGCAATGTAGTGATGTAATCACTGGTTGAAATTGGTTCAGATTTTAGTATTAATTGCACTGCCTGTGTCAGAGTGAAGGACCAAACAGCACTGCTGTAACTTACATGATACATGAAGCCAAGACTACTGCCCACCATATTAATAATGGGCCCATGGTTATATCGCAGTCAAAAATTTGGATTGTAAAATTAGACACTCCTGTACAGCTGTGTGATTTCAGGCAAATTACTTAGCCTTTTTTAAACTTCAGATTCTTCAGCCATTTCATGGGGATTATAAACCCTACTTTGGGAGATTGCTTTGTGGGTCAATTAAGATAATGCATACAAAACACTTAACCCAGTAAGAACTCAAAAAACATGGATCTTTTTGTTATCATTTTGAAGATAAATCATGGAACGTGTAGCATTTTAAAACACAATAAGGACACCTGTTTGAGAGAGAAGACTTTTACATTATTCTGACTCAACTGAACGCCCAGCCCATAATCACTGGCAAGTGTACCATGCCCTCCTCTAGACTGCCAAAAAATGGGGCAGGCATTAAACACACATGCAAGAAACAAGATCAAGAGATCCCAAGATCCTAACCACACCAATGAAAAGAGAAATCTCACATTACTTAGAAATAATCAGCCACCACTCTCAGTACTTTGACATTGCTTAGTCTAGCTTTGTTTGCTATCAAGCAAAACTGGAACGTGGGGATATTAAAAAAAAAAAAAAAAAGGAAAAACTTTTTTTTTAGGCTTTAAGAGAGTAGTCTGGCTCAGGCCTCTGCATTCAGGAAGAGACTCAGATGAGTTTTTGAGCATTTTCTCCAATCTATAACCAAGAAGACACACTGATAGAGTTGGAAAAAACCCGCATCAGACAAATTTCAAGCTGGGTCCCGGTAGTGGAGACTGGAGCACACTGTGAAGAGATCTTATCTGCACATCACTTCAGTACCTTTGGAATAACACAGTTATCTTGTCTGAAATCTCTTGTGTTAAAGGCATTAGATTTGTTAATTTCATTAATTGAAAATATGCCCCAAGTTCTATGACCCTGTTTAGATGCTTCTTCGATTTTTAATACTCAGAACCTCTAAAAATAGAAGGAGCCTGGGTCACCGTCTTGCCGTATAAGGGATCACGCCCTTTCTAACTCACTCACGTGGTCAATGCCTGATTTCGATCAACAGAGGGAAACTACCCCCTTTTCATATTAAACGTATTCATTTTACTTTCATATCCCGTTCAAGAAGAGAAGCCATAAGTACGAATATATTGATTAAGAGCCAGTTTTTAATTGTGTCCAATGGAAGAATTCCTTGGGAGTTGCATAGGGCTGTCTCACTGATGTACACCAAGAGGAATTCATATTTTATATTATTTGTTCTAAACCAGAACATTTTACTTATTATTCATAATACATGTTGAAAGCAGACACCAAAATGGCTCATTTGGAGCCTTTTTGTACTTGCCCACTAATGCACATTAATGCCAGTACACATTCTGTATTACAGATCCATAAAATGCATTTGCATAATATTGAAATTATAATCCCAAATGTGTAGTAAAAACCTTTATGAAAAATTGTTACTGCTCAGCTACTATACAGTGGCTAATTTTTAATCTTCAGCCTCTCAGCTGTGGGTAAAGATAGGGTCTTCTTTAAATAAAAATCTCAGGAGTAGGAGCCTGGAACTGAACTCTCCTCTCTTTTAAATAGGATTATTTTTAGTTAGGGGAATAGAATATCTAAGTGCTAAACAGTTGCCTTCATGGTGATTCTGGCCTTTTGTGAGCTGATGTCTTGACTTTGTAAATTAGGTTGAAAAATATCTCTAATTTACCTGCCTTGTATCAGTAATGGAATGAAGGCCTCTCTCCTCCTAGTCAGTGAAGAGCCTTCTTGGAAGAGAATCCAAGTGTCTGGGGTGCCAAATATTTTAGCAGAGAATACCATTGGCCACTGTTTCTTGGGTGCCATCTCTGTGTTCGGTGGTATGGTGGAGTCTTGATGAAATTATAACAAAACCTAGGGACGCCTGGGTGGCTCAGCCGTTAAGCGTCTGCCTTCGGCTCAGGTCATGATCCCAGAGTCCTGGGATCAAGCCCCACATCAGGCTCCCTGCTCAGCGGGAAGCCTGCTTCTCCCTCTCCCACTCCCCTTGCTTGTGTTCCCTCTCTCGCTGTGTCTCTCTCTGTCAAATAAATAAATAAAATCTTTAAAAAATAAATAAATAAACTATAACAAAACCTCACAATAATTCAAGGACATAGACACACGTCCCTCTATCATGAAACAGTCTAGAGAGTTTAGGCACTTGCCAGGGTCTCTCACCTCTCAGAGGGAGACCCACGTCTGTTAGCTCCTGTGTCTCAACTGCTACGTCCAACAATAGTGTTAAATACAGATGTTTGCTACTTCAAGTGATTCCACAACTGTGCCTTCAAATAATTTCTAGAGAGTTCTAGATGAGACTTCCCTAGATTAATGTCACTGAGTTGCCTTATCCACCTAGGCTTTAATAAGGGGAACCCTCCCTTAATGGCTGGGCTGCAAGCTCACCTTGTGCCTGGTGGGGCCCAGAGAATGACCCTGCATTTCCTCTATGGAGCTTGGTCATCTTTTGGCCACTGGCCCCTTTTGTCTTTTCACATAGTCCTAGGCAGAAGTTCATTCTCTGTGCAACCCTAGGCCCTTCCACACAATTCACATTTATGCCGTGACCAAACTGCCAAGCAAGGACACGTTCTCTGGCACTCCTTCACCAGGCTCTACCTCTTTCTTCCTCTCTCTCTCTCTTTGAAATGTACAGCTAGAGGAAGGAGAAGAGGGAAAAAGAGTCAAACAGACCCAGCCCCACAGGTTGGCCACCTTAGACTAGTGGCTTCCTGACAAGGACCAAGAGAGAACCGGACATAAGACAGAATCAATCTCCTATTTTATTTGGGGGATTGTGGTCTGGAAAAAAAGCTTTTTTATTTTCCTAGTTACTTATACTATTTAATTTTCATAGATATTACATGCAAATTCAAAAGGTCTAATCATTCACAGGTTACTTTTTATGCTATGGGAAGCATATTTTCTACTTCTTCAAACAAACAGTAGCATATTACACATGATCTTCTGCATGCCTTTTTTTTTTTATTCTTTAGTATCTTAGAAATCCCTTTTTACAGAGACATATAGATCTGCCTCTTTCTTGTAATACCTATGTGCCTTAACTCATTTAATCAGTCTTCTTTTGACGGATATTTAAGTTGTTTCCAATTATTTGCTATTACAAACATTGCTGCAATAAATCAGTAATTCGGAGGTCATTTTGAAGCGCGTAAATAGATGTGTAAGATAAAGTCCCGGAAATGTAATCACAGGGACACAGGGGATGTATCCTTTTAATTTTGGTAGATTTTGAAACATTGTCCACCATAGGGAGTGCCCCAATTTACACCCTCCCCTCCCCCAGGCCCTCACCAGCAAGGCAGGAGCTCTCCTCGGCTTAACCTTTTCAGTCAGGGTTTTCTGGGAAGCAGGGACTGGGACTTGAGAAAAGATGGATTCAGAGGCAGGCCGGACAGAGGCCTGGCTTCATAGAGAGCAGTCGGTCTGCCAGCCTGTTTCCCAGGCACGTGACAGAATGAGAAAGACCGGGAAACTCTTGATGAGCTCATTCTTATTCATTTCAAACTACTCCAAAATAAACTCAAACATATGGGTCTCCTGTCTGCTGCGAAAAGTCTCCAGGAGGTAAATTCCACAGCCTTTCTGGGTAAACTATTTGGACTTCTCACAACTCTTCTGAAAGTCAGGACATTTTTCCTTATGTCTAATATAAATCTTTCTCACATACATCCACTTGTGAAAAACGTGTGCTAACATTACCCCAAAGCCGTGCAAGTTCAGCTGGGTAGACAACATGATGCTCTAATTTCGTGGCTAAAGTATGTACCCTCCTTTTTAAAGAAATAACACACATCCCCTAAATCACTTGAGAAACTTTTAATGCATATGCAAGGGATAGCATGAGTGTTTTTATCTTAGCCCGCATTTAACTTATTGCGTGTGTGTGTACTTGAAAATTTTGCCACGCTCTCTTCTCTTATTCTTCTCGTGTATAATAATCCTAGAATTATGATACACTCTTGTTAGATGCTGATTAACATACGGCTTTTTAAACAACGCTTCCAAAATCACTTCTGCTGAACGAGACAATGTCGCTGTGACGGAGAGGCTTGCAGGTTATTTCTGAGTGTCTTTCTTCTTCTGTCTAGATACAATAACTATTTTAGGAACATTTGGCATCCAAAAAATCCTAGCATTGTGCAAATTAAAACATCTGCTTATACTTTGACACCCTCATTCTTCAAAGGTTAGTTGGATTTGCGGTTGCTTTGTTCAACAAGACTGCTCTTAGAGCCCAAGGATGCACATTTAATTATTGGGAAGATATGTTTGACAGAGCTGTGGGGGGAAAAAATTACCCTTCATATTCAGACCAGCATTAACATTTTTATAGAAGGAGATTGCCTGAGAGTCAAAGAAGAGGGAAACTCCAGGAAAATAAATATGAATCTATTTGGTCACTGGTCTTCTTTTACTGATTTACAAGACACCAACCAACGACTCCTTGCTCTGTTGCTTAGAACTCATCAGTTTGCTCTCACACTGGCATTTCTGCTTTCTGCGGAGGTTAAAGACAGCAAAGTAAACTCTGCTTCCAACAATAAATAACAGAGGGAATTATTCTTTTCATTCAAACAGGCTTTAGATCACAGCAGACAGCTACAACCAGGTGCATTGAGCTACATTTGTCATTGCCACGAATGCAAAACACGTAAAGAATCTGCCACCCACGGGTCTCCAGCCAGCCTATTCCCCCCTCCAATATTCGTCCATTCCCAGCTGTGGCGGAGCGAGCGGTGGTCAACAAACACCAGAAGGAAGGGCTGAGGCATCTATAGGAGCAGCACCATTCCCCTGATTGGCTTATCTGTTTACACAGGTCACTGGTGCCAGCTAGCAGATTGTACACTGGACGTCTTTCCGTATCTCAGGCCAAAGACTGGTAATCTCCCCAGGCAACGCCGAGATAACACATGTCAAGAGGCGGCAGTGGCTGGTAAGCCAACTCATCACTCACCTCGTCCCACCGCCCCTTCTGGCCCCCTCCTGTTGCAGCCTTTTCCTTGCCATCCCAGAAGCCACAGACCTTCGCTGTTGGACCGGGAGGGAAGGGAGAGGGGATGGGGAATGCATAACACATGCAGCAAGAGGGATTCGGTGAGGCAGGACCCAGCAGGTGAACAATGGCTCCTTTGGAAACGTGCAGCTGGGTGTGTGTTATTTGCATATCAGGGACCCATTGTTAAAGTGGTTTGCCCAGCTGTGTGGGCGCAGTGGTGGGGGGCCGGTCTGAGGCGGGAGATGAACCCTCCTAGAGAGCCAAGTCACTTCCCGTCTAATTTGTGCACAAGTGGAGAGAAGGTGCTCTCACTGGGGACCTGCTGCAGAAAAGCTGCGAGGTTCCGAGATTTATTTTCCTTCTGCCAAGTATATCATTTCCAAACTCGCCTTTTCAAGATCTTGCAAATTCCCTTGAAAAATGATTTAACAATTTAATGAACACAACAGTGAAACAAAAGCCATGTTGATGAGGGACAGAGGTAAGGTTGGGTTTGAAATGAGTGACGAACCTCGTAATGAGGTGTGCAGCTTTGTATATTAAGCAATTTCTCTGCGGTACTTTTCCAGATGTGATGGAATACATTTATTTGTGTGCTCATCTGAACTGAAATAATACAAATGAGATACTAAAAAGATATCATTATGTGCAGAAGTAGGCGAAGAATTTAGAATCTCTATAAGTTAACAGCTGTGCGCGAAGCAATTCGAAAAGGCTTCGAGTCTGCGGGTTGCCCGGGAACCTCTGTCAAGCTCATATGGACCAGCGATGATCTACGTGTGAATCCTGCATGTTGATAGTTCAGGCCTACTTTATTTCAGGCAAAAATAAACAGCTGGTAGTAAGAAGTCTGTCTCCACCGAAAGCCTGCACTACCACTGACTACAGCCGCTGTGGTGGTGCAATAAAATGGGATGAGTTTTAAACTACCAGATGGTACCCTGTACAGTGCCTGAAATAAAATGGAGAATTAGGGTGCCCTAAGGTGTGCACAGGAAAGGCAATTACATGAAATAAATGGGCCTCAGGCCTACAGGATGCTCAAGTATGCTACACAGGAGACAAATAGTACATCTGGTGAACAGATTTTATCACACACTGGAAAGCCATAAAGCACACCGTTGAATATTGGATCCCCATCTCACAATGACATTTTACCTGTGTTGGTATTCGGTGCTGTTTATTTTAAAAGGTGCTGTAATCTCAATGATGTGTTTTAAAAGCCTCCTTAACATCGTTTTCTACTATGTACGATTTTTGGGAGGGACAGACTGATAACGCAAGGAGATTTTCTGGACAAATAGCCACTCTGGTGGGACGAGATCCTGTTTTGATTTCATTTATCCCATGGTTGATGTGCTTTTAGTAATAGGATTATACTTGTCAGCACTCCCTGTTTGGGAAAATGCCAACATATTTTTAATACTAGTTCTCACATCTCCATTTCATTGTCTGTAACCTCACTAGAGTTTCCCTCCCCGCCCACACCGCCCCCCCTTTTTCTTAATGTTCAAAGAAAAGGCGATTATAGGTGGTAAGGGTTTGCAAGGAGAATTTGTTGGCATGGAGACCCTTCTCATTTCTTCTTCCACAAACGCATATCTGCTTTCTGTTTGAATATTGTGTGTTCCTTTTCTATTGTTAAAAAAAAAAAAGACTAAGGAGCCACATAACATCCATTATTGTTTTAAGAGTTGCTGTAATAAAATCCTCTCAGTACTTAAAGATAGTTTTAGTGTCCCTCCTAGGATTCATTCTAGCTTTCATAATTGGGTAATTGCATCCCCTCCCCCATCAATAAATATTTTCACCCAATTAAGTTTAAAACTATAATAAATTTTAAGGAATTATAGCCTAAAAATTCATACTCTAGAACCAGTATTAAGTATGAATATTTATCTTAAGCCCCAGAGCAGTGCAGCCTGCTTTTTTGCCTCTACAGCTCTGCGCCGTGTCCCAGCTCTCCGAGTGTCCGAGAGCGGCCATCCGCAGTGTGGCCTCCCCAGTGGCAGGAGCCGGCCAGGAGCTGCAGGAGCTGCGGGAGCTGGCGTGTGGTTTCTCAGACAAGCAATCCTTTGCTTCCACCTCCAGTCCTTGGTTCCCAGACAGCATTCTTCAACCATTCCCTCATTTATTCACTCAGCCATTCACGTATTCATTTGCTCCTTCATTCATTTGTCCATTCCTCTGAGCACGATGGGGCGGGGCCCAGGAGGGACCAGGCGAGCGCCTGTACGGAGATTACCTCCCGCTCCCTCCCCTTTGCTCCACACACCAATGTGTCCAGATCAGTGGCGCACGGCCAGCTCGCACGTCAAGCCCCCCGTCGCACAAGAGCACATGCTCTCGATGGTAAAGGGCAACTTGGTGGCACAAGCCCCCGACCACATCTTTCAGACGTGGAGTAAATGTACAGCAGTTCACAGTCCAAGAGTCCGATTTCAAGCCCCAGCCCACTAGGGACACGCAAACCTCCGTTCCTTCCTTAACAAAATGGGAATTCAGTCACAGCCCCCAAAGCCAGTAATGCCCCGAGGCCCTGGAGCCAGCAGCCCGGACCAAGGGGTCCCATTTGCTTGGCTGAAGCTGAAGTCGGGCAGAAAGGAAAAGAACAGGAGAGACTTGGTGCAGCCAGACCAGGAGTGAGAGGCAGGGAATGATTACTAGGGAAAGAAAGAGAACCAAAAGGAGAAGCTCAGTTGGCCCAGCCGGGGTGAGGAGAGGAAGGACCCTGAGCTCTGGGGAAGGGCTAATGCTGAGGGCCTCGTCAGGGAGATCCACCTCACGGCTCCCCTCCACCTCCTTCCCTCAGACCGGCTGCGTCCTTCCATCCACTCTGTCCCCTCCCCCTAAGCCAGCCCGTTCTATCATGCCACCCCCAAATGCCCAGACGTGCTCTTCCCTGGGCACCCCCTCCGCCTCCAACATCAAAGCCTAGCTCCCTCTACCCCATCCCCACCTAAGCACGTGGTGGTATTGGACACCCAGGTAGCTGTGCTTCAGATGAGAGGTCATGAGAGAATAATGCCTTGAAAACACAAGGGCAGCGATGCTAAATCCCCAGGTAATAGCATTTTAGGTACCGGATCCTATTAAGGAAGACTATGCCAACGATAATATCAGGTTGGTGGGAAAATTATAAGATAGAAAAACTTTAGCTTCTAAAGCTCTATATAAATTAGATCAAGAATTTCTGAGAACATCGAGAGGGGAGTTGTTTTAAAAATTCAAGATCGATAGCGGAAAAAAAATAGAATTTAGTCACCTTTGCTCTTCACATACCTTTCTGATAGGTGTGGGGTTGGTGGTGGCAATTGAGGTTTACAGAGAGGAAACATCCCGAATTTTGAAGTTCAACAGCTGAGCTGGAACTAAAACCAATCCGGTATGTGGCTCATTATTTCATATGCAGAGCTGATCAAGATAATGGCAATAATACTGCATGTCGTTTTCACTCTCACATATTTCAGTTGATTTCAAAGATTTCATTTGGCGAGATAAAAGTAGTGCGTTAAAAAAAAAAGGTCTTAAAAAAAAGGAGGGAAAGAATTTGCAGGGAATCTCTTTTGTGTCTGGATTCAATTTTTACTGTATGCAGATTTTTCATCAGTTCTTGATAAGCAGCACCATTAAATTGCAGGCAAGGCTGGAGGGTGACGTGGATGGTTGTACATTTCTAGGAAGCTATGAGGGAAAAGTGTGTGCAGGCAGGGTATCTTGTCGTGAGGTGTGTATGTGTGTTTCAGTGCTGTTTCTCCAAGGGCAGGTTGGGCCACGGGGGCTGCTTGCTGCCTGATGCCTATCGTTGTGTCACCTGCCCTGAGGGCAGGGTTAGCTGAAGAAGGGACCAGTCCATGGGGCGCCTGGCTGGCTCAGTCAGTGAAGTGTCCGACTCTTGATTTCGGCTCAGGTCATGATCTCAGGGTAGTGAGATTGAGCCCGGACAGATGGAATGCCCATTGCTGTTGTTCTATGGCTGTGGAACCCCAGCAAGTTATTTCCCCCCTTTAAACCTCAGTTCTCCGCTCTATGAAGTGGGCATGAAATAGTAGTACTTTCCTCACGAGACTGTGATGAGGAACAAACGAAATAGTGAAATAATCCAAAGAAAGTGCAAAGTACAATGCCTGGCTCACAGGAAGAGCTCAACAATTTTTAGCTATTCTTACAAATAATAACTCTGTAGGCAAGGATAAATGAATTCGAGGTGGGGAGAGGAAAGCGAAAGGAGGCTTTTGTTGGGGCATTACAGAAAAGCATCAGAAGGAGAAAAACGACGCAGAGCCTGGCACAGTGGGCACGGGGAGGACAGGCAGGAGGTCCTAGAATCAGATCGAATTAGAAATAGAATTGGCTTGGCCCCACTCTCCACCTGATGTTGCAGGATTCTCCATCATCAAGGAGCCTCAGCCGAGGAATAGAAATCCTTTGGGATAAACAGAGGTGAATAGTGAGTATGGGAGAGGCATTCAGAAGCCATTCTAGAAGCTGGCTTGGTGACAATAAGTAACAAAACCGTGTGGCAACTTACCCAGTAGTTGATGGATACGGTGAGAGGTGGGTCATAGCTATCAGGGGACCTGTGGGATTAAAGACAGGGAAAGTGGGGAAATGGGTCCTGAGGGTAAAGGTTAGCTATTAGGAAGGAAGCCAAAGCGAGGACAACTCTAGGTTGTCATCACAGGGATGTTGCCAAGGCTGTTTGAAGACCCTTAGAGACCAGAGGATCTGTAGTGTCCTGACACGTACATGAAGGTGTACAAATGAAAATGTGTTGTGCTTACAGGAAATCAGTGACATTGAGGAACAGAAGGAATCTCTTCAGAAGGGTCTGAATGAATATAAATGGCATCAGACGCTGGCATTCAATTTTTTTAAGGTGGCAGAATAAAATGCATGTTAATTTGCAGGGAAAAATAAGAAAAGGAAAAATGAGATGAAAATGAAAATTAAGACCTGAATTGACTTAGAGATAATTCCAAAATGTTCTGAAGACAAAGAGGACTGAAAAAACAGCTGGTATGTCAGAATGCGCCAACAGGAATGTTGGATGGAGCAGAAATGACACTGGACTACAGAAATATTTCGATGCCAATCCTATTAACTAAACAACTCTGAGATTTGTAAGGCTTTGAGATCAGCAAAGACCTTGCTGTATATGGTTGATTTTACAGTGCTGGATAGGAGAGTGATAAGAGAGAGATTTTCTTTAGGCTATAGACAGAAGAGAAATAGGAAGAGATAAGCCAGAAGTACATGAGAAAAACAAGAGATCAGTATTGAGTTCTACAAAGACAGTGCTTTGAGGACATGGCAAATGAGGCAGGAGCTATGAATTTTCATTAGGTGGACTGAGGGGGCTTCCTGGGAGTCTAGGATTTCAAAGAATGAGAGCAGAGATGTGAGAGAATGTTCTAGGCAGAGGGATAGGAATGAACCAAGATGTTCTCAGGGAATGGTAGGAAGTGGGGAGATCAGGAGAGTAGAAGAGGCACCTTCCAATTGTGGAAGACCCCGTTTGCCATATGATTAGTTCTGCGCATTACAAAGCAATGCCTTCTGCAATGTGGACAGAGAAACCAAGAGTCCAGGGAGAGATGTTGATGGCCTGAACTAAGGCTATCACAGAAGGAATGGAGGGAGGGCTGGGTTGGAGAAACACCATGGAGGTTAAATGAGCAAGACCAAATACCTTGTTGGGTGCGAGGAGTGAGGGAGAGGTTGGAACCCAAGATTCTTTTCAAAGTTCTCATTTTCTTTAACCTTCTCTCCCACATGACATTGTTTACTACTCCCAGCTTCTTGAAGGTTTCTTCTGAATCTTTTAATGAGGCGGCACTGCCCTGCTTCTCCTTCTGGTCATGAACAGAAACTTAATAAATGACCTTTGGTAAGAAATTCAACTCTTCATTCCAACACTCATCTCTCTAAAAGATTAAGTGATTTATGTGACTCAGGTCAAGTTGGAGTTAAGTGGTAGGTCTGAGACTCTGAGACTTATCTACCAAGCTGAGTTCCATCCCCCAGGGAGAAAAAAAGGGAAAGATATTTGGTTGCAGGTGTGTACAGATGTGAGCCTCGAGAGTTAAAATGTTTCTAAGACTCTTTTGGCTGGGAATAATGCTTCATATCAGCAGGCAAAAATAGTTTACAGTTCACTCCCAAGATAGTGAGTTTTAAGTAGAGATATGATTTGGAATGGTTGACATATAAATCTTCTTCCCAGGCTTCAACATGAAGCACGAGTTTGATCCAACAGACGGCAATGAGTCTTTAAGAGCTGTAATGGCCCATCATGTCAAAGGGTATTTATGGATTTACAGAGTCTTCAGAAAACTGGATCTTGTACAAGCATGATAAAAGCCCACTGAATTTTTTTGCACAAATGAGTGCTTAGCTAGCTGTGTTTCTTAAATTAAATGACTCAGCCATTGTTCACTTGTTGTAAAATACCCAAGGGTCTTAGTCTACATTTTGGAGTAATGTGCTGCAGCATTTCTGTTGGAAGAACAAATCACTAACTTCTATTTTTGTTTTGCACACTGCTAACTTAATAAGAAAAATGCTGCTGAGTACAGGCTTTTATGATAGGCATTTCTCAGGTCATATCTCTAGTGACAAACAGGGGTGACAAGAGCAGAAGGGTCTTGTATTTAAAAAAGCTGATTTGGGACATAGGTCAATAATCTTAGGAGCCAACTATTTTGCTAGACTCTCAACTAATAAGACTTACAAACCAATGATTTTATAAATGGAAGTCTTGCCTGTAGGACCAGCAAGTGCTCTCATTTCCAGCAAGTCGCTAAGGAACATTTTCACTCTCATGAGTTCTCTTCTCTGACAAGGAGAAAAATAGATAGCTCCTCTCTGTATGTTCATGAAATGCTTGTCATTCAATGTTTGAAACAAAATATTTTTATAAGTAGATTGTGGTAAATAAAGCTTTTTGACAAGTAGCTGGTACTAAAACTGTCAATGCTGCCAGAGGACGGTCATGTTCCCCAGGGTCTTCTGTGTGTGCCAGAAGCCAATGTGCTTTGGACTCAACAGAAAATCAGAGACCAGAGGTTTTCTGATTTGTGTCATGCAGGTAAATCTAGGCCTACCAGGGATCACTTAAAACAAACAAACAAAAAAACTTTCCCAGTCTTTACTTCTGTGAGATCAATATTGAGGAAGGGCTAGATAGAATGTCTCTTTCTTGGTTTTGAGTATTAAAATGGGAACATGTCATATAATGGCGGCCCCGTCAGGAGCAAAGTCAGAGGGCCTGAGGCAGGCTACGGCACCATCACCACAATGCTAGTCCTCCAGGAAATCTCCTAAATCCCCCGTGAGAGAGAGAGAGAGAGGCAGAGTTCTCCAGCTTGCTGATGTGGGGACTAGGAGATCGAGAAAAATGGGGCAAGACCAGGAGGGGTTGTATATTCTACCTCTGCCAAAGTGACCTGGCTTGCCTTCAAGTCAAGTCCTCCTGGATTTGAAGGAGTCCTTGCCTTACTTGTCAAGGAAAAACTCAGTTTTTCTAAGGAATCTGAAGATGAGTGGCCCCAACTTCTATTTACATGACATAAGTGACTATTCAGAGAACACGAAAAAGCCATATGTAATGGAAGCTCCCCTAAGAATCATACAGAGTTCCAAACAGATAATACAAGTGTGTATTTAAAGAAAAGTAGAAGGCTGGTACATTAGGGGCACCCAGGCAGTAAGATGAAGACTTGTTTCCAAAGAGAAAATAGAATCAATTGAAAAAGTGAAGTCCCCAGTCCTCTCCAGTGATGCTTCAGGAAGATCCCAGACTCAGCTTTAGGGCTCAAACAACTTTTCAGGCCTATGAAACCATACACATCTCCTTGATTGTGAAAACACTTAATCTCCAGGCAAGATAGGAAACACATGTGTGTCTTCCTTTCATCTCTCTCCAGCGCAGCCCACTGGGTGGTGAATGCTCAGAGGGATTAGTGAAAAGCCTGCCTTGAGTTTTCCAGCCTCTTCCCAGTACAGTCCTCTAGTGTGGGACCACCAACTCCTCCTGGATTCAGGGCTCAAGGGATTGGCAATAGTGCGCATAGGCCTAAGGGGGTTAGGTTGTTGGTTCTGGTCACTAGACGGGTAAACAATGAGCACTAGCGAAGACCATTGAGCAGAGAAGGGGCATAATTGGAGTTGTGCTCTAGAAAGACCATTCTGCCAGCAGTGTGGAAGAATGAATTCGAGCAGGAAAAGGATGATGGCACGGAACATAGTCTTAGCTTTTCACAAAGTTCAAGTGAGGGATGATGAGAATTTGGAGTACAGAGACGATTACACGGCCCACCCATGACCACAGTTCTTGGTATCAAGAGCAACCATGGGACTTACCAACTTCCACACATGGCATGCCTGCCTCAGTGGCCTCCGTGTCTATGCCTGCCTTCTCCCAGGAGATCCTCCACATCTTCCTCAGACATGAGTCTACATGTCATAAGCATGTCTGCTTCTAACAGGTTTTAATGTGCATTCCTTATCATAAAAGACTTGTGGTGAATTTGCGGTTTTGGCACAGGGCCATTTCCTTATCCTGCTCATAACTAACCCCAGTAAGATCTCCTTTACTTCTGTCACATTTAACTTCTGGTAACAGAGATAGGCGGAACAGGGATGTGTATATGGTGACAGCCTGGCAAATAGCCTCTCTCTTCTAGGATGAGGAAGGTCAGACTCTACAGCTAAGACCAGCATCAGCAATCATCAGAAATAACAATAATAATGACAAATAATAAAAAATTACTATTACAGCTTTGTACTTTGTACTGAGCACTTGCTTTGTACTAGATTTTGGGCTGTGTTTATATACATTTAGTCATTAATTCTTGTAACAACCCCAATTAGTGAGTACCATTAGTCTTTCTATTAAATAAAAAGAAAACCAAGGCTTAAATAGGGTTTAAGAAACCTTAAATACACATTAAACTTACATAGTGTTATATGTTAATTATATCTCCGTAACGCTGCGGGGGGTGGGGGGGAACCATGCAATTTACAACATCCACACACAAAAAAGAAACCTTCTTAAAGTTACACAGGTAGGAAATGGCAGAGTAGGGTTTCAAATACAGGTCTGTCTTATTCCTGAGCCTCTGTCTTATTGAGTGACCTCATGCCACAGAGAACATTGGCACCTCATCATTTCCTGCACACATGCTAATCTATTCCTGGGGCAACCTCCTGGTGTAAAGTCAAGCTAAACCAAACTGCAAGCATTTCTTCCAGCCTAATTCAATATAGAAAGAAGAGTCTGTGCCAAGTCTCGGCAGACCCTTTTACATTTAACCCAGCACCTGAATTCTGGGTCTTGGCAGAAGGGGATTTATCAAAGGATCCAAACCAGATGAGCCCTCAGACCCACTACAGCACAGGATTGGTACAGCACCAATTCAGGTCCTGTGAGAAAGGAACAGAATGTATCCAGCACCCACCATGTCCCTCCTTCCAGAGCCTCATCCCAGTCATCTTGCAGGGACTTCCTGGCATAGACAAGTTCCTGCCTCCAATTCATGAAACGTACGAGCCAACAGACAGTCCTGGCTCAGTGAGGTTTTGTGCCTTGTCGCTAGTTATACGTGAACTCCAAGAGTGCTGGGCAGCCGTATCTGCCAAGCGAAGTGGGTCCATCAGCCAGGGTTCCAAGATCAAGCCTTCACCAGCCACAGTGCCTTGTCAGCTGAAAAAAATCACTCTCCCAAATGCAGAAACTACTGCCCGTCATCAATTAAGAGCATGTTACAAAGAACCTCTAAAAAGTCTGATGGCACAGAGAAAGTAAACAAAAGATTAATATCCAACATTTATATGCAAGCAATACATCATTAATGATCATTATAGAGAACTTGCTTAGTTCAAATGAGGTTCCAGAAGACTGGAAACGTTCCACTGTAACACCATATTTATAATAGCCACCCTGGGGAACAGCAGGCCCATCAACTTGACACAGCTAATATGCAAGGTAATGGAAATAAGTAGAGGTGAAATGGAGCCACACGGACACTGAATTATCTTGGGAGCCAAACTCCATGCAAATAATTAGAGACTGCCTGTTTATTAGCAGAGTGGAGAGGACATTCTTCAGACACCTCAGGTCACATTTTAACTTACCATTCGACACTGGCACATCACGTTGCCCTGCTACTTAAAATCACAGCAACTGGTGAATTGACAGAGGACAAAGCGCTTCTGCTGAAAACTCAGGAAAGAGTGTGTGCGCCGGCGTGGGGAAGCGACATGATGCTGCAGAAGAAGGGGGTCTGGGTTTGAGTCCCAGTCCCCAGAGACTCACTGTGCAGGTCACTTAACCTTCCCTTTTATTGGTTTCCTCAACTCTGAAATGTGGATAATATCCGCAAACCACATGTCTTATACTCTGTGTAAAGCAAAATACTGGCGCCTATTTCAAAGCGCCTGGTAGCGTATGAGCCGGGAGAGGGAAATGCAAAGGCTCCATGGGCCAAGTGGCCTCCCTGGAGCCCAGGAGGACATAGTGGGGATTTTGCAAACTGGCCAGACGCGCCATTTAAAAGGGCCCTTCAGCTCCAGCCTGTAATGCTGCCTTGAAGAAATACATGCCTCGCATCCTGGGTCCTCTCATTGTAAAGCAAAATTGGAAATAGCTCTTTTTTTTTTCTTTTTGGTATGTGTGTGAAATCTGTCAATTGTAAAACGCAGCACCTAAAAAGTTTCTACAACTCTCTTCATGACTGCCTCCTGTTCATGGCCTATTAGTTTGCAACCTCTCCCTAATGGGTCATATGTTATAAGAGCAACTAGGAATTTTATTAGTTGATAATAATGATTGCTAACATTTATAGAATACTTACTATACCAGGTACTTCTAAAAGTTATATGAAGTAGTCCCAAGAAGCCCATGAGACAGGTAATTTCATAATCCCAATTTGACACATGTGGAAACAGGGTGAGATTATCACTGGCTAGAGTTAACTGGATTTTATGGAAGCCTTATTTTTTAATTTTAATTCAGCAGAGGATGTGGTGTAGGAACCCCTCCCCCACCCCCGGCTCTCAACTTTTCTTAACAAAACCCTTCCCCAATGACGGTTCTAAGGAAATATTTTCTCAAAGCATAGTTAACTGTAGATATTGCCTATAAAGAAGTACAGAGAATTTGTCCACATTTCGTCTCACACATTTACTTTTCTTTAGATTATCCTAACCCACGGAGTTAGTAAACCAAATAAAACTAGCAATTCATGTTTATTTAGCTGGGCAAAGCAGGGAGCAGCCAGGGAAGGCAATTTCTTAGCTTGACTCAGATATCAGAGCTAGACATGAAGTGGAAAAGGTAAGCTGCCCGACTGTGACGACTTCAAATACAAGGTCACTGAGTCGAGAGGTGGTGCCATGTTTCACCTTCTTATTAGTGTGAATGAAAGACTCCACCAGAGGTCTTCTGTCCTGGAAAGTCCTATCCAGAGGTGGTCTTTAAATTCAAGAAAGGTCTAGGAATAAAGAGAGGGGCCACCTACTGGAGAGAAGGCCTCTATTTCTACATGAGCCGTCGCAACCAGGTGATTATCTGAATGGTGAATGAAATACGACCTTACTGTCCCCGTCTCCTCCCTCGGTCAACCTCTGTCAATGCCTCTGCTTATCCACGAGACTGCCGGACAGGAAACGAAAAACAACTGAAACGCAGTGTTGTTCCCTGTGGGACAATTAGCAGAAAATGATCCCTTGCGATTACCGGAAAAGAGCTAACAACAAAAGAGACGTCTGGTAAAACCTAAAGTCCTGAAGCACGCAGGACCTATTGCTTCCCAGCCTGCGCTTCTGTTCCTACCCTCGGAGGGCCGCCCCTCCGCACACTCGGGGTTTCTCGGCCGGCCCTCTGCAGCATTGGCCTGCAGCTGGACACGGGCGGCTCCCAGGCGATAGAAGGCAGAGGGAGAACTATCAGAAGGAGCTGGCAACTGAAGGGCAGAGTGAGGGGAAGTAAGGAACGGAGTCTTACCAAGGGTCAGTGTGTGGCCCTTGGCTGATTCCGCCGCACACGAGGGACGCGCTTGCGCGGGGAGAAAACAAAGTGGCAGCCCAGACCCAGAGGAGCCTCCGGTCACCTCCTCCCTGTCCGTGCGGCTTGGGGCCCGCGTCCCTTCTCTTCCCGTCCCAGGCTGAGTGCTTCCCCAAGGAACCGGGGAATTGGAACAGGATGTGTGTAAACCTGCCCCCCGCCCCGGGGGGGAATGTGAAACAAAAGCAAAACAAGAAAAGAAACTTCCCTTCACGTGCCCTTCACCAAAAGGGCATTCATTCTGAGAAGCGGAGCGTTCTCTGAAAATGGCGCTTCCTTGGCCTGTGAGGGGGAACTAGTCAGTAAATTCTCAGAAGCAACGACAAAAGAAGAGTCTTGGGATTAGGACGACTTGTAGGTAGCCGTGATATTCATCATGAAAACGGAAATGATAACCACTGGAAAATTCCCCAAGAATAGGTTATGCTGGGACAGAGGGGAGAATGGTACTGATTTTTTTTTTTTTAAAGGAGCAACCTGCCTCCCATCAGCGTCCCCCAAAACGACAGCCTGTGGGTCTTAAGCCCTTTCCAGAACATTCGATTGTGTAAGTATTTACAGAGCTTTGGTATGTGCCCGGCACTAGGGTAGGTGTTGTTTTTTTGGGTTTTTTTTTGAGTGGCCATTAAGAGAAAGCTTTTTCCAGCAGAATCAGATCTATAAACACAACAAACTGATGGCTGCCAGAGGAAAGGGGCTGAGGGGATGGGCGGGATGGGTGAAGGCGAGTGGGAGCTCCAGGCTTCCAGTGATGGAATGACTAAGTCACAGGGACGGAAGGCACGGCATAGGGAAATGGTATTGCAATAGGGTCGTATGGTGACAAATGGTGGCGACACTTGTGAGCACAGCATAAGGTATAGAGAGTTTGAATCATTATGCTGTTACACCTGAAGCTAACGGAACAGTGTGTGTCAACTATACACACAGAAAATTTTTTTTAAAGAGAAGACTTTTTTCAGTAAGCAAAGGCATCACATTGGGAATGGAGCCACTAGAATCAGGACTGGTTTTCATGATCCTTGAGCTTAATGAGAGATTTAGGTCCTGGTCCTCGATCCAAGATGGGAGAACTGTCTGGTGTACACTCCAGAAGTGGGCATCGCACGGAGTGAGGGCTTTGAAGTTATCTCGGGTCCCAAAGAAGTCACTGGGCTCTCAGACAACTTGCAGCCCACTGCAGGCCCCAGCCTGATGCTCTGTGGAGCGCTAGACCCAATTAAACTGGGAACTGCTTTGCAAGTGCCAAGTGTCAGGCAACTTCCAGTGGATTTGGAATGAGGAGTAGAGGCAGGCCCGGAGCAAAATGAGCTGAGTAGGGAAAGGGGAAAATAGATTCCGAATGTAAAAAGCAGGGTTCTTTGATGGGCTGAGGAACTGACACATGGAAAATGTAATGCATTATTGACAAACACGTATGCTGGCTGCAAAAATAATTAACACAAGCAGAAAAGAAATAGGAATGAAATGGAGCAGAAAGACTTTGAAAGATTGTGAAGTGGCTGCTGAAATTGCCAAGCTAATGTCAGAGAGATGATTAAAATTTTCCAATAGAACAGGTGAATGGGTAGTTAGGAGAGTGTGACGTAAACCAAGAGAGAGTGGATCATTATATGAATCTGCACTGAGGTACTAATCAGCATTGTATGTGCAACTTTGTAGTGCACATTTTAGCAGATGGAGGAAGCTCTTAAAAGCTGATAGCTAAAGCGAGTCTGGCTGCCTTTCTACTCCGTAATAATGGTCCCTGGAATGGGTACTTGTTCCAAGCGAGCACTGCAGGACCAGTTCTCAGAATAGAATTCCAGACATATCAAGATGCTCACAAAGTAAAAATCTCTGCAAAACTCTAGGGTGAAGGGAGAGGAAGGGGAAAAAACAGGTTTCTGTCTTCCTAAGCAGAGGTGCCTGGATGAACAGGCTCTAAACAGATAAGCTGGAGGCTCAGTAATCAGCACTCCAAGTCTCAAAGTAAAGATCAAGTAGCAACCAGGAGAGATTCTTCTGCAGGCCAAACTGTATGCAGGCACATAGGCGTGCACACACATTCTTGTAGACACTGTATTGCCACAATAACAAAACCAATTAGATGGCGGATTGTGGGTATGTTAAAAGGGAATAATTCTTCATGGTCAGAATGATTTTTTCGCTCATTCAACAGAAAAAGACTCTTATTTTTTATTTGTTGGCAAAGCCAAATTAGAAAAAATATATATCTTTACAACCACAGGAGACAAATGAGTGATACCAAATATCACTAAAAATGCTATTAATCTACAGTGATATAAAATTACCATCTCAGCACAAAGAAAGCCTATATAATCTGAATTTCTCTAGCATCATAAAAACGAATGAGAAGCGAAATTGAGAGTAAGTATGCTTTTGAGATGCTATTAAGAGTTACAAGCATTGTTAACAAATGTGGCTAGACAGGCTGGTGATTTACCTTGAGAAACAAATTTATAGAAACACAGAAAATTTCCAAATGGAACCAACTCATTGCTCTTCTCGTTGGTTGATAACACCTTGGAGGGTGTTATTCTCCTTTCTTAGATATTTAAGTGTGGATGATTAGCCATTGACCTTATGGATTATTTCCCCCTGTTTTCATTTGCTCATGTTCTGCACATTTCAGAAGCCAAAAGTAGCGTGGGGTGGGGGAAGGATGTGACAAGGAAGAGAATACAGGTCAGGAGTTTCTTCTTCAGGGACCAGACGAGTCCCAGTGATCCCACTGGGTGACCAGTGGGGACCACAAAGCACTGTGGGCTCCTTGGCTAGCGTACCTCCCCAAATGTGAACAAGGCCGCACTGTCTCCCCTCATCTCTTACTCCGTCTGGGGGAGGGAAATATCAGCCCGATTCCAGGATGTTTCACAAGCCTCTGGAAGAGCTGGAAGAGGGTAATGGATGGCCAGGTCATTATCTGGCCCGAAGTGGAGGGCAGCGGCCTTGGGCTATTTATTGACTGGGTGGGAGGCTAATGAGGACAGGGAGGAGGACGGGTTGAGTAAGGTAAAAAGATAGAGAAGTGGAAATGGGAGAAATGAGTGTTTCCACTTCTTCCATATATAACAAAAGGGAAAGAAATAAACTCATCACCACCACCAACTCCACTTGGGGAAATTTAGAAAAAGACATGTGACAGTTTTCAACTGGTCTCAAAGGTGATGTGGGAACAGTATCTTAAGGTGGTAAAGTTCCACCAAGATGCTACAGGTAAGCTCAGTTTGCTGCTTGCCAGAGGAAAAAGCATGATAACGATAGTTTTTTCCTTTTCATTGCTGCCTTTTCTACATAGGTTTTACCATCTAAATGTAATACCAGGTAATATTGTTACTATATGTAATACTAGATACAGGACATCTCTGGGAGATGAGGAGGCACATCATACTGATGGGAAAATACGGTCTCAGGGCACTACAGTGTCCCGCCCAGAGGCACATAATTAGAACAAGCTTAATCCAGAAATAGAACTGAAATCCTACTCTGATCCATGTCCTTTCTACGAAACCCTACCAGGCACCTAGCAACCCTTTTGGCAGAGACACCAGCCTTGAGGACACAGGGATGCTGGGCATGGCCTTCTGAGTCCTAGCAGAAGTGAACAGAAGGGACAGATTCCAGTTGGTGGCACCTGAAGCTTCAATTTACAGGGCCTTCTTTAAGAAAAAGAATTTTAAAAGATGAATAAAAAACCAGGTATGAATGGAAAAATTAATTTGAATGGGTAAAGAAATTGCATCAAATCAGAAATTTTATAACACTGACAAGTACCACAAATTTCCAAAAAATCCAGAAAAATAACCGAAAAACAGAAAAATATTTTTATTAGTTTATTAGAACTGATACAACTCTGTAATGCTGGTTTTCCTACATTTCTTGTCTTCATACTCTTTGATTGCCTCTTTCTATAATAACGATTTTGTAATATTTCCTAAAAAAAGGATAGACAAGTAATTCAGTCTTTCCTCCAGTATGATTAATCAAAATGTGTTTATTATTGATGGTTTTAAAAAGTGATTCTTGCTTCAGCCTTTTATGGCAATGCCATACCTGTAAATTCCTCAGCAGTTTTGTGCTTGAGAGGTGTTTCTTACCTGAGGCCACAGCTTTTAGAGACTTGATCAAGCCGGGAAGTACCCCTCCCCACTTTCCAGTCCCAAGTCCTCACCTCCCTCTTCCTCATCAGGCCTGATCCGCGAATAGAGGTCCGGATGCCAGATGGCCATAAAGACCAGGTCAAAGGTGGTAATGAGCAGTGCCTGGTTCCGTTACTTCTAGTTGAAGGCAAAGCTGGGCCAGGATGCTCAAGGTGGCCCACCAGAAGAAGGTGTCATTAGGGACCAGGTGGCTGGAGAGATTGTGCCCAGCGTGCCAGCCCAGCCAGCAGCCCCAGGACCACCACAGGCAAGGGCAATGATGCCCCCAGGCTGAGGCGACGCTCTTTGTCTCCTAGATCAGGTGCGTGCTTTCTCCTGCAGGCAGCCCCTGTGCCTTGGAAAAGACCTTGAATTTTCAGCTTCTCCAGCTATGCTGACTCCGCCTCTGGTCGGCTCCGGCCACATTATGAAATGGAAGCTTCGTTTTCAGGACCTTGCTTTCTCTTTGGAGCATTACCTGTTCTTGGAATGTAAGTATAGTAGAAATTCACAGATGGAGCATTTGTAGTAGTAAGTTTTGAAGCTCAAAGAAACTTTTCTAACCTATCAATAATAAACATTCAAATTTTGATCAATCTTGTTAGAGGAAAGACTGAGTTATCTTTCTATTCCTCCCATAGTAAATATTACAAAATTGTCACGTGAAGAGTCAGTCAAGGAGTAGGCAGCCAAAAAAGTGTAGGGAAAAGAAGTATTGTAGCAGGGTGGCCCCCTCAGCAGCTCCGGAACCCAGAGGAGATAAGGAGGTGCCCCCATCACTCTCGAGGTACTCCCAACCCTATAGAGAATTGCTCTTGGCTTCCTGGGAAAACTCATTAAGAAATGTTTCCCTTTCAAATAAATGCCTGGGAAACATTTAAAGTGCCTCATACTTGGGCGACTGAATTTAGATCAGAAATATTAGGACAAAAATCCTCAATATTTTAAGGAACATAGCTGTAACTGTGGTATTTCACGAAACCAATAGGGAAGATACTGTGATGTTCGAGACTATCCCCTCAATTAGGCCAAGAAACAGACCCACCCATCGCAGGTATGTCTACAGCCAACAACAAATTTTGTAACAGATGTTATAACCTTTCCATTGGTCCTGATTTCCTTACCGATTAGAAAGGGAACGGGACTGTGGTTATACTTAGCTCAAAGGATGTGAAAGCACCTACCACAGTGCCCTACATATGTGCTTAATAAATGGTATTTCCTTCCCAGGGCTTTACAATACAGGCTCTTGAATTTTACAGACAGTGTTCTGTGGTGTCTTTCATCTTTACTAAATGCTCCATTTATGCAACTTGAGTTCCTGCTGGAACCCAAGAGACCCCATTGTTTTTAAGGCCACACTGATTCCTGACTTTTGCTTTATCTTCTTCACCCAAAGACCAAACCCTGAACTCCTGCTTCCACTGTAGAGTGCCTGTTTTGTGTGATGTTGACACTAATCCAGAGGACAAATGAGCTGACAATGTTAGATCATTTCTTCACATAGCTTTTGATGTTCAATCTTCCCTGAAAGACTGGCTACACATCTCCGAGGGGAGCATGAGGCACCATGAGATATGCCTACTATTTTCTCTCATACCCAGACTTTTCCAGGCTGCACATATTTCTAATTCTAGAAGTGCCTATGAGCATTTAGGGTCATGCACCGACATAGTCAATGGTCTATGCAAAGCTGTCCATGTGGGATCAGATCACACATGCTCAATTATTCTTTGAGTCCTTTCCTTTGAAATGGATGCTTCAATGCTTCAAAGTTTTCTGATATCCAGCAATGTACTTTTCCAGACCTCTTCCTAAACTATGTCAATTTTAAGGTCTACAGTAGGGTTTTTATCTGGTTTTGAATGCTGAATGTATCTGGCTCATTTATTTTATTATTTTGTTATTATTATTTTATTATTATTATTATTATTATTATTATTCTGTGTATGCTCATAAAGGGGCAGGGGACTGGGGAGGAGAAGGCAGGTAAGGTAGAATTCTAGCTCAAAACAAGTTGATTAAAAGGTAGTGATTGTCTTTCAGATCCTCAGCCTCACTCTCAATCTGAGACCGTTGTTTCCAAAGGCGGAAGGAGATGGCTCAGAAGTAAATGGGCAGCACTGCTGGGATGTAAAAGTGATCGGCATGGGCACAGCCCATATCAGCAGGACCTTCTGAATGGAAATGGAGCTTGCGTTCCTATCATGTCGTGTCGTGTCATGTCATGTCATGTCATATATTATGGCTTCCTTCAAATTGCTCTGTGTTCCTAAACTTAAAGGAACAAGGAAAATGCTTGCAGAAATGCTAACTCGAAGAAATAGGCTTGTGGGGGCATTAGTATAGCACCTTGAGCTCTTTGGAGTCAAGGCACTGGCTCAATTTTCCTTGCTAATAAATGTTTTGGTCACAAACTCATACCCAATTCCATTATCTGTGCAATGCATAAATATTCCTTTGGTTTGTAGCAAGACCATTTGGTATTAAAGTTATTGGAAAACTACTGATCAATTACTAAGATACATCCTAATGAGAAATAAAGCCTAGACATGACCCTACAAGTAAACAGATGGTTAAAAATAACTCCGCAGTTGGCAATTGGAGTAAACCTTAGAAATAATTTCATCCAATCCAGTCATCTTACAGATAGGGGAACTGAGGCCCAAGTTGCTCCTGTGATTTGGTCAGAGAAAGCAGCAAACGAGCATTAATGTCCAAATGTTCTGATGTCTACTTGAAGCTAAGACGTGATATGATAATATTTGTACACTGTGCTGGAATGAACTGGGGGGGACTTGAGGACACCTATACAGCCTAGGTGAAAACACTGATTACATTTTTTAAAATATTTTATTACTATGATAATAAAAATAAAATACAGAGCATTCAAGATGGGTATTAAATATTAAATTCATATAAAATCTCAAATAAAATCTTTTCCAAAAATGTTAATAAGAAAGTTGTGCTTGCTTCCATGCACATAACTGTTTTATACCAAGTTTTATGTTTGAAATGGCTACAAGCAAGTCCTGATCAAGTCTTTTTAACGATCTCTTCAAATTCTTGATAGTCACCATTGATGAGAAACTTGGTTCACACAAGTAGGTGATAAAAAATTTAAAGCCATTTTTTACAGCCATTCAAAAATTTACAACAGTTGAAATTATCTTTAAAGAACCTAAGAGTTCTTCTTTTTTATTTTCTTTGACCGATGTAGATGTTGAAATTTCTTGTGATAACGGAAATGAATTTCAAATCCAGTCAAACTTTTCCGTTCCAAGTCTTTGAAAAGAAAGGCGCTTGAAAGTGCAGAATGTGCACACAGGGCTCGAGCCCTTGCCCGGCCACTTGTGTGGACTCCACTAAAAGGGCAGACCTGTACAAATGGGCATAAGTGACCAAGATATGTGAAGAAAGAGGTGCAGGGCTACCTTCTGAGCTAGGCCTCGCAGGAGTTCCCACCTGGCCTCCCCGCCTCCCCATCTCCCACTCTCCACCCAGACTTGGACCGCACCTCACGTTCCTGTTCCACAGGCCCCTGCAACAGGAAGTCTCTAGCATCTCTGCAGCCCTTTTGCCCACAGGAGGCAGCAGTGAGCTCTGCAGCAGACAGTTGCGGTAGATAGCCAATTTCTCTCCATTTGCAGAGAAACTCACGGTTTTAGCCATCGGTAGGGAATATGGGGCATGCCCAACAGAGCCCCCAGGCTGCTCTTGGCGAGTCCTGGACTGATGAGCAGCTTGGGACCTCAGTTACCCCAGGCCTCAGGCACTGAGGGTTTACTCGTTCACAGTACACCTGTAACCTTTTCCAGCATAGCAATCAGGAAGCCCAGGGAGGTGCAAAAAGCTGGTGTATGTCTGCAAGTGACAGGCTGGGGCCAGACAGGATTGTCTGCCACTCAATCTGTCTTCTCTCACCTCTCCATTAATAATCTGGCCAACATACTCTCCTTGAGGATGAAAGTAAGGTCTCCTCAGTTCTCTCTCAGCAAATGTGGTAGTTTGACTTCCCTCGTCTAATAAATAGTGGTCCTAGAAATTCATACAATTAGTATCTAATCGAAATTTTATTTTGCAAATAAATTAATAATACTAAATCTTATTACCCCCACTTCTCAGAGAGATATCTCAGAGAGCTGACTGCTTTCTTTCCACAGATGCTCAATGTCAGTGAGAACGGCACCACTGACCACTGTAAAAACAAACATCATTATGGATAGAAAAATAAAATCAAGTAGTTTCTTTTACAGTTTTCTGCCCCAACTCCATTCATTATCTGAATGCATGTGCTTCATCCATTTCCATTTCCTTGGGCTGAGCAGTTTATGTCATCAAGAACTGCAACCTGCACTAAAAATGCCCTTCTCCCATCTTTCTTTTTAAAAAGAGAAACATTTTTTCCCCGTGGTTGGGAAGAAGTGCTGAGTGGACAGCCCTACGGCTTCTGTTTATCCTGTGAGCAGCTATGGGCACAAATCAGCACCCAGTTTCTCCTGATTTCTGTGTGGAACGATGTCCTTCAGGGACCCACTCTTGGGGCCACGAGGGTGATGTATTCCCTGCTGAGAGCAGAGGGAGCGGCAGCCAAATTCTGACCCTGATCCGTGTTCAGCACGAGCATCGGGCCACTGTGCGCCCAGGGCGTGCACTGCATGGGAGCCCCACCACTCACAGCTCCATTCACACCCTTCGGGGACCCCAGCATTCTGCTCACTGGCTGTGCCCTGTAAACACTGTACAAGCACATTCCTTGCCTTTTTTCTTTGCTCAGTCAGCAGTTCCTATAACACGGTAATGTTATACCACTAACTATCCCCGATCTCAGTGGCTTGAAAGAACCATCATTGTATTCTCACTCAAACATTTGGATTTGGCTGATCCGGGCTCGCTTCAGCTGGCCTTGATTTCAAGCCACAGATTGGGTCCAGATCAGCTCGACATGTTTTTTTCATCCTCTTTAGACCACCAGACGAGCCTTGGTATTTTCTTCTCGCAGCAGAAGCCCAGCTGCACGAGCATATTTTCCATCTCTGCTGGTGGCATGTCTGCTAATATTCCATGGGGCAAGACAAGTCACGGGGCCACGTGCAACATCAGTGGAGTAGGAAAGTACAGTCCCCCATGAAGGTATCCAGAGAGGCAGGAGTGGGAGGTGGGAGTATTTGCTGACCCATCATCTAACCCACCACATACCAAATCCAAATTACAGGACCAATAAACACGCCATCAGGATGGAGTCAAGCCTGAGACAGTCTGCTCTAAGAGGTTTATGTGAAGGAATACATGTCTCATATTGTACAAATATTTCACATCAAAGCATTACCACTTGGCTTCTTGGTCAGCTCACAGCTGATCCTGTTTGGAACAGTCTGGACTCGCCCAGTGAGGGACCCGGGTTTCCAGAACCAATGCAGCCTGGTCTTTAAAGAAATCACTCCTTTCTTCTCTGACTTGTACTCCCTGCTGTTGGAATTGCCTAGGCTCCAGAACCTTCTGTATACTTTCTTTCTTCCTTCCAATCTCACCCCATTTCCAGCTCTTCTGCCATCTGAACAGACTTCTTTCCAAGTCCCAGGCCACTTCTGGGGAAGTCTGGGATGCCTTTGCAAACACAAAGAAAGAAGAAACAGAGATCCTTTGCTAACGCCCTTTTCTTCTTCCAGCTCAATGTGTGTGTGTGTGTGTGTATTTACAGCATGCGTGTGATACACCATGCTCTTATCACTGGTGATGGAGCAGAAGTTAAACACACATAAATGGCAACCACCTGCATAGTACTTGCCCCTCCCTTCAGGGGAGGAAAGTTACAGCATTATCTTTGGGCCCCCCTCACCTCTATTGTTCTGCACTGCCTTTGGTCTGAAATAGTCCCATGGAAGTCTCTTTCACAGGGACAATGACATAGTGAGTAGTCACATGTTTAATTTTTCAGAGTCAGTATTTGCAGAAAACATGAGCACAGCAGGATACTGCCTTGGAGTTGTTGATTAATGCCTTTCTGAAACTTCCCTTCTTTAAATTTCCTTTTTATTTTCAGCTCGTCATTAGTTTCGTAATGGGGTGTGTACCTGTTTGTGTCACTACATTATCTTATTGCCCCAAAGCCTGGCAAGGACCATGGTGAGCTGTGATTCAGGATCAAGTCAAAGAGACCTTCTCCTTCACAGCCTGGTCCGTAACCAGTAAGAATGATAAGAATGACTTAACCCAGTGCCCTTGGGAAACAGGGACCAGCTGTAGGCACCTGAGAGAAGCAGTGTGGAACCGATATCATCTCCAACCTAGATGATGGGGTTGTTTGTCACCTGTTTAGAAAGCTGAAACACCACCATGAAGTAAATGGTTCTTTGATACCCATTTCACATGCCAAACAAAGGAGGCACAGGGACAGATGAAGTGACAAGTAAGAGTCGCACTGTGAATCCGTGGGAGCCCTGAGTGACCTTTAGGAGTCTCTGCTTCTCAGGGCATCGAGATCCTGGCTCGAGACTAGACACTACGAATCTTTCATTGTGCAAATCCCTTTCCGATGGCTTTCAGACAGGAGCAGTGGAATTGAGAAAATATCAGAAAAGTTGTTCTGTAAGAGGAAGGCAAGCCATTTTCAGTCCCCTGACAACTTTCCATTCCTCCTTTCTAGAAGGTGTAGACAAATTTTCATCACAAATCCTCGGGGCCATCGGTTTTCCATCCCATGTGCTACGACATGAGATAGAGAATTTTCATTGTTGTGTGACTGTTTGTATGATTGCTTATGTAGCTTATAGACCTCAGAGAAATGTAATGTTGATTTACCTCAGATATTAAGACTTGACCCTATTTTATATTTATTTCCAAAAATGTAAAGTCTGAGCATCTTAGCTTGGAATCATCAAGTGCCAAGAAATTAGTCTACTAAAGTGGCTCATAGAACTTGAAACAATTATAGTTTCTCCCAAAGCTGAAAAAAAGAACTTTTTAGTCAAGGCCATTCAGCCAAGCTCATGTGAAATGAAAATTCCATTACATTTTCTAAAACCTTTTTGCTGGGCAAGAGGTAAAAATAAATTTAGAAACCCATGAAGAAACCTAAAAGTCATTTAGACAGGTTTCTCTGGGCAAAGGCCTTCCAGCAGGTCTCTGCCCATTACTGGAAGTCAAAACATCTAATGTCCATTTACTCTTGAATCTTCTTTATTCCCCACCCAGAGCTCACAGTCGGCCTGTTTCTAATTCCTCTGTGCCAGCATATCTATTAATGTCCCAAGTGGCTTTCTTTACAGCCGTGTGATCATCTGTGTATTATTAACTAACCGCAAATTAAAGTCATTACTTGGTGCTTAATTTTATGTAACATTTCTTTGTAATGTGTACAAAAGAAATTTGTTTTTACAGGAGTTTGGTAAATAGCATGTGCCATGATTAATTAGAGAATTTAATGGGTCTGTTGATCTGAAATTAAATTTGGTGCAACAATTTTCTTTAAAAATAATTTTTTAAATGACATTTCAAGGTGTGTGAGCTTTTAAAAAAATGAAACATCTTGCACTGGTGGTCCTTATGTCCCACTGCAGATCTGTTGGACTTTACCTGCTAAAGGACTCATTTTTATGTTTCTCAAATCTATAGACACTCTAAGGAACAGCAACATTCAAATAGCTATTTTAAATCCTTTTTGGACCAAAGTAGGGGGGTAAATGAACAAACTAACAAGCTAATTCTTAAATACTTGGAGGTTCAGTCATCGTTCAGTATAGTTCACTGCCCTCTAGCTCTTGTGCTCTTCCTCTTCTTCAGACACATCAAATGTATTCCTACCTCAGGGCCTTTGCATGCGTTCCTTCTGCCTTGACATCTCTCTGCCTGAGTCTTCATGTAGCTCAAATCTTAGACAGGGACAGGGCGCCTGGCTCCCTCAGTCGGTGGAGCGAGTGACTCTTGATCTCAGGGTTGTGAGTTCGAGCCCCACGTTGGGTGGAGAGATTACTTAAAAATAAAACCTAAAAAAAAAAATCTTGGGGACTTCTCTGACCATCCAAGCGGAGAAAGTTCCCTGCCCCAGTCCCTACCACATCACTGTGTTTAAAGTTTTATTCACAGAATAAGTCTCTCTCTGACATTATCTGGCTTTTATTTGTTCATTACTTTTCCTCTGTCTCCTCCTAGGAAGGTAAGATCCTTGAGAGCAAAAACCTGTCTACCTTATCCTCCCTGTATCTCCAACACCTAGAACAATGCCTGGCACATTAATCAGTGTTTCATACATCTTTATGAAATGAACAGATGAATGTCATTGCTCTCACAAACCCCTAAAAATAGCCATGCTCCTGACTGAGAAAGAGCATAATTGGCTTTAAAATTTTTCTTGAAAAAACAGAAAGAGAAATTCAGTATTTGTTGGCTAGGCATGAGATGCATTGGAAAGAAATGAATAATTAAAATGTGAACGAATTAAAAGCTGGGAAGGACAGGAATAAAGGTTTAACTAACTGCTTAGCTTGCACAAACACCAAGTACTGACCAAGAAGTGAAACTTTGGATCCTTCTATCTTTATAAGCCCAACAAGCAGTCTGAACAGTTCCCATTAAAAGAATTATGCAGGCCACTGTCCTTGCTGATAATAAACTACAAGATCTGAAGTTTCTTTCAATTGTCTTATATTTAAAGCAGGATTCTGAAGGTTGAGATGATGTTTCACAGTACAGGGATATGAGGAAGAAGAGGCTGCAAGAATGTAACAGAGTCCTCACCAAGAATAAAAACTAAGAGATATAAATTTCCATGCTCAGTGTCATACTATGTTGATGTTTTGTTTTTTTTTAAAGATTTTATTTATTTATTTGACAGAGAGAGACACAGCGAGAGAGGGAACACAAGCAGGGGGAGTGGGAGAAGGAGAAGCAGGCTTCCCACCGAGCAGGGAGCCCGATGCGGGGCTCGATCCCGGGACCCTGGGACCATGACCTGAGCCGAAGGCAGACGCCCAATGACTGAGCCACCCAGGTGCCCCGATGTTGATGTTTTTATACTTAAAATACACTGAAGTCTCTTTCCCAAGACTGCTGTGCCTTTAAAGCTCTTCTACAATTCAACGTGAAGTCTGTATCAAACCAATAATAATAATAATAATACGGGCCTAGCAGTATTAATAAGATTTTATTTCCCAATCATGAGTGGGGTCTGGAAAATGTTTATTTTCTGATTTTCTGAATGTGCTTAGAGTGAAAGGAAATCTAGGTGGCTCAGTGAGCAATGAGTTAGAATTTCCTTATGTTCAAATACCATCTCTACCATTTATTAATTGTAAACTTTGGCAAGATATTTAATTTCTCTGAGTCTCAGTTTTCTCATATGCAAAATGGGTCTGATATAACTCATGTGGATTACTAACTGGCACTAACTCCCCAAACTTTGCCTCACCCAACCAATCCAGAGTCGAGACCCGGCCACTTCAGGCTGTAGCAGTTCCCGGCCCGCACGGAGCCCCGAGGACTCCCCTGGAGCCAACACCTGTCCATTAAGAGAGACTTAATTCATTAATCCTAATGAGTGGACCTTGTGTGGAACCTGACCCAAGCAAAGCAAATGCTTTGTTATGTTCTGTTTTGTTTGAAGGAAAACAGGATCGGTAGGGTGTTCCTAGAAGGAAATCTGAAAGAATGGAGAGCATTGGGGTAGAGAGGTTGGGAAGAGCGGGGGTGCAGGCCAAGGAGGCAAATGTGGGATCTCCTCGCTGCCCATACTCATCTCAACCTCATTTAGCTCTCGTCTCCAATTAGCACCGCAGCGAAATGTTTTGGTTTAAGTAGAATCTTAGAATAGGGATCCAGAAAAAGACCAGCTCTATTAAATCATGCCCTCCATTTCAACTAGAGATAAAACAGGAGAGAAAGGAGACATAGCTCCAAATTCAATTCTATCTTCAGCTATGCTTTATAGAGAACTTCTGTCATTCACAAAAGAGATGTAGCTTCCCCAGGGGAGACAGCAGGTGTACATTTTCTCTCAAGGTTATTTAATTGCTGTCAGGAAGACATATGATTAACAAAACCAAATGCTGGAAATATGAAGTATAGACAATTTTAAAGTTGTTTATATAGTTGATTGCAGTATAACATACAATGTGTTTATATGCCATAAACCTGCCTATCACAAACTATTTCCACACCTGTGCATCTGCATTAAACAGCCCACTGCTTAGCTGTGCATAAATCCCCTGCTGAGAGAATGGCCAGCACCCAGCAGAACCTAGCTTCCCCTAATGGCCTCTCAGTTACCTTCTACACACCAGCTTGGCACCAATGAAGCTGAGGCCTAAGGCCTGCTGACCTGTAGCATCCTCTGCTGCGGTGAGAGCCCTCTGAGCTCCACAAAAGGAGACCAGCCTGAAAATGACAGGCCTTTGGGGGTTCCTCACTGTCCTTTACAGCATTGCTACTCAAAACGGGGCCTGCTATGGTAATCTTGGTTACCGTGCAGAGATGAGCCAAGCATAGAATCGAGAGAAAGCATTTAAAATGTTGAGAACCATTTGGCAGGATGAGTTTATGTCTGTTGAATCTAATAAAAAATGGGACTTGAATTTTGTGTGTACTGGTTTTTTATTCCATTTTAAGTTATTTTTATTCCCCTTCCAAAATATCAGGCTGTGACAGATTGCTAATTAAAAAAACAAAACAAGGGAGCCTGGGTGGCTCAGTTGGTTAGGCGACTGCCTTCGGCTCAGGTCATGATCCTGGAGTCCCTGGATCGAGTCCCGCATCGGGCTCCCTGCTCGGCAGGGAGTCTGCTTCTCCCTCTGACCCTCCCCACTCTCATGTGCTCTCTCTCATTCTCTCTCTGTCAAATAAATAAATAAAATCTTAAAAACAAAAACAAAAAAACAAAACAAAAATTTATCTTTCACTATACGTAATTGGAGAAGCACTGCCTGAAGAGTGATGGCCCCCACACATGCTGTATCCCAAAGCTTCCCCTTGACAGTCTTGACAGTTCCAAGAGGCAGCCAATGGCAAAAGTGTGGACTTAGGAAGATGGACTTCCCAAAGAGTCAAAGAGTCACTCCTAAGTGAGAAGCAAGCATGTAATCTACACAGGTGTTAGGTCCACACCAGGGGTTGGTAGATCTCATGACACCAGCCCAGCTGACCCCTGGTCACAGCATAACCCTTAGTCTTTCCAACAGTACCAGTAGTGTAGTAATGGCAGAAACAGTAGCTGTCAAGACTTACATAGGACTTAACTGTGGTGCAGCTACTGTCCTAAAAGCTCTAGGTATACCAGATGACAAGTGGTTCCTCTCTTTGGAGTGACATATATGCACACCTATATGTGTACACTGGGAAGCATAGCATCATGAAAATTTGCTAATGACTGACCCCTTATTCAGGTATTTCAAGACATCATGCCAAGTATACTAGACACTTATTAAAGAATAGAAAAATAATGCCCAGGAAATAAGAGTTTTGTGTTCAGATATTGGTCATAGAGCTCAGCTGGAAAAAAAATTTTTAACACAGAAACAGCACTCCATCTTGGAAAATATGGGGATAGTTGGAACTATGTTTTTTATTTTTTCGTTGTTGCACTTGGAAATTCTCGGGCAGGAAGCAGAGATTCACAAAATACATGTAAGAGGCAAACACAACAACACAACAAAACTTGCTTCACAGTAGAGAGAGGTTATCTAGTACCAAATTTTTCATTTACTAGTTTTCTCCCCCCAGATAGGTTGTAAGACTGAGGCACAGTTCAGATATTTCTGTACTCCTTGCCCCTTTTTGAGGTTTAATAAATATTCAAATTTTAGGAAGTCTGTATTTCACAAACAGAATCTATTTGCCCTTGAAAAATGAGCCTTCTTAGACTCTGTGTAAGGGCAGATGTATTCTGCCCTCTCCTGTGATCTCTGCTATATCCAAAGCTACCCCACTGCTGTTGGCAGCCAGATTCCCTACTTGGCTTTGGGGTGGTCAAAATAAGTTAATCACACATAGATTTTTTTAGTACATCAATGTAGGGAGGGATCAAGGAGTTCACACTGAGGAAACCTAAGTAGGGGAAACGTTAGCTTCTCCCTCATGTTTCCATGGCCTTTGTCTTTCCTTGGATTCTGGGGACAATCTGAGGCTCAACTTCGTGGGGTTAATGGATGTTCCCAAACCAACATGAGCAGGCATGGAGATGTTTTCTCCCAATTGACTAAAATCTCTTCTTCTTCCCACCATTTAAAAACCCAAATGGTAATGCTAAAGCCCAATCAATTAATATTCATTGGAAGCCCATAACATTCCAGAGCCGTGATTCCTGCCCCTAATTAACCATGAATCTTAAGAGACTCTTCTCCACATTAACTCTCTGTGCCCTTCGAGATGAGGTCATGGGTGTAGGCATCCTCCTATAGGCAGAGAAGAGAAAGAGCGGGCCTCCAAGGCGACTCGGTGAAAGACACAAGGTGAATTAGTGAAAAGACAAGAAGAGAAGGGTATCTGTTACTTAGTGGGGATGTTTCCAGGAGAGAATGTCCCAACTCGTTTCATTGTGTTATTTCTCATGTGTCTATAGTAACAAGAAGTAGGCATTATAAATGCCTTCAAATAATTCTTGGGGTGCCTGGCTGGTTCAGTCGGTGGAAGGAGCGACTCTTGATCTCGGGGCCATGAGTTTGAGCCCTGCGTTGGGTGTAAAGATTACTTAAAAAATAAAGCATTTTAAAAAAATTGTCATTTTACCTTCCCAACAAAGTAATGAGAAAGATATTAATATCTCCATTTTATAGATAAGGACACCAAAACTTAGGAAGAATAAGTCTTCGTCCCCACAGTCATACATATTAGAGCAGAGCCAGGACCTTAACTGAAGTCCTTTGCCTCTAAGCTCAGTGCTTTTTACCATCACAGATGCCTTTATGGTCTTTTCCTGGATTTAACATTTCCCAAACTGAATTCCCGATTATTCCTCCAAATCTTTCTTCTCTCAACGTCTGTATAAGTCTGGGAGTCATCTTTTGACACTTCATTCTCTCTCACTTTCCCAAATCCAACCCATCACCAAATTATGGCAATTTCACGTCCAAACACCCCTCTTGCTACTTCTAGCTCCACCACGTGGTTCAAGCACTCCAGTCACTTATTTGTAAATGCACATCGAAGTGGAATGTGTCCAATTAAGAATATTACCAGGAGGACAGAGTACTTGGGAGATGAGCTAGATTTCCTTTTAAAAATAAGATTTTGAGGGGCGCTTGGGTGACTGAATCAGTTAAGCGTCTGACTCTTGATTTTGGCTCAGGTCGTGATCTCAGGGTTGGGTTCTGTCCTTAGCAGGGAGTCTGCTTCTTTCCCTCTCCCTCTACCCCTCCCTCCTACTTGAGCGCACACACTCTCTCTCTCTCTAAAATAAATAAATAATTTTTTTAAAAAAAATAAGATTTTGAGAGGTTTCTTCAAAAGAAAATAATTGAGGGTCACCATATTTGCTTGGATATATTGGGAAGTATTAGGTGTAGTCATGGTCATATCTTTTCTTTTTTTTAAAGATTTTATTTATTTACTTTAGAGAGAGAGAGCATGCAGAAGCAGAGGTGGGAAGGCACAGAGGGGGAGGAGCAAAGAGGGAGGAGCAGAGGGAGAGAGAATCTGAAGGGGACTCCATGCTGAGCCTGAGCACGGAGCTGGATCTGGAGGTGGCGCTGGATCTCACCACTGGGAAATCATGACCTCAGCTAAAACCAAGAGTCAAATGCTTAACAGACTGAGCCACCTAGGTACCCCCATCATGGTCGTGTCTTAAGTTTGTATTTTAACTTCTCCAAATGCAATTGAAATCCTTTCAGGAACAAATCAGAGTTTCAATTAAATGCACTGTGATTTAATAACAAAAGAAACTAATGCTTTAGATGATCGAGTTTTCCTCTCACAATCAGACTCTGAAAGCTGGCCAAACAAATGTTCTTATAACTTTACAGATTGAAAAAACTGAGGTACAGAGAAGCAAAGTGACTTGCCCAGGGTCACACGACAAGACTAGGATCTGGAATACCCACACCCATTTGGGTATTCTTTTCCTGTAGGTTCTGCTAGCCTCTTGGATGCATTCTGTCCTCATAGTTTAATGCTAAGATGACCCAAAGAATAAAAAGCAATCTAGGAAATTCAAATAGTTAGCAGAAGTCTGTGGCACATACATTGTGGCCCAGATACCATAGCTTTTCTTCTGTTGTTCTAGACACAGTGTGTATGCTCCAGAAAATCAAAAGCAAAGACCTTAGCCAGAAATTTTCCTAAAGGACAAGAGTATTAAAAATAACTATAGCTACAATAATTTGGTAATGAATACACAATATAAAAAGAGGTAAATTGTGACATCAGAAATGTAAAAGGGTAGAGTTTTTTGTATGCAATCCAAGTTTTGTTGTTAATGTAAAATAGACTGTTATATCTATAAAATGTTTTATGTAAGCCTCTTGATAACCACCAAGCAAAAACCTCCAGTAAATTCACAAAAGATAAAGAGAAGGGAATTAAAGCAGCCCACTATGCAAAATCATCAGTTCACAAAGGAAGGCAGCAAGGGAGGAAGAAAGGAACAAAGGGACTAAAAAGCAACCAGAAAACAGTAAGATACCATTAATAAATCCTTACCTATCAATAAGTATTCTAATGTAAATGGATTAAATTTTCCAGTCAAAAGGCATACAGTAGCTGGATGGATAAAAAGACAAGACCCAACTATATGCTGCCTGTAAGAGACAACCTTCATACCACCCAGAGTCATCTATAAATTCAATGCAATCCCTATCAAAATTCTACTGACATTTTTCAAGAAATAGAAAAAACAATCCTAAAATTCACGTGAAACTATAAAAGATCCTGAATGCCCAAAGTAATGTTGAGGATGAAGAACAAAGCTGAAGGCATCACACTTCCTGATTTCAAACTAGATGACAAAGCTTTAGTAATCAAAATAGTATGGTACTTGCAAAAAGACAGACACACAGATCAATGGAATAGAACAGAGAGTCAGAAATAAACTCCTGCATATATAGTCAACTAATATTTGGTAAGGGAGCCAAGAATACTTAATGTGGAAAGGATAGTCTCTTTAATAAAGGGTGCTGGGAAAACTAAGATAACCACCTGCAGGAGAATGAAACTGGGCCCCTATCTTACACCATACACAAAGATTAACTCAAAATGAATTAAAGACTTAAACAGAAAAACCAAAACCATGAAACTCCTAGAGGAAAGTACAGGGGAAAACCTCCTTGACATTGGTCATGGCAACAATTTTTTGGATATGACACCACAAATACAAGCAACAAATGCAAAACTTAAAACTGGGTCTACATCAAACTAAAAAGCTTCTGCACAGCAAGAGAAACAATCAACAAAATGAAAAGGCAACCTATGAAATGGGAGAAAATATCTGCAAATCCTATATCTAATAAGGGGTTAAAATCCAAAAGATATAAAGAATTTATACAATTCAGTAACAAAACAAAACAAAAATCTAATTTAAAATGGGCAGAGGAACTGAATAGATATTTTTCCAAAAAAGATATACAAATAGCACATGAAAAGATGCTCAATATCACTAACCATCAGGAAAATGCAAATGGAAACTAAAAGGAGCTATCACCTCACACCTTTAGATGGCTATCATCAAAAAGACAAGAAATAACAAGTGTTGGTGAGGATGTGGAAAAAAGGGAACCTTTGTGCCCCGTTGGTGGGAATGTAAATGAATACAGCCACTATGGAAAACAGTATAGATGTTTCTCAAAAAAATTAAAATAGAACTACATGTGATCCAGCAATCCCACTGCAGGGTATATATTCAAAGGAAATGAAAATAGGGCTCAAAAAGATATCCGCACTCCCATGTCTGCTGCAGCATTATCCACAGTAGTCAAGACATGAAAACAACCTAAGTGTTCATCAAAGTATGAATGGATAAAGATGTGGTGTATGTATATATACATAATATATACCATATACAATGGAATACTATTCAGCTAAGAGAAAGGAAGAAATCCTGCATTTGCAAAAAACATGGATGCACCTTGAGGGCATTATTCTAAGTGAAATAAATCAAACAGAGAAAGAGAAAGACAAATAGTGCATGGTATCACTTACATGCAGAATCTTAAAAAATGTCATAGACACGGGGAGTAGGTTGGTGGTTACCAGGGGCTGGGTGTGGGGAAATAGAAAGATGTTGGTCAAAGGGTACAAACTTGCAGTTACAAGATGAATAAGTTTGGGGGGATCTAATGTTCAGCCTGGTGATTATAGTTAACCATACTGTAGTATATATTTGAAAGCTGCTTAGAGAGTAGATCTTACAGGCTGTCACCACAGAAAAGATATGGCAATTATGTGAAGTGACAGAGGTGTTCACCAATGCTCTGGTGGTCATTTCCCAATAGAAGTATCTCAAACCAACATGTCACACACCTTAAGCTTATACAATCTTATATAACTGACATATAAGATATGTCAATAAAGCTAGGGAAAAAGATCTTTTCTTTATCAGTAAAACAATTCTACAGGGAAAAATTCACTATGACCTATTTTTTTTTTAAATATTTTATTTATTTATTTGACAGAAAGAGACACAGTGAGAGAGGGGACACAAGCAGGGGGAGTGGGAGAGGGAGAAGCGGGCCTCCCGCGGAGCAGGGAGCCCGATGCGGGGCTCGATCCCAGGACCCTGGGACCATGACCTGAGCCGAAGGCAGATGCCCAACCGTCTGAGCCACCCAGGTGCCCCACTATGACCTATTTCTGTAATACTCTCTTACACGCTGGTTCTTTTTGCACCGGATACAAATGCTTCATGAAGTGACTGTTAACGTGACCGATCCCCTCCCTTCAAAATATCTTTTCAAAACATTGTTTTTTCTTATGGTTCTTCTTGGAATCAGAAGCCATATATTCTAAAGAAATTTAAGAAGCAATCTAAAGAAGTTTTTTAAATTTACTGCTCTATATAGGTTGGATTGGGTCACTACAAAATAATATCTTTTTTGTCAGCTCTCTGTAGCCTACGCAAAGTATTTCTTTTCTCCCATGTCCATGTTGTTGAAAAATTTGCCATGGGCTTCCCAAAAGCTGGGTTTTCATGCTAAAGTACACTCCTACAAGTGCAAAGATAGTAAGTAAAAAAAAAAAAAAATCTGTCAGTGATGTCGATGAAAATGAATGTTAGAGCAATTCCTGGGCAGCAGAGAAAGACTTCAGTGTTTACATAATCCCAGTGTGCATGCGTGGCTTCTTCTCCATTTCCCTGCTAAACCTCATCTGGCTTTGCTCAAGACCTCAAATGCAGTGAATTCTAGGCAGCACCTAATATTTATTCATGCCATTGTCAAGAGCATCTTTGCAGTTCTTGCCAAGGTCCGTTGTTGAATATGTTTATCCAGCTGCATGGCAAAAACATAATACACAGTCATCATTTTACTCAGTCACCTACTCAATATTTTCTTCTATGATTAAATTAACTCATAAATACTGCACTTTTAATGCCAGAAAGCCATGGTTCATCCAGCCAGTTGAATACTTGTTTGTCCATTTTCTGGGCACTCAGTCATTGCATTATAGAGTTTGAAATAATGAAAAGCATTGCATTTACTTAACATGCACAGTAAACAGAGCAGGATCCTTCCACGAGCTCCTTTATTATGCAGTGCAAGGCCGTAGAAGAAATCTTGTAAGAAGCAGTGAAGAACTGTAGGTAGGGGCTGCGTTGGAAATGGTTTGGGTTTATATGCACAATCTGTTCTGATTGCTCAATGCAAAGGACAGAAATGGCGTCTCTATTTGCAACCAGCACAATGTCTCGCTCCACCGAGGAGGATTTCAAATAAACACACACATCTTGGTCTCGCTTGCATTCAATTCATGACCAGACTGTGCTCATGAACCCTGAAGGCACTTGCCATGTACTGTGCATTTTGAAACTTCTTTCTCTAAACATCCACACACGGTCTGGTTGTTTAACGCAGCCAACAGAAGGCCTTACACACTCATCTTCATAGTGAAGGGACTGCAGCTGAAGGGCAAGAGTCTGCGCCTGCCGTCGTCCCAGGCTAGCCCAGGTGACAGCAACGCAGTATGCATCTACACAGATACCTGGCCCCGGAGGCAAGAGCCACGTACCACAGGACCCTTCTCAAATCACCTTCTGAATGAAATATTTATAGCTGGCACTGCAGGGCAGTTAGTTTGTCTAGAATTATATCCAAATTTGCGCTATCATTCTGGGAATAGCCTTGGTTAGCAATTGCTCATAATGTCAACGCTTTTGGAAACTTTTTACAGTCATTTTATTGTTTTTATTTCAAAAATAAAACTTAAAGGAGCTTGAAAAGTAGGTTTTTAGATGATCACACAATGGCCTGATTTCAGTGGTTTCAGTTCTGTGCATTTTACTTTATGTGCACCTACTGAAATTAACCAAAATTAATCCATATTTGAACAAAGACTGTGGATACAAATGAGCCCTAACTTCCTAGACTCCTCGGTGCAGTGCACTAGCTGAAGTGTTTGGAATGCATTGGCCCTGGGAGGAGAAGAAGTTAGAGCAAACAACATATGGGCTTTAAAACTGGAACTATCCAAGACAGAACAAGAAAGCTATTTTCACTTTACTTTTTCCTTTTTTTTCCTCCAGAAGATGAATTATTTCTAATCACATTTTATTTTCATCTTTAGAGCTGGATCCCAAAAGAGCCAGGTCGGTTTCAAACTGCTGGTGAGTTTGCAGCCCTGTCCAATGATTACCTAATGCATTTGTGTCATCTGCTTTCCTTGTTGTGTGAAAACACACTAAGGAAATGTGTAAGTGCACTGAATTGTTCCCAACTCTTTTATTCACCTTTCAGCATGCTAGTTCCTTCCCTTGGCATTGATATCATTATGCATTTGTCAAAGATAGACTGTCACTTTAGGGCTTCTATTATGTGCAAGAATTGGCAGCAAATTTTGCCACTGGGATTTGCTTATATCCTCTGTATGTTATTGTACTTCTTTGGCATTCAGTAAATTCCGTACACCCACTTCTTTGATGTTCATTCCAGCCCCTAAATGTGGAAACAATGACTGAAATTTTGGATCAAAGCATCCCGTTGATGGCAGGCAACACAGCTCTCTGCTAGTTCACTAAAACATAGAGTATCCCCCACCACCACCACCCCCACCCCCCCCACACACAATCTAGACCAATAGTCCTCTAAGAACAGCT
>NC_138371.1:51048418-51080023 GCF_054177405.1 Leptonychotes weddellii | reverse complement strand
CCCCCCCCCCCCCCCCCCCCCCACTGGTCTAGTCTAGTCTAGCACTTCTACTGAGCCCGGCTTTCTTCAGGTTTGGGAAGGTCTCTAGATCTCATTTCTGTATAACGTCAGCTACACTAGATGGCTCAGATTTTTTAAAATAACTTCTTAAAAGAAGGATTAAAGGGCCCATGAATTAAGGAATTATAAAAGTAATTGACAAAGAAAACCAGAACTACCAAAATTTCAGTGGGTTACTTTTGCAAACTAGAATTAGCTGTCTGGAACACATTTTCAGTGTTTGCTTTTGCTTTACCCCTGGGATGCCGGTGTAAATAATTACTTCATTCAATTTATTTCACAGGTCAACTTTGACTCATAAAAGCATTAAAGCAGGTAACCCCTAGGGATGTTGGGAAGACAGATGAGCAAACAGATATGAAACTGTTGTAAGCTCTTTGAGGGGGAAAAAAAAAGACACTTTATAAATCCAGGGTATTTTATGGTTATGTTTTCACTTCATTCCATTTGGTATCCAGAATGTGTTAGTTACAATTAATATACAATGTGGGGAACTATTATAAAAATACCGTACTCCTTTTAAATATAGTGAAGAAGATAATTGTGTTTGGGGAATCTCATCCTGTATAAATTAGAAGAATTCCCAGTAGAGTGCCATAATTGAGAACTGGGCTGACTGCACCGAATGAAGAAGACAGTCGTCTTAGCATGGTAGCTGGTGCTCCATCAAAAGACAGAGCGCCAAGGAGGTAACATGACAGCCCTTAAAATACCAGTTTCAGGTTGCCTAAGTGGGAAGTTTTTATGGCCAGGCATATGCAACAGTGACATCCAGCGGTTGTAGAGATAATTACAAGTGTGTCTCATTTTAAAATATAAAATGGTCCATATTATAACCAAATACTCTATATTGTCAAATATTACCTGGCCACCGTGTAAGTCAGTAATTCAGGCTAGACTGCTGGTGCAGCTAAATTTACTGTTTATTCACAAAGCAGTTTCCAAAGTCTGTTGTTCCATTATTATTATTTTCTTGCTTTTTAATTTTACTAAAATTATAGTGGGTCTACTCTCCAAGGGTCTCTCTGACCCTCCTAAGCACACTTAGATATTTTTGCAAGCGTAAGTGAGACTTTGTGCTACTGCAAACCCAGCAAAAATGGAAGCTACGACTTGACTCCACTGTTAAATACTCCAGGGAAAGCATGTGTGACCCTGGATATTTTCATTGTTGTAGAATTGCTCTAAGAAATTCATTAAGATTTTTTCCAAGTTGTTGAGGAAGACGAGAAAGAAGGAGAGGGAAGAGAATAAAAGGAATGGAAAATAAAGGAGAGAAGGGAAAAAGGAAGGAAGGAAGGGAAGGAGGGAGGGAGGGAGGAAGGGAGGGAGGGAGGAAAGAAAGAGGAAAGAAGGAGAAAGAAGAAAGAACAGGACTACCCACTGATCTTTAATAAGTTTTGGTAACAGGTCCATTAATATGATAATATATTTAAAGAGGGAATTCAAAGAGCTATTAGCCTCCCCTAGATTTTTTCATTTTAAATTGCATTCTTTCAACTGTCAGGCAACTGAGTAAGATAAATAACAACAATAATAATTTTCATTAAAAAAAATCCAAGAAGAGCCACTGCTGCTTGGAAGTACCTAGAACAGTGCCCCTTGTAAGAGGATGCTTAAAAAGCACCCCCTCTGCCATGTTGGGAAAGAACTCGACAGAAGCCTGTTGGGTCACTTGAGCCTCTAAATTATTTATGTCCACAGCAATGCTGAGCACATCAGGTGACTGCTTACCAACTTCTCAGGCGGCACGCCTTCAGAGAAACCATCATCTTGTGGCAAGCTGTTTCTCAATCTTAGACTCCCTTACGTTGGGGCTTTTCTCTTCAACTGCCTGCCTCTTTAAAGCCCTCAAGATGGGAAGAACTTAAAGGGGCCCTCTTTCACTTCTTCTTTGTCATCTACCCAACTCCAGTGAGAAAATCAAGACATAACTCCATAAAAAGTGCCAATTCCTCTTTAGCTAATCCACCCCCATTGTGCCCAAATGGCGGAGAAGAAAGAACATCATAGAAACTGCGTTGCATTGAAGGAGCACGTGTGTGTGAAACCTGTGATCTGCATTAAGCAAAGAGTGCTAGGACAAAGGGATGGGGATGGTCTCTGCAAGGGAAGTCTGGGAAATGATTCCCATTTGTGTCAGCGAGAGTTAGGGGAGATGCGTATTGAAACAGAGCAGGTAGCCAGGTCTGTTTGCTTTTCCAAGGCCTTTGAACTGCAAGCTGGCCTATCCACATTCTGAAGAAAAACAACGCCATGCTCCTATCACTGCTCTCACAGTATCTTCACTGGGAGATTCCCCGGCCCTGTCGCTTCTCCCAGGAACTTTCACAGCAGGGCTTTGGGGCGAATGTACCGGGAATGAATATGCCCAGGTCTCCCCTCTCCTTGGAGTTGTGCAAGAATTTGGCCGGACCAGCTCTTATCTGGTGCACCCTGGAAGCCCAGTTCGATGATTTTTCGAGTCAAGTCCGCGGTCCCTCCAGAGCAAAGGTAGAACTTCCCCGTAGCATGCGGGGCTTCCTGCACCAAGACTACTTCAGCCACCGCATTACCAGCTCCTGCCAGTCCGAGGAGCAAGAGGCTGGCATGAGGAATCAATTCCCTTCTTTTCTCCCTAAAGAAAAAACCTGCCTTGCAAAGCTTTCTTCAGTGTTTCGGTACCAAAAAAAAAGCAGTTGCATGACATGCATACCCTTTCCTCGCTTACAACTTTGGGTATAGTTTTACTGCAGTATATAATCTAATAATCCATTTAATTTCTTTAGAGAGATGTTTTATATATATACAGGTGGCATTTGGATGAAATCACATGCCATAAACCTGTCTGCTCCTATCCGGCTTCAGAATATAGAAGGAGGATCTGTTTTACAGACATTCCAGAATTTTTACATGGGCAATTGGCTGGTTTTGTATTCTGGAACATACCGGAGCGTCTGCAGGAAAATATATATATAAATTCTATAAAGTGGTGGCAGGATTTCTGATTTACTGATAGTGCTGGTTTGAATTTTCACAAAAATATTTAGCCATAGGACAATGTATTAGGCGTATTCTTAAAGGTAAATAACTGCAGCCAATAAAAGTTCAGCCTATAAAGGGTCCCATCTTCTACTAGTTTTCTGCACCGAGAATTACTACCAGTATAATCATGGCTCCCCGCACACTAATATTTCCTCGGATACAGTATGATCAATGTTGTGGAAAAACATTTATTATATTTCTTCTAGCTACTTAAAGGCATTACTGAATTATAGGCATCGCAAAACGAATCCACTGTGCATTTTTTCTTTATGTGACGTTTTTACAATCTTCATTTTCTGCTTTGCGGCCACTGAGCTATAGAGATCCACACTTTGTCCCTCTTACAACTGCCACTGGGGCCACCCTCTCCTTTCTGCTTTATTACATCTGAAATGCACTTCATATGATAACATTCCTTTTCGTTCTGTGCCGGACTCTTATTTGAAAGGAAGAAGTTATGAAAGAAATTAAACAATCAGCGTTGTTAATAATAGTTCTTAATCTCCTCACTTAACAAAGGTTATGAAGTTTAGACTGAGAGAAGGACAAGGGGAGGAGATGGGATTTTACAGAATCATTCCAGAAGAGCCGATGGACTCGGAATGGGTGTGGGGTTTGCAGTTTTGACATTTAACAATTTTATTAACATCTTTGCTTATTATGCACCTTAATCCACAGGGTCTGCAGCTGGGAGAGAGTGTCCAGCTAACAGCCCGTGGCTCGGGCCCTGCCAGGGGATGAATCAATTAGCAAGAGAAGCAATGATGCAAATGCTCCGGGGTCACTTGGGATGCTGTTTGCCTTTTTGATAGAGAAAGCACGCCATAAATAACATCACACCTCAGGAAATCATTCCGGGAGGCCCAGATGCCGGCAGGGCTGCTGCCGGGGACGGAAGGAATCATTTGCTCATTGTGTGTATTTCCCCCATCTCAGTCAATGGAGGATTTGTAGTAAAATCAAAGTATTTAAAAGGAGGACAGTATGTGGTAATGGAGGCATGTTTAGTAATTTTTTTAGTACCAGAACCTGTGATTTATGACCCAGAGTTACAGCCAACTTTATTACAAAAATGACTTCACCCATAATAACCTTATTCAGGGCTCTCTGGAGAATGATGTAGTACCCAACAGCATTATAATCTAGCAAATATTCACAAACAATTCCCACCCTGGTCTCCTTTCCCCTCTCCCACCTCCACCCCAGAGGCAGGCTTCCCCCTTCACCGGCTGGGAGAAGTTGCCTCCCCGGAAAGATTCTGTGCTCCTTCTGTGGGGATTTGCCTGGATCCAGGATTTATAATAAGCCTGGGACAGAAAGCTGCCTCCTGGGTCTTGGTCACACCTTCCCCAACCTTCTGCCCTGAGGAATAATGAGCAGAACACACCCACTCGCTCTTCATTTCCTCCCCACACAGAGCCTTCCTCGCTCCCTGCACCCCAGTCCACTCTTCCAGAGCTCTGATCCCCACCACCTGAGATGGGCTCGCTGCAGCTCCTCCCCGCCCCATTTAAATTGCCATGGTAACCACCAGCTGCACTAAAACCTCTGGGGCTGGGTGTCCAAGCAGGGTCCCCCGGGCGTGCCGGGATCTAGGAACTGGCCCTCCATCTTATTAAACTCTGGTGTCAGTTCCTAGCAATTGTTTTAAATTTACACCCTCAGAGTGGCTTAGTGGAATTACATGTCCATTTGCATTAAAACAGGTTTCTGTCATTAAACTGCCATACAATAAGCTTCCTTGGGACAAATTAATGAGCTCTAAATATCATCAAGTAGAAGTTCACTTCACCAAGAGGGCCACCAAGGGGGGGCAGAAGGAAGTGGCTGCTCAGAAATCTTAGCCCAGGAGAAATGTAAGTGCCACCTGAAGAAGGAGTCTTGTCCTGGTTCTTGGCTGTGAGATAAATGGTTCTAATTTAGGGCTGATCTGGGAGAGCTGGTGACATTCTCCCCGTTCACCAAAATCCCACACTTCACCATCTATTCTTATTCCAAATATGCCTTTACCCTTGACGTTGGCTGCTGAAATTTGCTGATGGACCGCTAGCCCCTTTACTCTGTGACGTGTCTCAGTTGTTGTCTACCTGTCCTTGAGGAACTTGTGCGCATCCACGTGGGCTGGGAACAACATGCCCTCGGCATGGTGCCACCTGTAGACTGACTGAAGGCTCCCGACTCTCAAATGCCTGGATGGTTGTTACGGGACTGTCCCCATCGTCCGTCGGGGACCGGGAACCCAGAGCACTAGTCCTGATAAGGAGCTTACTCTGGTCATCTAGAAGCAGAACAGGAACAGGGGACAGTTTTTAAGGCTGGACTGTCCCTGCTCACAAGCACTGCCAACACTTGCCCTTACAAATAAAGATATGTGTCTAAGTAGACATTTTTCATCAAAAACAAGTAAATCAATCTCCAAACTTTCTTTTATGGAAAGGAATAAGACTGGCTGCTAGACAGACTTCCTGATCCACGTAAGCTGTGATCTCATTTCTGTGCAGTCTTAACAGGGGACAGTAATGTATGATTGAGACACTGCTATATTTAGGAATGACAAGATGGGCATTATTAATAGCTTAATTGACATTAAGGCAATTACCCCTACCCTTATTACAGTTTGTAGAATTACACAGAAAATATTGGCTGAGGCCTTTTTCTCCCTAGAGCTACCCAAGGATACAGCATTTTATTTCATGCCAGATCCCAGCTTTGACATTAGATACTTAGCCATAGAATGATTCCAGTAAATCATTATAAATGCATTATAATAAAGATGTTATGAGCTATCAGATATTAACCCCCAACCCCTAAAGAGAGATAAATAGTCCAGTTGCATGATTCCCACTTTTGTTTCATAAGAAATAAGCTTCTGCAAAGAGCAACTGACTAATGAATTATAAAATGGTGTGTTGAGCTCAGATAATTAAACAATGCATTTTAGTGTCTAGTGCGGGATGAACACTAAATCATACACAAATAAAAAGGGAAAAACCTAACCCCCAAGCCCGACTCCTATTTTCAAATTACATTAGAGGTTGGTCTACAGTCCAGAAATGCTTCAAATCTTTTCTTATCTGATTAGAAGGGCATATCAAGTGTAAGATCAAGACACGAGTAGGGAAACTAAACCAAGAGTGAGAACAAGAATTCTGGAGGTGCTAATTTCAGATAAGCCCACAAGGTGATTTTAATGGAGATTTTACATGGCGATAACATTTGTTCCCAACGTGTTTACTGGGGCAAAAGTCTAGAAGAGTCTTGAAGTTTCCAAGTTTCCTTATACTTTTATGTTTTGTCTGAGCTCATGGTAAGACATATGGCAGGTGTGTTAAAGACTGTGGTTTTGACCTTGCACTAGAAAACAAATGGGAGATGGGAGAGGTGGAGAGGTAGGTTGGTTTGGGCGCTCACCACTGTCCTTGGGTATCACCATCCCTGGCAGGGCTCCATCTAGTGGTCAACCTTGGATCAGCAAGAAGTTTTAGCCTCCGGTGGCCCCCACGCGGGACTGGTTTGCTATTGGCTGCTGTTTCTGGCATGTCTTGAATTTGCCCCAAGATTTGAGGCTGCACTTAAGAACGTCCTGAATATGTGTTTTAGTCTTCCAGCCTCTCAAAGGCGTGGTGACTGCCGCAAGGCAGTCTTCTGTTTCTCGGTCAAACAGCACGCTGCTAATGACCATGTGGCCAGAATTAGAGATGACCTTGGACTCCATGTGGGCAAGGACCACCTGTGCTGATGCGGGGCTTCCCTGGAACACCAGGTACATCCTGTTGCACTTAGCCGTTCCTCTCCTGTGCTCCAGTCCAGCCAGACCACACCGCCCAGTCTTTCCTCTGTTTTCCAGGCAGCTCCAGTGTTGCCCACTGCAATTGACTTCACCTTTCCTACCCAGAGGGTTGTGTGACCGTTCAATGAGATCGGTTCTATAAAGCTCTATCTCTGTAAAGTACCTATTAGAGAGTAAGTCCACCATTAGATGCTGACTATTTTTATTCTAGTTATCTTGTATTTTTCGTCTCTCATTTCTTCTCATTGTTCTGCCCTTACATCTCAGGGTCCAGCACAGTACTTTGCTTAAGGCACCAGCTCCATACATGCTTGCTATCCTGAACAATACTGACAGTAACAAGTACTAGTAAGAGTTAACATTTTCTGACCACTTGATATGAGCCAGCCACTATGCTAAGTATCATCACCTCACTCAATTCTTTCAACAAGGCTGTGCGACAAGTACTATTTTCATTCTCGTTTTATGGGAAACTAAAGTTTAAAGACGTTATATAACTTGCTCAAGGTCACACAAGCTCATAAATGGGCAACCAAGATGTTAACCCAGAATCGGCCTAGATTCAGAGTCTCAGCTCTCTGCCACTGTGTTGGGCTGATTTTGTCACCTTTCTTCTCTTTTAGACTGGGCTCTGTCAAGGGATCAGTCATGAGTACGTATCCACCCTTAAATGGACGACCCTTAGGACTTTGAACTTGGGACATTCCAGGAAGTCCAGAACTGCAGGCTAACTCCAGTTTACAGCTGCCCAAAAGTCACTTGTCTGAAAACTCCTGGATCATTACATAAAACCATCCAAATAGACTTTACAATTGCGCACCCCATAAAGTTAATTTCACTTTGAGAGAATGTGTCTGAGGGAGGTGATGCACTCTGTTATGTATTCAGGTTGGTGGCTACAATAGATGGAGCTGTCCTGTCATCCTTGACACCCTGGCTTACTGGCAGCCTCGCTCCATCACGCTGTCACAGGCGAGGAATGGCCTCCCAGTCTTGGCTCAGAGCAGTTATGCTTCCTAATGGCCCAAGCCTCACAAACCCCACACCTCCCTTAATTAAAGAAGTAAATTAAGAAGAATATTTCAACCTTAGGGATGAATTACCTTAGTAATTTAAGACTGACATTTTATTGGATAAAAGGACACACATGGGTATTTATTAAAAATGCTGCCTTCACATACAAGGGTCTGTGGAAAAGGATGTGTGAGGTGGTGATGCGTTTGGGTGGCCAGAGGTAGGCACTTATAAAAAGCCACCAGAGGGGCTAGGAGTGAGCTCTGTTGCTACAGAACACCAGTTGGCTATTTGTTCTACATTTGTCCTTCAGACACTGCAGCCAGACATTTGGGATTTTCCACAGCCTTGATTTCAAGCTTGCTGACTCTGCATGCTGTGGTGGACATTACTAATGTCACAGAGAGGCACCCTCTCATCTCAAGCACAAAGGCTGCACGGCTCAGCTCATTTGCAGTTGGAGAGGCCATCTGATTCGTCAGGTTGTTGTGAGTGGAAGAACTGTGTGGCACTTCCAGGCTGAAGCATTTATCGGTGGATGACCCTCCAGCGTTCTCCTCCCCTGCAGAAGTGACCTTGGAAGCACGTGCTGAGATGACAGAGTGCCCAATATCCCAGATTCCTGAATGACTTCGTGGGGCTGCATCCTCCACAGGCCCATGCTGGACATGGAGCTTCAGCAAGAAATAAACTTTTGTTGGATGAAGTCACCGATGTTTGGAGATTATTTATTACTACAACAAAACCCAGCCAATCCTGACTAATCCAGAAGTTGACGTTTTGTTCAGAAATATGGTCCTTCTTTCCAATTCATAAAGCTCTTATCCTTTTTCCAACAGCCTTATTCACTCATACCGTAGTTCACACATTTTTTTTCATCTTCTCAGATGCCTAAAATTGCCAAATGACCCTGAACTGGTCAGAGCAGTGCTTCGTCCTTCAACCATTGATAAATATTGGTACTATGAAATAAGTGGGCAAAACAGAAGACAAGGTTGGCCTCTTGAAAATAACATGACACAGTGTGATAGTAAAAAAGAAGGAAAAAAGGAGAAAAGGAAAGAAGAATGAGAGATAAGCAATGAAAAATAAAGAAATATAGAAAAGACAAAAGAAGAAAAGTAGAGAAAAGAACACAGAAGCTGAGCCATTTGTTTCAAGTTAGCTATAGCCGATTGTTGGGAGCAGAGTTCCCCTCCGGAAGGCATCCCTCAGGATATCTTGGATCCTCAGCACCAATACCTGTGCCTAGCATGCCAAGGTGCTCAAGAAACGCTGGTTGAAAGTAAGTCAAGGAATGAAAGAATCTTCGTTTTGTAATCTTAAAAACGCATATTACTTGAACTGGTCTGTGACTATGAATGGGCACTCCATCACACACTGAAAGGCAGTGCAAAAAGTGAGAAGGAACTAGAAATAATTGAGTTTGAATAGCTCTTCGTAACCTTGAAACCTGAGTCCTTGAAAAGAGCAACTATGAGGTCAGAGCAATTATTCTTTGTCCTAGAAACGGGACATCACTGATGACTCAGAGCAGTCTGTTTAAAATAGTGTTTCAAATAAACTAGAAACATCCTTGTTTTGTTTGCTTCTGACTGGGCTGAACAGAGGGTGCAATCAGCACAGAGGCATCTACGGCCTTACTACAGTGGGAGATGAAAGTAGGAGAACGAAGTAAAATACGCTGAGTAATTTATTTCTGAAAAATTTCAAATGGGGCAAGGAGTAACTATATACCGCAGAAGAAGGAGCTGGGAGTCCTTCTACCGCCGAAACCAACTGGGGACCTCCAGCAGAATATTCACCTGGTCATGGGGTCATTCACTTTGCCCAAGATGTACCAAAGCACTGTGATCTGGCTGCCCGCACTGGAGAATGCTCATAGCTAAGGTCAATAGGAACCAGTTCCAAGGATGTGGAAGGAAGTTAGCTTTCCTCTGGGCAAAAGTGCGCATCCAGGGTCTCTTGTCTTATTTGTATGTGTATGCGCATGCTCACACACACTCCAGCAAAGTTCAGTTGTGAAGGACTTGTAATGAGAACAGAAGCCCGGAGTGAGCAGAAAGCTGATGTGTGGCTCGTGAAGGCAGGGGTCACTATAATGTGGAGTGGGCAGGAAGACACGAACACGGGAGGAGGGCATCCTTGCAGATCCCATGGAAACCCAGCAGAGGTGTTGTTCTGTCCTGCCTGCAGTTTTAAAGAAAAAGATCTCGGGGCGCCTGGGTGGCTCAGTCGTTAAGCGTCTGCCTTCGGCTCGGGTCATGATCCCAGGGTCCTGGGATCGAGCCCATGTCAGGCTCCCTGCTCTGCGGGAAGCCTGCTTCTCCCTCTCCCACTCCCCTGCTTGTGTTCCCTCTCTCACTGTGTCTCTCTCTGTCAAATAAAAAAAATAAAAAAGGAAGAAAGAAAAAGATCTCTTGGAATGATCACCTCTGGGAGATGATCACACTCCCTACATCCCAATTCAAATACATCAACTTCCACCGGTCATCTCAAGCTACATTCTCTTCCCATTTCTTACCAAAGGAACACACATTCTTCTGGTGTCCCTGGCTAAACTCCTCAAAATCAGGAGATTTTCCCCCTGACTTTTCCCTTCATTCAATCTCTTCCCCTTTAAAATGATTTTTGGATTCCCTCTTTCCTTCTCCCTGCCTGGGCATCTATCTAGCTGGTCCAATTATAGATCGTTGCCTTCCTATAGGAAATATAAGACCCAGACACAAATAATGAAATGCTATCCCATAATCCAAGGCAGAAATGATGAGTGTTATTGTAACAATGGCCCTAAGTGTTAGATTTCCCAGATAGTTCAGATTTCATGTAATTTTATTATTTTCAATAAAGGTAATTTGTTAAATGCATATGTTGAAAGATGAAATTTTTTTTTTTTTAAAGATTTTATTTATTTATTTGACAGAGAGAGACATAGCGAGAGAGGGAACACAAGCAGGGGCAGAGGGAGAGGGAGAAGCAGGCCTCCTGCGGAGCAGGGAGCCCAACGCGGGGCTCGATCCCAGGACCCCGGGATCATGACCCGAGCTGAAGGCAGTCGCTTAACCAACTGAGCCACCCAGGCGCCCGAAAGATGAAATTTTTGAATATTACCTGATTTTCTTCCCTAGCATGTCTTTTCCCCCTTTTGACCTCTCTCCTCCCCTATTCATGCAGCTGGACATGTCTCTGCTCTGTAACTCAAGGAAGGGATGAGAAGGCGTTAAACAGAAGAAGAATTCTCTTCCTGACTTGCCTATTTCAAAGCATAACTCCTAGGGGAAAGAAAGATTTATTATTAAGGCAGAGGTGAAAGAGTTGGGAGCAAACATGGATATAAGTGAGGCGCTGCCCCCTCACCTCTTATAGAAGAAAAGAGCCTCGGGGTTGGTGGAGGGAGAGAAGCAGAGGAAACAATGGGAACAGAGATGTTGGGGACCTCCATCCACAGGAAAGGAACTCATGTCCTGCTAGCTGGTTGTAGATGTAATAAGGTGGCAAAGCACCCATAGCCATTGTAGGAACAGAGGTGGAGGGAGTGAAGATTGGTAAATTAGTGTAACCACTTTGGAGGCTAACTTGGCAGCATTCAGTAAAATTGAAAATCTGGAGAAATTTTCACACATATATATAAAGAGACTGGTACAAAAATGTTTATTGCCGCATTAGTTCCAATGGGGGAAAAAAGCATCCAACAAACTAAGTGCCCATTAATAGAAGAGGGAATAAATAAAATGTGGAATGGTGTCAACCATAGACCATTAGACTATTGTACTGCAATTAAAAGGAATGGGTAAAACAATAGGAAGAAATTACAGGGGAATTTAGACCTTAGAATCCAACTGTCTAACCAGCCTTAAGAGTTAAAATATAAGTGCCTCATTTTACAGATAAGAAGAAATGGGGGCCCGAAGGTTAAATGGTTTCTGCAAATCAGGCTGATGTTTATAGACTTCCAACCTGGCCTTTTGTCCATGAAGTCATCTGATAGCCCAAGCCACCTGGTGTAGTTTTCAGTTTATTCCGGGAAGTAGAAAGTTGTCCCCTCTGATCTCCCCAGTGCACTAGCATGGAAGGCAAGAAGAGGAGGGGGAGAGGGGAAGAAGAGGAAAGAGAAGAGATGTTGCCCTGTTCTTGAAATCAAGGTCCAGATGAAGAGCAGAATCATAGTAAGAAACCAGGAAAGTCAGTTCTCCTATTTCCCATATTCACAGCTAAGGTGTCTCCTGATCCTCTCTGGATCTCCATTATCTTATTAGCACAACAAGGAGTTCAACTACAAGGACTTCTATTGACCCCTTACATTCAAAACATGGTCCTTGCAAACAATCTACTTTTTGGCTATCAAAGCTAAACTGTCTGGATTTCACTGTTGAACTCCATATCCATAAAATAGCTTTTCATTTACAACTCCCAAATCTTTTGTCTTATACCTTAACATTTTCTGCTGGTCAGTCAAACCTAGAGACCACGTCTGACGCTTTTTTTTCCACTATACTATTTCATTCTCAACACTCCTATAAACTTGTGGGAAGACTCTTTGACCTAAGCTTTTAAGATAAGCACCAAATAAAAATCTCAACACTAAATGGCAATCCAGGCTTTAAAAAAAAAAAAAAAAAGAAAGTTTGGGAGCCCAATGTCAGTGAAGTGGCCGTGGCTTCATCTCTGTGACAGCCTGAGGCGGGAGTGGAAGTCAGCCTGGGCACCAGCGCTGCCCCCCCACCCCGGGGTGGTCTGGCCGGTTGGATGTGAGTGGGGGGCAGGAACTCCATGCTAAGTCCTGACTGTGTCATCGACTTGGGCTGTCACACTGGAGGAAACTGTTCCGCCTCGAGGCTTCGTTTGCAAAGGAAGAAACATTTGTAAGGAGAGAAAGTTCTCTGACAAGTACATCACAATCTAGAGGCCAAATGTTACAGTCGTCCAGGAAGTGAAAGGAGACTTAGCTTCTTCCTCAGCCACAAATGTATCATTCCCAGTGTTCCCACCTACACTTCAAGTGGCAAGATTTCCAAGTGTCCAAGCCAGGCCATCAGAAACACAGAAACTTGCACGCAACTGGCTCAAATTCACTTTTCACTATTAAAGTAACACACTTTTTGTAATTATTAATGGTTTATTCGTGTGACCACCCATGAGTGAAGGGCATTTCCCTCTCCCACATCTTTAATGGAAATAATTAATGAGGTGTTAGAAATTAACAACAATTAACAGTGCATAGGAACAGGAGCAGAAGGTCAGAGACTCCAAAATGCGATGTTTAGCTTCTCGGGTGGAAACTTGCCATTTCAAGGAGGGACATCCCAGGAGAATTTTTCCTGTGAAATATCTTGCCATTGTATTGACTTTTCAAATGGGGAAAAACATAAACGATGGTTCTACTAGCCTTATTTCTTAACAGTACAGATTTCTCTGACAGGCTACAAGAATTCCTAGACTTGGGGTGCCTTTCAGGCACCCAGACAAATATTGCTGCAAAACATGGGCTGAAACACAGTCCTTTTACACGATGAAGCATGTTAATGGAAGGAAGTAACTACCTGGCGCTTCTCTTAAGTTTATTCATTTTGCCAAGCAAGTAAAATAGTACAACAGATTACACCTTTGGCTTAATATTAATAATTATTGCCTGATACATAGAGCAGACCTCTAACTTAGCAATTGCATGACCATCTTAGATTGTATTGGATTCTAGTGGATTTCTGAAAGTAACTGGTACTTGGAGTGATGCATGAATATATATATATATGTATGTACGTATGTATATATATATATATAATATGTGTATATGTTTGTTTATAGGATTTCTGCAAGTATCATTTTTGTATCTAGGCAAATTAATAAATAAGTTGCCTTAACTTTATCTACCTGATAGCTAAGTGCCAAGGAATATTGCTTTGAGGTATTGGGTCTCCCATCCTCAGTCTATGCAATTTTTTTCCCATTTTCTAAAACACAACGGAAAGTCCTCAGGCCAAAGTCTTACATATATCTCAATGTTGAAAATAAACTCAGAGAGAGTGAGTCAAGCTCAACAAATTGATGATCTCACCAAGGATATCCACCAATGATATCCTACTAGATAACGGGCATGGATATATATATTCTGCTTCCACCCACAAAGTAATTACAATTATAATTACATTACCTGTAATTATAAACATAATTAATTATATTCCTGCGGTGCTTTAGAGCTTACAAAGTACATTCACATACATTAATTATTTAACCTCATCAGTACCCTGTGAGGCGGGCATAGCAGAAAACCCGCAGAACAATACCAAGGACTTCTCACAGGGCCCAGATCTGTTGTTTCCAGGAGGCCACTTCCTTCTTTCTCACTCATGATTATCTCACTCATGATTATCTCACTAATGATTATCTCCTTAAACAAAGCTTATGCAGGGGCGCCTGGGTGGCTCAGTCGTTAAGCGTCTGCCTTCAGCTCAGGTCATGATCCCAGGGTCCTGGGATCGAGCCCCGCATCGGGCTCCCTGCTCAGCGGGAAGCCTGCTTCTCCCTCTCCCACTCCCCCTGCCTGTGTTCCCTCTCTCGCTATGTCTCTCTCTGTCAAATACATAAATAAATAAATCTTAAAAAAAAATAAAAGACAAAGGTTACACATAAAATGAGAAAAGAACCCAATGGATCCTTGGTGAAGCAACTTCCAAACCACCACAAATGGTTTTCAGAGAAGAAATGGGCCAGAATCTGTGGGAGGTGGGACCAGTCACAAGGACCTCAAGGCTCTGGTTTGGCCCAAGTCCACAAGCAGGATCGCTTGGCTTGCCATGAGCCTCAGTCCATGTTTTCATGGATAAGAGCCACTCAATGACAGATTTTGGGAGCTAGGATAGCAAACATCTCTTGTACATCTACGATGCGCACATCGCTGGGAATACAGAGAGCCCAAGATCTGCAGCAGCTTATGGCCAATGGGAAGAACTGTCATCATGACACCAAGCAGTTCAGCCCTTGCGTTTCCCAGGTTAGGAGCTCAAATGTACACTCCTCTGCCTGCCTTTCACGGTTCTTCCCCACACTTGTTGAAGTCCAGCCTGACACCTCTCTTGAGACTTCTTTCCTACTATGCCTTAATAGCCCATCCACTCACCCTCGAGCCACCCCCCATCCCAGTCAGGCCACTATCTGGCCCTGGTCCTGGGTTTCTCATTAGCAGGGCTCTCTACCCTGCTCTTTCTTCATGTCACAGCCCAGGTCACCTCCGTATAGAAGGGAAGGTAGATTTGGGCCCTTCCATTGAGAACTTAATCTCCTTGGAGAAGGAATTTGTACTCAAATAACTAAAATAGAAGTTGTAAAGTGTTCAGGGCCCTAAAACAGTGTGGCTCAAAGTGTGGACCTCAGACTAGTAGCAGCCAGGAACTTGGCTAGCAATGTGAATTCTCGGACCCTACTCTGGACCTGTGGAATTAGGATCTCCAAAGTTGGGCCCAGCAATTAGAGTTTTAACAAGCTCTCCAGGTAAATCTGATGTCCATTAAAGTTTGAGAAAGCCTCTCTTAAAAGAGAACACTTTTAGACAAAGTCAGAAGATGGAGTAATTTACATCCTTTAAAGACAGACAGGATTCAGGCACCTGGAGAGGCGTGGTGGGCATTCCTAAGGTAAGGACAGTGGGAGCAGAGGCCTGATCCAGAGCGTGGTCTGGGAGCAGCAAGGACTTCTATATGGCCAGCACCTAGGATGACTAGAGAGCTGTTGGCAGGCAATTTCCAAGTAATAATAGTAATGATAACAGTTAGCATTTATGGAGTCCTTATGTGCCATGTAGATTTCTAAATGCCTTATTCACAGGAATTCTCTCATTCTATGCTTACAACAACCCTACTGAGTAGAAAGTGATCTCCAGTTACACATGAGGAAATGCAGGCTTGGGAAAAGTAACTAAACCACCTCAGTCCCACAGCTTGGGTTTGAATTTTCGTAACAATGAGGATACAGGTTGAGTTTTGAGGTGGGAAGCATCCAAGATCAAAACTTGACCTTAGGGCTATTTGGGAGCCATATGGAGACAGTCAACTCACAAACAGATCAGCAGCAAGGAGACCAGCTGGGTGGCCGTGATTCAGGAGAGAGAGAAAGGAGCCCGAGGATTGGATTTGGGGCAGGGGGAATGAAAAGGAAGGGGCAGATATGAGGAGCAGGACTTGACAAGGGACGAGATGGAAGGAGCAAAGGGGAGGCTAGAGTCATTAACCAAAGAGGAGAACAACAGTAACCAGAAACACATCACCCTCTTCTTTATTGGATTTTATAACCAAATACTTATATACCAGATAATGTCCTAAGAGTTTTACACAGATCAGGTCATTTCATTTTTACAACAATCTTAAGAGATAGTATTATTCTTTCTAATTTACAGATGAGGAAACTGAGGCACAGAGAGTTTGAGTAGCTCACCCAGGACCACACAGGATGGCTAGCCCTTCTTCTCCTCTTCCTACAAACAGCACTAGCATCTTCCCAGTCATTGGGATATTTGTTTCTCAAAGGAATTCATATAGTTTTCTTCCAAACTTGGAAGCAAACAGAATGTAGCCGATTAAAGCAGCAGGTTAATTAATCCAGTAGTTCTCAACCTTCTCCATGCATGAGAATCACCTGCAGAGCTTTACAAACGCTCCAATGCTGGGGATCCATGCCCAGAGATCCCGAGCCAATGGGTCCAGGTCGAGACCAGTGCAGTGGTTGTGGTTTGTGTGTAGCTTCGAGCTCTCCCGTGTGTTTAATGTGCATGCAGCACCGAGACTGTTGAATTAACTAGTTGACAAGCACGTATTGCTTACCTCCTAGTGGGACGTGCTGTGCTCCATGCAGTGGTAGACCCCGAGGGAGATCAAGACACTGCGCCAGGCCTCAGAGTTAATATCTTCCCAGATCTGCGTAAGACGAAGGAAGAAGATGGAAAACAATAGTGGGGAGCGGAGCAGAGGTGGTGAATTCAGCCAATGCCCCAGAATTAATGCTTGGAGCCTGCTAGGAGAATCAGGGAGGACTCAAGAAGGACAGTGTTTACACTAAATAAAACAGATAAGGAAACCATCAGAGATTGCTGTGCAAAGTTATGTGTCCCCTTCAGAGGTCAACTGGCATAGACCAATTTGTCACGTTCTGCCTCCTTTCTCCACAAGAGGAGCTCTGAATGGTTTACGTGTCCAGACCTGGGTCAGGCCCTGGCGCCTACACCCCTGATGGTGGGGCTTGTCGTTTTCTTTTTTCTTGGCCAGTGGGAAAAGAAGGAAAACAGTCAGCAGTTGCTAAATCCCAGTGTCTTTATTTGAACTTCCCTGGACCAGGCAAGTCAGTGGTATTTATGGCTTGAAAGAATTTCCATCTGTAAGTTTATCTTCTTGTTAAAAATCAGCCATCCCCCCTACCCCAAACAACCAAAGACAATAAATCAAGGCTTAAGTAAAAAGCAAAGGCTTGTCTCCACAAATAGGAATCCCTCTGTTTAATAACATACTATTTTTATTTTAGTATCGGGCATCATAGGAAGTTAAGTGATTGGCAGGTGGGGGCGAGCTTCCCTTCAAGGACACAGAAGGTACAGAAATGAGACAGATGCTGTCCAAGCTAAGGGAGGAAGAGCTGGGCTAACATTTCCCCGTGAATTCCAGTGCTTCATCAGGGCTTTCTTTACCTCTCCCAAATGACGCACACTGTTGCTGTTGTTATTCTTAACTAATTCTGCCAACTCATGACTATCCTTTCCAACCTGGTTCCTTTCTCTTTCACAGAAATAATGGTGTCAAAACAAGCAAGTCTCCTTTCTGAAGTCCTACCATTGTCACAGAGGGAATGGCAGCAGAGTTCAGTGGCAGCCAACTGATGCAATAAGTTACTACTATCCTATCAAAATGTTAAAGAGATACTATTTCATGCCCACGGACCCCAAAATCTCCTCTCCCAAGAGGACTCTGTGCACCTCTTGTCCACACCTGGGCTCAAGTACAGTGTCAGTCGTGGGCCCGACTGGCACTCCTGGCATTTTTTTTTCCTTTGGAGAAATGTGGGAGGATTGTTCACTTCTTCAGAATGTTATTTAAAATGCATATAATCGGGGTGCCTGGGTGGCTCAGTCATTAAGCATCTGATTTTGGCTCAGGTCATGGTCCCAGGGTCCTGGGATCGAGCCCCGCATCGAGCCCCGCATCGGGCTCCCTGCTCGGCGGGAAGCCTGCTTCTCCCTCTCCCACTCCCCCTGCTTGTGTTCCCTCTCTCACTGTGTGTCTCTCTCTCTCTGTCAAATAAATAAATAATTTTAAAAATCTTAAAAAAAAATGCATATAATCTTTGGAATTTGGGTTCCACATCCTAAGCCCCTTTCTATTATTTATTCCCCATGATACAGCAAGTTTTCTGATAATATGTGATAGTAATAATACACACACAATGTAGAATTTAAAACCTACAAATCATGTTCATGGAAATTTATTCTCAAATACAATCTCACTTGGGCAGATTGGCCCTTAACCAACCTCCCAGAATTAGAAGTAGCTGCCTTTCCTAGGAGTGCTCTTGGAGTTGTCTGTGTGTAGGGTAGGGTGAAAAGTTGGGAGGAAAGAAACAAGCCATCATCAGCAAAAGTTTCTTCCAGAGGAAGCCAAGCATTCACTCAGGATTTCTTTCTTTCATAAAGGGAAATGCACAATGCTTGGATTCTCCCAAGCTCGAAGGGCAACTATAAGATTCTTTTCCCCCTGACAAAGTCTGCGCTCACCATACCCCCCCATTTTTTGAGAAATGTAAAAGACACAAAAAGGTGGCTCAGTCAGTTAAGTGTCTGCCTTTGGCTCAGGTCATGATCCCAGGGTCCTGGGCGCAAGTCCCGCATCGGGCTCCCTGTTCAGTAGGGAGTTTGCTTCTCCCTCTACCCTACCCCGTGCTCGTGATCTCTGTCTCTCTCTCACTCTCTCTCTCAAATAAATAAATAAAATCTTTTTTTTAAAAAAAGACACATAAATTTAAACTCTTACATTCATACTTTCCAGAGTTAATAACTGTTAACATCTGATATTTTCCTCCAGTTTTTGTTTTTTTAAGAAATAACATTTCAGATTCCAAACTCCATCCCCTTCAACCTCAACCAGTTCACTGCCTCCCACATCCAAGAGAAACCACTTTCATGAGTTGGGTGTGGATCCTTCCAGGCTATCAAAAATATACATGTTTTATACACTTACACATGCAGCAAGCAAAATATAGTATCACTTTCTATATGTATTTTGTATTTAAATAAATGACATTCCTTATATTTTCTGCAATTTGCTTTTTTTCCTATTTAACATTAGGTTTTTGGCGATCGATCTGTGTTGAAATATGTAGATCTAGTTAATTAATCCCTTTTCATTATGTATATATCCCATTTTTAATCCACTATTGAGGGATATTTAGGTTCTTTCCAGTTTTTCACTATTTTCAACAGTGCTGCAACAAACATTCTTATACATGTCCCTTTGTACACACATACAAGGGTCTTCAAAGGAAATACACTCAGTAGTAGAATCTACGGGTCTTCGGTATGCTCACTTTCTCTTTTACTTATGTGCTGCCAGCGACTCCCAAAGTTGAGTCATTGATTTATATTCTGATACATACATACTGATTTGCATTCCCACCAGCAGGAGGTGATGGGACTATTTCCTCCACATGCTGGCCAATATGTGATACTATTGGACATTTAACTTTTTTTCCAATTTGATGGTTTAAAAATAATGGCTAAGTATTGGTTTTATTTCTCATTTCCATGACTATTTGTAAGCTTAACTATCTTCACAGGTTAATTGTCAATAACAGTTTTCTTTTATCATATCCTTTGCTTATTTTTCTTTAGATTATTTGATTTTTATTACCAGTTTGTAAGGATCCTACATGTTCCATGCATAGTAATCTTTTGCATGTTATATAGATCACAAATAAATCTTACTTTTTTAAATTGGTAATATATTCGTAGGGTAAGGTACAAGAGTACACAGTGAAAATCTCTCTTGGGGAGCGTGGGTGGCTCAGTCATTAAGCGTCTGCCTTCGGCTCAGGTCATGATCCCAGGTCCTGGGATCGAGCCCCACGTCACTTCTCCCTCTCCCACTCCCCCTGCTTGTGTTCCCTCTCTCACTGTCTCTCTCTCTCTCTGTCAAATAAATAAAAAATCTTAAAAAAAAATCTCTCTCTCTTATCTATTCTCCCCTCTCCCATTCAGTTTGCCTTCTTGGAGAAAACCAATGTGCTAGTGTTCCTTCCAAAAGTCCTATGCATATGCAAAAAATAGTTTATATGTTCTTCTATAGTAACATTAGTTCTGCATCTTGCTTTTTTCACTTAAAGATCATTCTCTATTTATACTTCTTTTCTTTTCTTGTTGGTACTGCAGAGTCTTCCTTTGTATTGATGGATCAAGATTTATTTAACCAGTTTCCTGCTGAATGACATTTAGGTTACTTTGAATTTTTTTTTAAGATTTTATTTATTTATTTGACAGAGAGAGACAGAGAGAGAGGGAACACAAGCAGGGGGAGTGGGAGAGGGAGAAGCAGTTTCCCCGCTGAGCAGGACCCTGGGATCATGACCTGAGCCGAAGGCAGACGCTTAATGACTGAGCCACCCAGGCGCCCCTAGGTTACTTTGAATTTTTTGTTACTGAAAAAGTTTTTATGCTTCAATTACTTTTTTATACATGTATTATTTCATACATGTACAAATGCCTATAGGATAAATCCTCAGGAGTGGAAATGCCAGTTAAAACTAAGTGTTTTTCCTAAAATCAAAAACACAAGAAACAACAGATGTTGGCAAGGATGTGGAGAAAAAGGAACCCTCTTGCACTCTTCGTGGAAATACAAACTGGGGTGGTCACTGTAGAAAACAGTATGGAGTTTCCTCAAAAAGTTAAAAATAGAACTACTCTATGATCCAGCAATAACACTACCAAGTATTTACCCCAAAGAATACAAAAACACTAATTCAGAGGGATACTTGCACCCTTATGTTTATAGCAGCATTATTTACAATGGTCAAGACATGGAAGCAGCCCAGGTGTCCATTGACTGATGAATAGATAAAGAAGTGATATAGATGAATGGAATATTATTCAGCCATAAAAAAGAAAGAAATCTGATCATTTGCAACAACATGGATGAAGGTAGAGTATAATGCTAAGTGAAATAAGTCAGTCAGAGAAAGACAAATACCAAATGATTTCACTCATGTGGAATTTAAGAAACAAAACAAATGAGCAAAAGGGAAAGAGAGAGAGGGGGAGAAACAAGAAATAGACTCTTAACTATGAAGAACAAACTGATGACTTCCAGAGGGGAACTGGGTGGGGGGACGGGTCAAAGAGGTGATGAGGATTAAGGAGCGCACTTGCTGTGATGAGCACTGGGCATTGTATGGAAGTGTTGAATCACTATATTGTACACCTGAAACTCATTTAACACTGTATGTTAGTTGATTGGAATTTAAATAAAAACTTTTTTTTAAAGTGCCATTCTGTTAATTATATTTAAACTTTGTTTACAATGGGTTTTGTTTGTTTGTTGCCAAGTAAGAGTTAAATTTTGCTATAGTCAAATTTAGTACCTTTTTCCCTATAGTGTATTTTTTTTTTTATCCTGGTAAAGAAAGTCTCCCCTACTTCAAGGATATGTTTTTTTTTCCACATAGGTTTAGAGTTATGTGATTTATACCTCAGGCACTTAATCCATTTGGAATTTATATTTGTGCATGGAATAAAATAGGAATCTCATTTTATTTTTTCCCATGAGGTGGCTCCATCTACTCCTTCTTCATTGATTAGTAATGTAATCCCTGACACAAACTAAATTTTAGCATACGCATGGCTCCATTTTCAGGCTGTCTTGTTTGATTGATCTACTTATCTGACCTACTCTAATATCACACTATTTTAATGACTATAGTTTTGTAATGTGTCAGGCCATTGTTAGGACAAATTTTTTTCAAATGTTTTAATGTGCAATAAAATCAGGCCCTCATACGTCTAAACAATAATGAAACTTTGGTTTTGGAGGAAAATGACATTTTACGGGCTGTTGAAACTGAGGTGGGAGTCCACGTTGTGCCCAAAGATAAAATTTAAAGGCCAGATTTACTGTGTTTGGAAAGGTTTCATATAGTTCTTTTGCAAGCACAGTACTTTCACAATGTCTCTGAGATCACAATGGATTTTGCCTCTCTTCCCCCATCCCTGTCCATGTGTGTGGGCAGAGAGAAAAGGAGAGAGAAAGTCCATGAGCCCAGGGGGTTGATGAGGGTAAACATACAAATCTTTGGTTTAGAGATTAAGAATAAGAGACCCCAGAAGTGGGAGGAGGTCAAGCCACAAGTCATAGAACACTTGTTATTTGCTGTCTTGCCAACTACTCAATTTGGTAGATTTCAATGCCTCAAAGAGCCAATAGCTGACCGCTCATGATTAATTCATCAGACACCTACTGCTTGACCAGTCTTGAAATGGTGGGAGGGATGGCAGCAGTGAATGTACTGATCAGCAATCAAGTGAGAAAGGACTGTTCTTGCTACAGGGAAAGAACATGTAGAGCTCCAGAAATAGACCTGTCTCATTTCCTCAAGGCTGGTTAAGGGAACGACTTCCGCTCTGCTTCCATGTGAATACCACTCCACAAATGCTAACTCTGCTTTCCTTCCTGCGAGGCTTTGAAGACTTCTGTACATCTTCCTAAGGCTGTCTGAGTAATGTGTTCATGGCAGAGCATACATGGACCCAGACTCAAAGAAAATACACTCAAGAAAAATTAATTCAGGGAACAGCAAAGCATTTGAAATGTAGTTTTTCTATGTTGTGTGGAGAAAAAGATCTGGTTGAGTTTTCTAGTCTCTGATTTAGTGAAGCTCAAAAGATAATAGGCAGTTTCACAGCCAAGGTGGGTAAAAGGGATGCTCTCTCTTTGGAGACTGAAAAAGAAGAGTGAAAGTAGAAAAATCAACTAATATTATATTCTATACATGATATAGAGCAAAGAGCAAGTCATTTACTGCCATAGAGAAATGAGACTTTTATTTGGGAATAAGACCAATGAATTGGACTCTTTCAATCATCCAACAAATATTCCTCCCTACGAATATTGAGAAATCCATAGTGCACAAGACATCCATGTGCCAGCTTTCATGGTATTTCCATTCTAGACGTGGGCAAAGAACAAGTCAAAATTAAATGGCAAGCTGTAATGACCGGTATGAAGGAAACAAAGGTCTGAGCTAGAGGCCAAATACAGGAGACACATGTTCCACAGGGGGTCCAGGAAGGTTTATCTGAGGAGAACACTTATGTTGAGACATGAGGGAGGCAAAGGAGCTGGCTAAGCAAAGACCAAGGAGAAGAAATTCCTGGCAGGCGAACAGGTCCTGAAATGGGCAGAAACTTGGCATGGTCAAGTTGCTGAAAGGGAAACAGCAAGACAGAGTGGTGAAGCCCGCAGAGAGAGCAGCTGTGGGAGAGGTGATTGGAAACAGGCCCTGGCGAGGTGATGCAGAGCCTTGTGGACAAGGGTAACGCATTCACATTTTTATCCTAAAGCCAGCAGAAAGCCTTGGGCAGTGCTTAAGCAGGAAAGTGACCAATCTGATTTACATGTTCCAAAAATCTACCTGCTATATGGAAAATGGATGAGAGGGCAGATGTTTAAGTAAGAAGAGATGGTAGACTAAGGTGGGAAAGTGAAGAGGCAGAAAAGTGGACTGCTTCACTGTGGAAGTGCATTCAACAAGGTTTTCTGGCAAACTGTATTGAGAGGGTGAGGAAAAGGACAGAATCCAAAATGACTTTTAGGTTCTTCCTTTGAGTAGCTGGGTGAATGAAAGTGCCTTTTATCAATACGGCCATACCGGAAAGACTAGGTGAGGGAGGGCATAAATTGGAAATGGAAATTAAGTGTTCCATTTGGATAAGTTAAATTGGCACATATATGATTTTGAAACTCAGAGGAGAGGTTTGGGCTGGAGATAAAAATTTGGGAATTGCCAGCATTTAAAGATACTGAACAAGGGAAGAAAGGAGGTCATCTAAGGAGAGGATGTGGAGATGCATAAGAAGAAGGGCCAGATTCAAAGTCTGAGAAGCATCAATATTCAAGGCGAAGAAAAAAACTGAAGCCCATACAATAGCCCATGAAAGAGGAGGAGAAACAGTGGAGTGTGCTGTTCTGGAAATCAGAAGAGGAGAGCAGGTCAAGAAGGATGGAGGGATTAAGGAGAACATGCCTGGGATTCTAGCTCTTAGCAGCCAGTCTCTCAGAAGGCACCTGCTCCTCCTGGTGACCTCTGCACCAGAAGTTCAGGGATTTATTGTTCAAAAGGATTTGTTGGCCAAAGGACTATTGCTGTCCATCTGGGGGTTAGTGGTTTTGAGGCAAACTCTGATAGGGCCCATCATGGGAGATCAGGAACTCATACCTCATCCCTACATCACTGTACCAGCTCCTCGCTGGCTGCCATAACTCCTGACTTCTAGCTCTGGTATTATATGCTAGTTCAAAATTATACTTTGAAATACTGATCAAAAATGGCATCACATTTTTCAGGAAAATTTACCCTCATTTTTAAAATTTAAAATGTTCATATACTCTGACTGGGTATTTTTATTTCTGTGCATCTCATAAGAACTAAGATAAATGTTCTAGAATGTTCCAATTTGTAGTATGGTTTGTAATAGGAAAAAATCAGAACAACCTAAATGTCCACCCATAGGGGTGTGGTATATATTAAAGTATGACCTAGCAATATAGTTGAATGCTATGTAGCCATTGGGAAAAAATAATGTAGTCTTTCTAGATGTGCTGACATGGAAAGGAGACCATGATATATCGTGCTGCTGCATGCACTTTCCTCTCCTTGCCTTCTAACAGAACCCCAGTTTTGTTCTGGTCTTCACCCCCACCCCAAGGCAGCCCATGTCACTCAGGCTTTAGCCAATCTATGTATTCACCTAGAAACTCTAAATGTGAAGATCCTCTTTGAATCTATTCTCAACTCTGTAGTCAAAGAGATTTTTAAAAACCTAATCAATGTTACCTTCTTCTCATCACCTTTGGAACAAAGACCAAAATCTGTACAAAAGTCTATGAGGCCTTATATGATCTGACCATTGACTGACCACCCATCATCACTCTCCTGCTTATTCTCTGGTCCCCGGCCACACTGACTTTCTTTCTGTTCCTTGAATCACAATGTTTCTTCCTGCCACAGGACCTCTGAATGTGATGTTCTCTCTGCCATGATACTTCAGATAGCTCAAGTGTTACCTTCTCAGGGAAACCTTACTGACCATTCAAGCTGGATTAGATCCATCCATTTTTAAGCTCAAAAGCACTGTGTACCTTTCCCTCTTAGCCCTTCTTATGATGTATATTCATGCATTCACAGGGTGATTATTTGATAAATAGCTATCTCCCTCCCTCAACTCTAAGACCTTTGAGAGGACTGTGCCTGTCTTGCCCCAGATTTTATCAGTATCACCATTCATAGTACCTGGGCATAGTAGGTGCTCCACAAATGTCTATCAAATGAATGAATCTGGAACACACATAGTAGGGCTCTACTGATAATCATTCAGTCAAACTGAGTTAGAGATGGGGATTTAAATTTGTTCTGTTAATTTCCATCAAATCAACTAATGTGACTTTAAGATTTAAACAAAATATATTCCTCCTTCTTCCATCCAATCCATCAGGAAATCCCATCAACTCTACCTCCAAAACACATCCCAATTTCCACCGCTCCTTCCTATCTCCACCACCACCACCCTTCCTCCCTTTCACCGGCTTCTCCCATTCTCACGTTTAGAATATCCTCCATGGCCTTGACTTTCTATTCTTCTCCCTCTCTTAGAAACACCCTGCCCCATAACCCAGGAGTTGAGTTATGGTTAATTCTTGTTTTCCCTTTGGCCTAACAGCCAATCTGTCATCTTGGCCTTCTGAGTCTTCTCTGTAACATTTCTTAGATTCAACACTTTTCCATTCCCCTTCCAGGCCCTCTCTGTTTTTACCTACAATCACACAAACTCTTCCTACTCTTGTAAATATCTCTTTCAGTTCCAAAAGCTCAGAATCACAAGAATAGGATTGGTAGTATCCCTTGAGGTAACCTGTTCAGCCCTCCTCATTTTTTTAGATGAGAAACTGAATCCCCTGAGTTAAGCAGTTGCTTTAGAGATCTTAACAGCTCTCCCTTTACACTGTCTTCTTTGTCTCCAAATGTTCTTCCCAGCTTGGCTCTCTTTCCCACACAGCTGTTGTGTCTTCCTCAAGATAGAAATAATCCCAACCTTCTCCTACTCAAAAAACTTTAGGGGCTTCTAATGCTTCAGTGAAACTAAGAAGTCTACTCACTGTTCCAGAATACACTGCTCACAGATTTAAGCTCAAACTCCTCAGCCTGGCACCTGGCACTCAGGTTTTCCAAGTGTATACCTCTCCTGTTAGTCTCAAAGAACAGAAGAGGGATCCACAGAAACTAGATACTGAAAGACAAGTTTCACATCAACATGAAGAAGAGTTTTCTAATTATTAGAATTGTTCTCCAATGGCATGGGTTCTCTTGGGAGAAGGTGCGTTTCCTCTAAGTGAGACTCGGTGTTCAAAATAGGCTAGACATACAATAAACATTGAAAAGAGGGCTCCTGTCATGGAGATGAGCAGGGCAAGAGGGTGAGATTACACCAAATTAATTACAACTTGGCTCCAACACCCAGAATCCTCCCCACATTAACATACTCCATGGTTCCTTTCTGCATGCACACCCCCAAACAAACTGAACTTCTAGCTATTCTCCATATGGCCCCATACTTTCCAATCCTTCTATGCCTTTGTTTATGCTGTTCTTGCTGCGTGAAATGTTTCTTCCAGCCATCTCCATGAAACCTATTTAAATGTCACCTCTTCTATGACACCTTTGAATATATCTCCAGTTAAGTCTGTCTGTCTGTCTCTCTCTCTCTCTTCCTTGCATAGATCATATAATTATTTTCTCCAAGGTGGATCAGAAGGAATGTTAATGGACATCTGGTCCAAATACCTATGATTCTGTTCCCTTGTTACCTTCTCTTCCAGGTATTCCTGCACACCATTGCTAGATAAATCCACATATTCTTCCTTCCATTGCATTTTTTTCTATATTAAGAACCTCCAGTACCCGTGCCTCAAATCTGTGCCTCTCAGCCCTACAGTGGAAGGTTTCCATAAGTAGTGCCCACATCTGACTTTCCAAGCAAAGAAGTTCTTCCCCTTTGGTCAGATGAGCCCCATTTGCACACCATCCATGTTTCTTGGCCCTTCTTCCCTGTGTGCTCAGGCCATTCTCTTAATCCCAAATGCTTTCCCTTTTCTTCTGTGCTAGGAAATGTGTTATACTTCCCTCCAGAAAAGAAGTCTTAACTAAGGAGGCTGCTTTTTTTTGCTTTAAATTTCCTGATTACTTAGTCATACAGAAATCAAACATCTGGCTTTATACTGACAGTGAATTGTTTTCTAGATGTTGTACTGACATCTCCTCTCTCCATTGGGAACACGACCCACCTCATATTTCCTTTGCCCACTCCCACCCGCCCAAGGTATCAAATACACAGGAGACAATGAACACTTTTTGATGTTCACTAAACAAGTTATATCTTGCCAGCAGCCATCTTATCAAACAATAGCCCAAACTATATTTTGTGCTGAGAAGCAGAGCCAGATAAAGAATTAAAAAAAAAAAAAAGAGAAAAGAGAAAAAGGGGAGACCAAGAGGAGAAATTGAATACCAGCAGTGAAACAAAGAGGTAATAAACCCTTAATAGTTTCCTAAAAGAGCAGGCATGATTGCTTTAATTGAAGCAGAAAGACACGAACACCGGAGATGTGCTCATTTAACACCAGGAAAATGAATTAGAAAAGCCGCCCCAAATATTTTTTTCTCTGAGTGATGTATTACGTGATGAAAACCTTGTAATATGTTATAGTTGTACCTTTGACATAGGATTTAACCCATTGGTGCAGTGTCTGTATTTCTTGGTTTGCCTCTGTCTGCCTTTGACTATTAGAAAGGAGACTGAACTGAGAGTGAAAACGGAGCTTTGTAAGGGTTTGATGTGCAGAGTGAAGTCTTTCTGCAGATTTATGCTGAGAATTTACAGTAGCTTAAGAAGAATTGCAAAACCAAAGAGTACAATATGAAAGGTATTCCTTAGAGACAGATCACTCTGAAGTCTGGCTGCAAGTGGTTTTCGTGCTTGAGCTTCCAGGCCAAAGGATGGCAGATGAATATGTTGCTAGAAATTGGAGATGTGGCATTTCACTCTTTCAGATGTTTCCAGAAAGGCAATTTTTACTGCAGGAAAATCTCCAGAACAGAACCAAGCCACCTTGTAGACTTTCACCCTGACCCAGGCCCAGTGCCTAACTGGGCCATCAGAGAAAGGAAGCTTCTGACATAGCCTCAGTGAGTTCAGGTCAGGAGTGGAAAAACAGATCCTCAGATCCTCTCTCCATGCCCTTTGTGTCCCGTTAACGCATAGAACCCATGGGCATGCTCTTCAAAAGCAATTAGCATTGCTGACAAAGCTACCCACTTATACCTTACTGTCTTTCACTATGAAAGTATTTTTAAAAATTTAACAGAGCACATGGTTTCTTCCCTTCAGTGCTATGCTGCTAGCTCATTAAAAAAAAAAAAAAAGTGTATTATGACCTCTAAATGTTTTTCTGCCGTTCTTGCATACAGCCAGCCCAGCTACATCTCATATTTGGCAAGTTTAATGAGTTTCCTTTCCTATCTCTCTTTTCCATCATTAAGATAATTCTTGAAACGTTTAAGCAAGAGTGGACTCAGCCCAATACTCATAAACCTCCCTTTCCTCTGCCTTCTGGGTCAGGCTGACACAGTCTTGGGTAACCACTCTGGCCGGATCCTGTTAGCTCATTGAACACCCATCTAATGGTAGTATGGTCTATGATTACATAGTATGTTACAGTATGGTTACATAGTTATGGTTATATATGGTTATAAGTATGGTTATATAGACCATACTTCCTCCAGCTTACTGATGATTATGACATGTGGGGAAGCACAAAAAACCAGGGTACAATAGAAGTAGAGCATACAATCTGCTTCCTTTCAACCCATCTTGCCCATGCCACAATCCTAGATGCAGACTAACTGGGAAATATTTCCTGACTGCTACCCTAGTCTCCAAAATATGTTACTATTCTTTTGCTGAGTTTGGAATAAATGCCTCCTTGCATTTGCTAGGCCTTTGAATTTCACCTGTGGCCATTAGCCTTAGCATTCTCTTTTATGTCAACCAATGACACAATCCCATTACCGATTCCATATCCCGATTTCATCCTCACATGATTCCAACCTCCTCCTTCCCCTGGTCTCCTTGCTCCGGGTTGCAGTCCGAGAAGGAACACATAGCAGATTTTAAATGCTAGGGTATTTCTGTTCTGTGGCCTCTTTCCCCAGCCATTTGGCAAATGCATAGCCTGTCTTTCCCTCTAGGATTGTTCTTCTATAGGAATGTATATGGATTAAATAATAACATACCTCACCAACAGGCTTGGGGAGGTGTGGTGGGACCCAAAGTGCCTGACTCAGGCTTTCCTGCAAGTCTGAGAAATGAATCTAGAGGGTTCTGTTATTCTTTAACAGATGTCTTTGAAAGGAAAAAGACAGAGAGAGAGCAGATGTTCTGGGTTCACCTAACAAAGTTGATCTCTGAGTCAGGTGTGAAGCCAGACGGACCCACAGCGGAGCAGGCAGACATGACATAACAACTCGATCTAAAACTTTCACCCCAAGAATTGACAAACTGGGTGTTTCCTTTCTTAGACTTTCACTTTGAAGTGGGTGTTCCAACAGCATGTGGGACCCTACAACTCATACCAGGAATCGACTTTGTGTTTAAAGTTAGGAGTTCCACCGAAGAAGAAGAGAAGATCACCAATGCCAGGTTACAATATTCTACCGGTCTAGCGTGAACTCCTCAAGAGCACTTTAGATTTTTGATCCACTTTGGATTGAAATGACAAGCCTTAAACCGCCAGAGATTTCACTGAAGGAAAAGCAAGTTAGCTTATTTAAAACCTCTTCTTATTAACACCAATAAGAATTAATTACAAACATTTATTCTGATTTATCGACACCTGCTTAGCATCAACATCACAGACCCACCCCACCAATTATTCAGTGATACAATGGCACATTCATTTTGCTTAGAGGAGTCAAGACTTTTCTAATTTCCTGTGTAGCCACCTTCAGCTCTGTGTATATCTTCCTAGTTTAAATTACCACCAGGCCTCAAACATATTTGCCTGGTTTTGAAAGCAGCGGGAGGTGCTTTTTGAAGTTTTTGGAACGCGTACACATGCATACACGCATACATGTGCTTGCACACACACAGAGGTCACTCAGTCCACCAGCAAGATGATAAGATCCCTTTTGTGCCAAAGTTTTCCAAGGACTTAATATCACTCAGATGTATAAAACTTCTGTTTTGTCCCCTTATTTTCACGATCGATCACAATTAGAAGTGCTTCTTATTTATAACACTGTTTTTGCAACAACAAAGAAACGTGGGATAAGTGATGACCAAAATGACTTTAGAAGTCAGCGTAGGACATTATTTTCTGCTATTAGTCCTTCCCAATGTCAAGTGCAAAATTTAAATTAACAACACTTCCCTTATTGGAATGACTTCAGCACTTTTGCTGCCTTCCATTGATTTCTATTTACTTTGGCAGCCACAGGCAAGAAGAACATATTTCTGTGCCTGATGAAGCAACCTAAGACTTCACGAGGGGATATAGATGCAAATGTCACGATGAAATGCTGCTGCGAGGGTATTCTAAGAATTAACATAATACAGGAGGAACACTATTTATGTAGTGTTCCTGCAGGCCTTAACTTCCCGTTAGTGTTGTGTTAGAGCAGTCTCCAGCTGTATTTCTCATATTAACAACTGGTCTATAGTACTTTAACCTAGCAGTAAATATGATGTCAAAGCCATTTTAAAACTAAACAGCCTACCTGCAAATATGTCATATGCCAGATATTCCCAACCAGGGGTAACCTTGACTCCATGTCAGTTCCTAAGGAAGAAGCGGATGCTTCCTCCATGCCACTGAAGTTACTGTGGGCGACTGGTGTCGATAAAGGGTTGTTCTTCATTAGAAATACCAATAATAAATATTTCTAAGGCCCAAGGTGGCTTCAGAAGGCATAAAAACCTACAGAAGGGCCAAAATAAGCTTTGGACTCATTGTCCGGGTTTTTTTCTTTTTCTTTTAAACTGTTAGCCTCAGGTTTCTTAGAGTTGAAAACCAGTGGTATCAAAACAATCAAGAGATACTCCCTCTCCTTCTTCTCTTTCCCACCGTATCATCTGCTATAAAAATCCAGTCACACGATGGCATATTCAATTCATCTACCAAAGGTAATGAGGCAGAAATGTGAATCACCACACTGTTCTTGAACCCTGTCTTCCCCAGCCTGGCATTTCAAACATTAGCCAACAGCGAGTGGCTCCACTGGCTTTACCAAGAACATAGAAATAAATAAAGTTAAGCTAAATGTTTTAAAAGTGAGATCAGGGGCGCCTGGGTGGCTCAGTCGTTGAGCGTCGGCCTTCGGCTCGGGTCCTGATCTCAGGGTGCTGGGATCGAGCCCCGCATCAGGCT
>NC_138371.1:51017812-51048318 GCF_054177405.1 Leptonychotes weddellii | reverse complement strand
GGTCATGATCCTGGAGTCCCAGGATCCAGTCCTGCATCGGGCTCCCCGCTCAGCGGGGAATCTGCTTCTCCCTCTGACCCTCCCCCCCTCATGCTCTCTCTATCTCATTCTCTCTCTCAAATAAATAAATAAAATCTTTTTTTAAAAAAAAAAGTGAGATCAACCAGAGACGACTAGAGAAGACATTTTTCTCACTCTGCTTTTAAATGAAAAAAGACTTTGTGGATCCCATGTCAACCTCAATCCGGTCTTCTAGGACTGGAGGTGACACCAGGAAGCGGCCGTGGTGCGAGTCGAGAGTGCCCAGGGGACGCCGCGGGAGCCCGGAGGAAAGGCGGCCGGGAAGAGGGGCTGTCCAGAAGGCCAGCGAGCGGCCGCTCAGCCAGAGCGCGACAACGGCCACTCCCTCCGGCATGGGGTGGGCCGGGCGTCAGCTCCCTTAACGGCCCCAGACAGTCAAGACTTGGGTTTTCTGTCTTCTCACAATTACCGGGAGAGCAGGCGGCGAAGTCGAAGCAGCTGTGCGGCCACGTGCACATGCCCCGCGAGGGGCTGCCCCTGCAGATCCCATCGGCGCAGGCACCCAGCACCCCGGACCTGGGCCAAGTCCATTTCTCGGAGGCATTCTGGAGAGATGCCACCGCTCGGCAACTCTGCGTTACTTTTGAATGATGCCACTACCTACTTACTCTTCACTTCTTGGGAACACTGGCTAATGAGACTCAGAAAAAAATTCACCCGTCCCCTACGGAAGTGGAAATTCCCGAGGAGAACGTTCCTACAGCAGGAAACCTCTCACGGCCTCTCCTGCCGTTGGGACACACAAACGCGCCAGCTGTGTAGCCTGAGCAACCGCACTGGTAGTCTGTCCGCGACTCACCTTTACTCACGCTTAGCCATTCCACAGACCTGTCCTGACTCCTCCATGCCCCGTGCTGGGGGCAGTTCTGACGGGCTCTAGCGCTCATTCGGCTTCAAAGTGGAGGGACGGTGCATCACTGTGAAGTGCGGTGAGTGGCAGGAAATGAGAACAAAAACTGTATTCACGGTGACTAGGGTGCTTCTCAGACCATCCACACAGAGCCCACCTCCCCTTGGTGAGGCCAGCTTTAAAGGGGGCAAAGAGGACTCTTGAACCACTCTGGCCATAAAGGAATATCTCGGATTCCAGGCCCAGATTTGATCTCTATCTATATCTTTGAAAGTTTTCCAGGTTACAAAAATAACTTTAAATGGGAACTTCTGCCATCTTAGACTATGAGCAGAGACTGGATTTTGGTGGGTCCTGCATCCAGTGACCATATCTTTGTAAGTTACGTTTCTAAAACGTATTGGGAGATAGTAGCTGGGGATTTAAAAATGTATTTATCCATTAATGGATGCAGTAATGATTAGTGTTATTTGTTCAGCAATGAGTTATTTAAGCCTCACCGTGTACCAGGTACAATCTTAACATGTGAAAGCCTTATTGGAACCCTCCAAGAGAGGTGCTGTTACTTCCATTTACGGATGAGGAAACTAAGTATTGAGAGGCTTAAGTGACTTCCACAAGGTCACACAGCAGCTGGGAGGAGCAGCTTTCACGGGATCCCTTCTAAGCTGTCTGCATATCTGCCAGGGAAGCTCTCTGAGAATGACAGTCTGAACAGCCCATCCTCAAACCCAACGCTCCCCCATCCTTTGCTGCCCACTGGAAGTGTTCTCCCTTGGACCCTGTGTCTGCGAAAACATCTGCTCAATTCCAGGAGAAATAGATCTTCAATGCTGGCAACTGCAGGCTCCTGCTGCCAGGGATGGAAGAGACAAAGTAGAGTTCAGCTCTGTGGTTCCTTGACCCTAGACTTTTGGGAAGATAATTTCATACCAAAAGAATCTCAGAGAAAACAAAGTCTAATAATAAAAGCTTTCAGAGATGCCAGGCAGAACCTTCCACCCAAGATCTGCAAGAGCTTGTGCTGCACGGCTGGGGGATTGAACAGACGGAGCAAACAGGAAGGAGAAGGGGCAGCTGGGCTCATACCGATCTCGGCAGTCAAATGCTAGGGCCCTTTGTACCACAGTGCCCTCCCTGCACCAAAGGGCCCAGAGGTTTTGACTAGGAAGGGCAAGCATTGGTTTCTTTCCCCAAAATCTAGATATAATGTGTAACCTTGACCATGTCAGTGTCACAGGTCCCATCAGTCAAATTCCAAGCATTTCATAGAGAACCACCGCGGCACACGGGCAGGCGGCATTTGGAATCTTGCACCACAAAATCAAAAACCTGCAGTTAACAGAACAGAAGGAATCAACATGCAGGCCAAAACTATTTTCAAAAAGCAACAGAGTGAGTTCCCCAACACTGGAAGAATTCAAGCATCACTTGGCCCCGGATGTTATAAAGGCAATTCAGATATCTAGGTGGTTCAGCTAGATCAATGGTATACAAATGTAGACATTTACCAAGAGGTCCTAGAGAATTCTGAAAAAATACACCTCGCCTGGCTCAATGCCATATGGTCGAATTCATTAGGACTGGAATGGGACCTAAGGAGTCTGTAATTTTCACAAAAGTGGCAGCTCTTCTGGTGCCCACCAACCCCAGCCCAGGACTGGGAGTCTTTGGACGGAACAACTTCTGTGGTTCCTTGAAACTGGAGAGGCTGTGATTTCTTCCCGAGATGATGAGCCTCACCCACCACATATTTCAGGTAGAAAAATGCTGGTGTAGATTGCTTGTCATTGGGGAATGGTTTTTACCCCACACAATGCAGTGGTTTGCATATTTGCTGATGTTTCCCCCCAAAAGCACACAGGAATGAATCATTATTGAAACAATTTACTTTCAGTTAGTGCATGAATGCCTTCCCATGATGCTCTGATGCTTTGTTTGTCCTCCTATAAAAATTATTTATGACCCAAGTCTGATCTTTTAAATCAGAATACTTATTCCTGAAATCAAAGCTCTAGCATGCTAATGCAAGTAGAAACCTTGATAATTTTTCAAAGCCATGTTGAATATTCAAAAGCTGGAACTGAAGGAAAGGAGTTAACATTAATTAATATTTGAAGCAGTAAAATAAAAGCAACAGTGAAGCTAATTTTGCAGGACAATTAATCATGAGTCTTGCTAATTACACATGGGATTTTGCAAATGATTTTTTTCTCAGGTAGCAAAGTAAAAATGATAATCTGCTACCCATCAAAATCATTGGCTTCTCACCAATGTCCCCAGCAAGAGCAATTAGTGGGAACAGCAGAGCCCTAGTAATTGCACGTCAAGAGAGGAGAATGTGAGAATTTTAATTGCTCTAAATAAAGACCACTTGCTCATATGTATACCTGATTGTCCAAAACAACTCTGCAAGCTGGAGCAAGTATGTCACCACCAGGTGCCCACATAAAAATAACTCTGCAGGAGCAGTACGTTCCCAGCAACCCGTGTAGTTGCTCGAAGAAAACATCAATATGCCTTCACATTCTGAACGGCAGTGTCATTACTCGAATATAAGAACTACAACAACAACAACAACAACACCCACTTGGGAAAACGTGCCTATTCTTTATATTTGCCAAATATTTATTGCTGACATTTTTTTGAGGAACTTTAACTATCTACAAGGTGCCAAGGGCTTCAAATTTACTGAATTTTAGGATTGCCAATAAAATGTTTTTAACAAGACATCTCAAGAGGGCATAAAATTAAAAATTACCATATTCATGAGTATAAGCCTCTAAGCTTGCAATGCTATAAACTGGATGTTTATAATTTGCTTGTGGCTTTCTTAATTAAAAACTGGTAATTAGAAACTCAAGTACTATTTTTATACTTCATCTTCTACACTTTCCATGCTACTGTTACTTTTCAGTTTAAAGTATGTACACATGGATGCACACAATTGCAAATGATCAATAATATTTAACTGTGTGTCTAAAACCTAAATGATGATGGATACATTTAAATATTGCTTTCCAAGAGATTATTATTCCAATGGCCATGTCATGGCTGAAACATTTAGTTTAAACAAGACAGCTACCATTTCTTGCTTTTCCAAACATGCATCATTTACTCTCATTTTTAAGTCGAATTGTTGAATTGCCTTCCAAGTATTCCTGGTACCTATTGTCTGCATGCCTAACCTTGCATCTTTAAGGGCACCATATTAAGGTGCTAAAGCACCACGCACTTCCTGCTATTAGCTTTGTCGGCTGGACATTAAGCTCGGAGCAGTAACCTTAGCTTACCACCGTATCTTCTTTGCACGTCCAAAATTGTGCATATGGTTTACTACACCAGAACTACTTAAAAGCAACATGGGAGGGCCGCTTCCTTCACCGAATTACCAGCAGATCACAGGTGTGTATCTGGCTCCCGGAGGTGATTCAGGTAATAACATTAGGTTGGTGATTTAAATGGTTAGAAGCTTTTCCAGGGAGGGCAGTCCTCATAGTCCTATCATTTTGTAGATATTGCTCACAAATGGCAAATTATTTACCCCCTCTTTAAGCGATTGCTTTTGATTTTTATTATGTTTTAAAACGGAAACCTTTGAAGATGGGTGCTTCCCTGTCAAGGCATAACCATGATGCCACCTTAAATTAGAAGTCCCTCTTCGGGTCATTTTTCATATATACCTATCTCATGAGACCTTAATCCAACCTCCACTTTTCTTCTTCAAACATAAATTTGGGACCCAAAAAGGATCTAAGTCAGAACAATCATTATTTACTTAGAAGCATTTTACCAAGACACAAAGAACATGCTGCTCACTTTCGTAGAATAATTTTTCAGAGGGTCTAAAATGAAATGACAAAGAAAGCCGTGAGTGAAACAAAGCTTACTGGGTAAGAGAGCCTGATGGCTATGTCCCAAGTGGCTCTATAAAGTCTGATGCAAATTATAAGACGATTACTTAGAAAATGTATCATTTTTACAGATCAAGATTACAAGTACATACTATTCTAAATTTCTAAAGAGCACAAGGAGTGAAGTGCGGAATTCTCCAAGTTTCTTCCCTGGGCTGTTAAAGTTCTTTGAGCAGTGTTTAGAATGCTCACATGTACATTTTATTTCCTGGGTTGTCTGGCATTAACATCAGGGGATTGCTAAAGTGCTATTTATATTGCTACTCATTACCGGGCAAGAGAAGGACAAGGAAGCTTTTTGATCAAAATGTGTCATTTCCCAACACTAAATGTTTATAAAAGGGTGTTACAGTAATAAGGAGTTAGGTGTGCCAGAAGTTTCCAAATCAAGGGCCAAACCACTTCAGAGTCAAGTTGGCATAAGTATTCCTAGATTCTAGCTACCCATTAAAGCAACAGAGTAGAGCTTGGCTTGACCTTTGCCCCACACAACCCCCAGGACCTTCTGTGGTTTTTCTTGACTATAGCATCTGCAGACATATTGGTAATTTTTAACACCATGGCTGACTTCCATTGTAGCCAAGCAGATCTATTATACTGGACCTTTGACGGAGTTTATGGTGCCACATCAATTAAATGAGGCAGAGAGAGACAGTGAGCAGACTTCCTATCACCCATCATTTGAGAAGAGATGTGCAGTAAAAGAATACATTTTCTGCATCCATATCAGTTTAGCATCAAATTAAAAATGTATATACAAGCAACACAAAGAAAGGGAAAGGAAAAAAAAAAAAAGAAAGGGAAAGGAGAACAGCAACAACAAAAAATGATGAAGCTGAACATTCTGGGATGGGTCACTAATACTCTTAGGCTTCAGTTGCCTCCTTTGGTTTTAGACCAGATCAGATCAGAGGTTCTTAATCTGGGTCGCCTAGATCCCCCAGGGGATCCACTAATGGGCTTGATGATACCCATGAATCCCTGAAATCCCAGACCAAATGTTGTGTGTTTGCGCCTATACATATTTTCGGGGTTCAGCTTCATAGCTTTTAGGATATTCTCAAAAAAGATCATAATCCAGATAAAAACTACCAATAAATGGTTGCTCGGGCCTCTTGAGGTTCTGGTTTTCTATAGCAAGGGATTATCTGATAATCCTGTTTTAAATGCAGCTTCTCCAAAAAGGCTCTCTCATGTCCAAAGCAGCCCAGAGCTCAGGACCTTGTTGGTTTTTTTTTTATTATTGTTATGTTAATCACCATACATTACATCATCAGTTTTTGATGTAGTGATCCATGATTCATTGTTTGCGTATAACACCCAGTGCTCCATGCAGAACGTGCCCTTTTTAATACCCATCACCAGACTAACCCATCCTCCCACCCCCTCCCCTCTAGAACCCTCAGTTTGTTTTTCAGAGTCAGGACCTTGTTTTAATTGTATAGTTTCATATCACTGCCTTCCCTGTGGTCTGCATCCATCTGGAAGTTTGAGATCCCTCAGCAAATATCTGACAAGGTTTCACTTTAGTCTTGGGGGTCTAATGCTCCTTCAATGATGCAGCCCTTAACTGAGCTGTATTAATAGCCAGGAAAGAAGAGAAAGGAGATGGATGAGCACTCTCCTCCGTTGCTGGCCAGAGCCCCTTGAACATCTTGATGGCCTGAGTAGTAACGAATCTTGTGAGTCACTAATACCTACGGGGGTGGTGAGCTGGCTGAAGTTAGCTATACTGTTATTGTAACAACATTGCAAGTTTTGTTTGTCTAATCAGTTGTTGGAAATGAATTCTTACTGTGGCCTCCACACTGGGCATCTTGCTATGTGCTTTCTGTGTTCTTTTTTTTTTTTAAAAAGATTTTTTTTTTATTATTTATTTATTTGAGACAGAACGAGAGACAGAGAGCACATGAGAGGGGGGAGGGTCAGAGGGAGAAGCAGGTTCCTTGCTGAGCAGGGAGCCCGATGCGGGACTCGATCCAGGGACTCCAGGATCATGACCTGAGCCGAAGGCAGTCGCTTAACCAACTGAGCCACCCAGGCGCCCTGCTTTCTGTGTTCTTAAGGTTTCTTCCGCTTGTATGTCACAGACTTCGCAAGGACTGCTAAAACCTACACGACCTGTGTCCATTGTTCAAAAATAAAGGGAGGGGTGCCTGGGTGGCTGAGTCGGTTAAGCATCTGCCTTCGGCTCAGGTCATGATCTCAAGGTCCTGGGATCGAGCCCCACATCGGGCTCCCTGCTCTGCGGGAAGCCTGCTTCTCCCTCTCCCACTCCCCCTGCTTCTCCCTCTCCCTCTCCCCCTGCTTGTGTTCCCTCTGTCACTGTGTCTCTCTCTGTCAAATAAATAAATAAAATCTTTAAAAAAACAAACAAAAATAAAGGGAAAGGAAATTCAAGAAGCTGAAAAAGACTGATCAAGTTTGTGGATGGACGGGCAGCTGGGGTTCGCTGGAACTAACCCTTCAAACGCATGAAATGAAAGCACACACCACAGATTATTCAAAAATAATTAAAGGGCTCTAAGGGTGTTTGCTCTGATATGACAGAAGTAGAATTTGAAGGGGAATCAAGGCAGCCAGAGAGAAGCAGGTAATAAAAAAAAAAAAAAAAAAAAAACACCTGGATTCTCAAATGGTAGGTTCTAATCCTTGAAATGTAAACATGGAAGTGTCCCTCTCTTGAACTGTAAATGGGAGGGGTGACCTAAATGGCCCTCTTCGGCATTACCAACCTGGGAGTAAATCGCTAAAGACAATAAAGAAGGCATTACTCTTGGGTATGAAAGATAAGGGAACAGGCGAGGGGCAGATGGTAAAATGAGAAGTTACGGCAGGAGGACAGGAGCAGGAAGTTATGGCAGCGTGGGGGCAGAGTGGTCTTCCCACCTCTCATGCTGTGCTCTTGCAACGTCCTGGCTAGTCGGGGCTGGCCATGGGCACCATGTGATTTGGCACTCAACAAGAACTTAGGTATTGTGGGAAGAACTGCCATCTAGCATATGGATTAGTAGACCCAGCACGGAAGGAGATACAAAATGATATCTTCTCGCGCAAGACTTTGCCTGCTGACCTGAAGAAAATAAAGCCATCAGCCTTTTATTCCAATGGTTGGTCTCCAAGATAAGTTTCCGACAGAGAGAGAAGTTCACTGAGTGTACTAAGGCAAAGGCTGCCCCTCTGCAAGCTGAGGCAGGGTGGGTCAGTGAGCGACCCCAGGGAGCAGGGGTAGGCCCTCCACACTAGAACTGAGAAGTGCCTCGGGCCACCCACAAGGCAGGCCTGGCGGCGCTCAGGCCTATGCTACCCACCACTCTCTCTTCCCTCCAACCAGATGATTTCCCAAGGGCTGTGAGCAAAAGCCCGGTTGCCTTTAGAGTCACCAGGCCCTGCATTTAAAGGAAAACACTGTGTTTGTTCATAACTCCAGAGAATGATGAAGGGGAGAGAGAAGAGAGAAACAGCAAAGTTAGAGCTGTTTGGACAAAGGAAGGAGAGCCCTGATGATCCAACCTTCTTTGCCTCTTCTTTTCCAAAAGGTATCGTCTTCACAATCAAGTAAACCCCTTCCTTATGCAGTAAAGCAGGTCAGCCTGAGCCCAGTCATCATCTTTCCGGGCCATTATTCACTCCCCTTCATTCTGCCCCTTGAACAAAACATGCATGCCTTCTCCTTTCCTATGTCAACTTGTCCTTTTTGGGAGCTCCCATGTCAGAAACAGCTGTTTCATGTTTCCACCCATATTTCTGTTTCTCTTCTCCTTGACCTTTTTAAACAAGCCGTTGGCCTGTGCTCAAATGGGGAGCACTTAGAAGGCATAGCGAGAGGAGAAGCGCCACAGTGCTCGGGGCACCGAGAAGAAGTGGCCAAAAACCCGTGCCCCCCTCCCGGGGTGGGGGGGTCTGCCGACACCCACAGAGGTCCCGGCTCCAAAAAGAGCCTGACCATCATTGCTACACAGATTTGAAGGTCAGGATTGAATACTCTCTCTTCCCCTCACAAACTGTAAAACTGGTCGAGATTCCTTAGCAATGTTATGTGTAATTCTTCATTAGGAATATGGAACAAAAAGGCAAATAATTCTCTCATATAAAAGATACATTTTCTTTTTCCTTTTTGGTTTTCTAGATATTGGATTACATTTGCATACGTTCTTGCATACCACTTCACTCTGCCAAAGAGTAGCTAGTCAGTGCTTTCTTTTTTTTTTTTTTAAGATTTTATTTATTTATTCGACAGAGAGAGACCCAGTGAGAGAGGGAACATAAGCAGGGGGGATGGGAGAGGGAGAAGCAGGCTTCCCGCAGAGCAAGGAGCCTGGTGCGGGGCTCGATCCCAGGACCCTGGGATCATGACCTGAGCCAAAGGCAGACGCGTAATGACTGAGCCACCCAGGTACCCCTGGTCAGTGAAGTCTTTCCCCTGCTTGAAACCACTTGGTAACTTGATTGTGGTGGTGTTTACATGATCCACGCATTTGTCAAAACTTAAAGAACAGTAGGCCATGTAATGGATGTTCCTGATGTAAATCAAAAATTAATTTTAAAAGCATGGGTTCTAAATCAGAAAAAGAACTGGTTTTTATGTTAACAGTCTGTCTATTTAGAGAAAGACACAAAAGTAGAGACAGGTGAGCGATGTGTGCAGTTTGCCCCTGCCATCAGGCAGGTCCTCCAACTCTCCTCTCACCCCTTCTCCTCAACACCCCCAAACTGGACCAAGAAATCATGATTACAGAAACAGGGTTTATTTTTTATGTTCATGGCTTCCTCTGAGGCAGTCAGGGTCTCCCGGGTTCCATAGGTACCAGGGCTCTGCATCACCCATCCTGACATCCAGGCTCGGAGAAGAGAACCATCTATTTGGAATCCCAATGGGCAGACACGTCACTCCCCTCATGACCCTCCACTTCTCCTCTCCACCGAGGGCATGAGGATCCTGAGCCTCTCGCTCCCTGTCCCAGCTGCTGTCTTCTCTCTGTGTCCTTGTTTCCCCAAGCCCCGCTGTTCATGAAGCCAGCAGCTCCCCCATACTCTTCCACACAGGTGGAAAAACATATTTCGGTCCTACTGATATTCATGGTGATTTGTAATAAAGCATAATGAGTTCATACAAAGCATTGGCAGTGCAGTCTTTTATTTGTATTTCTTTGTTCGTTTATACTTTATCTACTACCAAAAAAAAAAAAATGGGGGTGGCTTTAGTTCCATTTCATTAAATAAATAAATATTTATTGAGTTCCTACTATGTGATAGGCACTGGGGATATGGGAAGAAATCAAGGTCCCTGATGTTGGCCCCACAGTCTAATGAGGACAGATGAGAGAAAAGATGGCTGTAACACACTGCAGTAAGGGCCAGGCAGAGGCAAATACCGGCTGCTTGGGAACTTCCGAGAAGGCATGTATATGTATAGGTCTGGGCATCAGGGAGCCTTCAGAGAACTGGATCTTGAAACATGAGCTGGAGTTAACCAAGCAGAGAGCAGTGAAAAAGGGTACAGAAAACGCTGAAATTGTTCAATATGGCTGGAACATAATGTGGTACAAATAAATGGGAGAGAGGTTGCTGAAGAAGGCAAAAACTAGATCAGAAAAGGCCTAACGCTCTCTCAGGAGTTTATCCAGCAAGCAGGTGCTTGGCAAGGTCCGATTTAAAAAGGTCTCTCTGGCAGCACGGTGCGGGATGGGTTTGGCTGAGGCTGTCCTGGAGGCTTGGAGACCGGGAAACATATTTCTGCAGCGTTCCAGGTAAGAGGAAGTGAGTGGCTGGATCCAGACAGAAGTTAGGGAGACGAAGGGGAGACAGTCAAGGTGCTTTTGAAATCAATTGTACATTAAGTGCTGAACAGAGCCCAGATGAAGTACGGCCCCTTTTCCTGGACTTCTGATCTAAATACAGAAGTAATTATTATATAGAGAGCTCCCACCTTCTCATGGCTCACACTGTTCACTGTTTCATTCATTCAGTGTTGATAATAAACATGTGTGTTCACTGATGGCTATCCACTCATTTGAAGATTTCTAAGGCAGCAATTAGTATTTAGCAGTTAAAAATGTGAACTCTGGAGTCATACAAATCCCACTCTGGATACTTTTTTAAATGTGTATTTCCTAAATTATCATAAAGTTGACCTTCTGGCATATATTTCTATGAATTTGAATATATGTATAGATATGTGTAACCACCATCACAATCAGGAGACAGAACAATTCCATCACCCTAAAAAACTCTTGTGCTGTCCTGCCCTACCTATAACCCTGGGCAACCTTCGATTTTGTTTCACTCCATCACTATAGCTTTATTTCCTCAAGAAGGTTATATAAATGGAATTATAAACATGCAGCCTTTGGAGACTGGCTTCTTTCATTCAGCATACTGCCTCTAAGATTCATCCATCTTGCCATATGTATCAATAAGTTCATTCCTTCACAGTGCTGAGTACTACTCCATTATGTGGTTGTGCCACACTTTGCCCATTTCCTGTTTGAGGGCTATCTGGATTGTCTCCAGTTTGGGGTGATTATGCACGGAGGTGGGTTTTGTGTGAACCTAACTTTCCATTCTTTAGAGTAAATATCCAGGAGTGGGATTCCTGGGTTACACAATTAATGTATTAACTTTAAGAACCTTCTGAATTCCCACCAGCCACATAGGACAGAGTTAGTTACTCTCCATTCTCTCCAGAACTTGATGCTGCCAGATTCTTTTCTTAGTCCCATGGATAGGTGTACTTATTTAGCCCAGTTCCAAAGATTTCCTCCTATGTTTTTTCCTGAGAGTTTTATAATATTAGGTTTTACACTTAGATCTATTACTCATTTAGACTCAGTTTCTTTATCGAGGTTGTGGATGTCCAGTTGTTTCATCATTTGTTGAAAAGACTATCCTTTCTCCATTTAATTGCCTTTCGATTTGTCAGAAATCACTTGCTCATGTATGAGTGGGTCTATCTCTGCACCTGCATTCTGTTCCACTGTTTTGTGTATCTGCCCCAGTCTTAATTACTATGGCTTGAGAGTAAGTCTTCAACTTGGCTAGCGGGATTACTCCAAATGTATTTATTTTCTAAAACCTTTTTAGCTTTCCTACCTCTTTTGCCTTTCTGCATTATTTTTAAATTGCTTATTGATATCTATATTATTCTTGCCAGAATTTCGATTGGAAGTGCATTGTGTCTATAGATCACTTTGGAGAGAATTATCATCCTATGTTGAGCCTTCCAACCCATAAACATGATAGGTCTCTCCATTTATTTAGATCTTCTTTTATTTTTATTATCAGCACTTAAAAATTTTCAGCATATGGATCCTGCACGTATTTTGCTAGACTTAACACCATTTTTGTGCTGTTGTAAATGGTGTTGTTTTTTAAATTTCTATTTCTAATTGCTCATTATTAATATAGAGAAATAGAATTGATTTTTATATGTTGACTTTGTAGCCTGCAACCTTGCTAAATTCACTCATTAGTTCTTGGAGTTATCTGTAGATTTCTTGGGATTTTCTACATGAACAAACATGCTGTCCTTGAGAAGGGGCAGTTTTATTTCTTCCTTCCCAATCTGCATGCTTTTTATTTTTTTCTTGCTTTATTACACTAGCTAGGACCTCCACGATAATGTTTAACATTAATGAGTGAACATCCTTGCCTTTTCCCCAATCTTACAGAGAAAGCATTCTGTCTTTCATGATTAAATATGTTAGCTGTAGGGTGTGTGTATATATATATATATATACACACACACACATATAGATAGATAGATGCCCTCTATTACGCTGAGAAAGTTTCCTTCTATTTCTAGTTTGCTCAGAATTTTTGTCATGAATGCAGGTTGAATTTTGTCACATGGTTTTCTGCACCAATTTATGTGACCATGTGGTGTTCCTTCTTCAAACTGTTAATATGGTAAGTTATACTGGTTAATTTTGAATATTGTCTCTGCCTTACATCTCTAGATAAATCCCACTCGATCACTGCTTACTATCCTTTTTACATGTTGCTGGATTCATTTTGTTAATTTTTAACTGAGTATTTTTGTGTCTATGTTCGTGAGGAGTATTGGTCTGTAGTGAGGTTTTTTGGACTGTATTTATCTGACTTTGGTATCTTGGTAATACTGGCCTTATAAAATAACTTGGAAAGTGTTACTCTCTCTTCTATTATCTGGAACTCATTGTGTAGAAATTGGTTTTATTTCTTCTTTAAATGTTTGGTAGAATTGACCAGCGAAACCATCTGAGCCTGGAGATTTGTTTTATGGAAGGTTAGTTGTTTGTTTTATTACAAAGTCAATTGTTTTAATAGTTATAGTTCAATATAATCGTTCAGTTATAGGATTGAATTTAATAGTTAAGTTTAGGTTATCTATTTAATCTTGAATGAACTATGCTAATTTGTGATTTTTGAGGAATTGATCCATCTCCTAAAAGTTGATGACTTTATGTGTATAGAACTGTTTGTAGCATCCCTTATTACCTGCTAAGGTCTGCAGGGTTTATAATTATATTCCCTCTTTCATTCCTACTATTGGTAGCTTATATCTTCTCTTTTTTCTTTGGAAGTCTCTTAGAGGTATCCCAATTTTATTGATCTTTTTAAAAGAACCAGATTTCTTTTGGTTAGTGTTTGCATGGCATACCTTTTTTCTTTGTTTTACTTTTACCTACCTATATCATCATTATATTTGAAGTCAGTTTCTCATAAACAGCATATAGTTGGGTCATGTCCTTTTCATCCATTCTGATTATTTCTTTTTATTGATTGTGTTTTGACTATTTACATCTATTAACATTATTGGTATGCCTGGATTTAAATCTGCCATTTTATTACTTGTTTTCTATTTGTTCCCTCTGCTTTTTGTTCCTGTTTTACCTTTCCTGCACTCTTGGATTATTTTAACATTCTTGATATTCCATTTTATCTTTTTTTTTTTTTCCCACTGTATCTCTTTGTATATGTTTTAGTGGTTACTCTAGGGATTACAACATACATATCTAACTTTTCAAAGCCGACTTAGAATCAGTATTTTACCACTTCTGGATTACAGGAATCTGTCACCACATGGAGCCTTTTACCCACTTGTCTAACATATTACACTTACATACTTGAAAACCTTACCAGAGAATGTTACAATTTCTGTTTTCAGTGGTGAAAGGTATTTTAAACAACTTAAGAGGATAAAATAGTTTGTTGTATTTATCCAGATATGTACCATTTTTACTGCCCTTTTTTCATTCCTGATGTTCCCAGTGTCTTCCAGCCTCATGACCCCTCTGTCCATTAGCAATTCTTTTTTTTTTTTTTTAAAGATTTTATTTATTTATTTGACAGAAAGAGACACAGCGAGAGAGGGAACACAAGCAGGGGGAGTGGGAGAGGGAGAAGCAGGCTTCCCGCGGAGCAGGGAGCCCGATGCGGGGCTCGATCCCAGGACCCTGGGATCATGACCTGAGCTGAAGGCACACGCTGAACGACTGAGCCACCCAGGCGCCCCCATTAGCAATTCTTTAAAGCAGGTCTGCTAGCAATGAATTCTCTTGGTTTGCCTTTATCTGAGAAGATCTTTATTTCACCTGCATCCCTAAAAGATATTTTCAGTTGATACAGAATTCTGGGTTGACAGCTCTTTATTTTCAGCACACGTTATGAAATGTTCTGCCACATCCTTTTGGCATCCCTGGCTTCCGATAGGAAACACACATTCTAATTGTTGTTTCCATAACAAATGCATTATTTTCCTCTGGCTGCCTTCAAATATTTCTTATTTGTCTTTAGTTTTCAGCAGTTTGATTATGATATGTGTGAACATTTATTTCTTTGTGTTTATCATCGCTGGGGCTTTCTGAGCTTTTTGAATCTGTAGTTTTTTGTCTTTTGCCAAGTTGAGGAAGTTCTGAGCCATTATTTCTTCCAATAATTGTTCAGCAACACACTTTTTCTCTTCTCTGAGACTCTGGTAACACAAATGTTGAAATCTTTTGTTATTGTCCTGCAGGTGTCTGACTTTCTGTTCATTTTTTAAGTTTTTATTTATGTGGTTGTATTAATATCTGCCATATTTGTAACTGTCTTCTATTCATTGCATTTGCTCTTTGTTTCTTTTTCCCCCATCTGTCTGCCTTCTCTGGTTTTGAGCATTTTATATGATTCCATTTTATGTCCTCTCAGCATATCTCAGCCTAATTATGCTTTAAAAATTAACAATGAAAGATTCTTATTTATTCTTTTTATCTTCTTATTTATTCTATTTATCTTCATTTATTCCTTCTTTGACACTCTTCCTTTCTTTATTTAGATGAGTTTCTGACCTATCCCATCTTCCTTCTGCTTGAAGAACCTCTTAAAACATTTTTCGCTGAACAAGTCTGTTGGTGATAAATTCCCTCAGTTTGTTAGTTTGTTTGTTTTGTTTCGTTTTAGTCTGACAAAGTCTCTCTTTCTCCTTCACTTTGAAGAATAATTTTTCTGGGTATAGAACTTTAGGTTGGTGGTGTTTTCCTTTCAACCCTTTTAAGTATTTCATTCCACTTTTTATTTGGTTGTATGATTTCTGATAGAAAGTACACTGTAATTTTTATCCTTGTTCTCCTACAGGTGAAATGGGATTTTCCCCCTCTAGCATCTTTTAAGATTTTCTCGTCTTTGGTTTTCTGCAGTTTGAATATACACCTTAGTGTGTGTTTTTTGGTATTTATCCAGCTTGCCATTCTCCCAATGCTTCCTGAATCAGTGGTTTTGGTGTCTATTAGTTTTTTACCATTATTACTTCAAATATTTCTTTAGCTCCACTATTTTGCTACCATACTAATTATGTGTATGCTATACCTTTTTATATTGTCCCACAGTTCTTGGATGTCCTGCTCTGCTACAGTTTATTTGTTTCTTTGTTTCATTTTTTCCTTGCATTTCAGTTCAGAAAGTTTCTACTGCTCTATCTTCAAATTCATTGATTTTTTCTTAGCTGCATTGTCTACAGATAAGCCCATCCAAGACTTCTTCATTTCTGATACATTGCTTTTGATTTCTAGCATTTTCTTTTCATTTTTTTTCCTGGTTTCCATCTCTGCTTACATCACCCATCTGTTCTTGCATCTTGTCTATTTTTATCACTAGAGCTCTTCATATGCTTATCATACTTATTTTAAATTCCCTGTCTGATGATTCCAACACCTACATTATATCTGAGTTTTATTCTGATGAACGTTTTGTCTCTTCAAATTGTTTTCCATTACCTTTTGGCATGCCTTGTGATTTTTTTGTTGAAAGCAGACATGTTGCACTGAGTAACAAGAATTGAGGAAAATAGGCCCTTAGTGCAAGGATTTATGTTAATCTAGGTAGGAATTGAGCTGTGTTTAATGTTTGCTGTAGCTACAGGTGCCAGAGGCTTCAAATTCCTTTAGTGTCATTGTTTTGCCTTTGAACATCCCTGAATTCTCTTGCTAAGAGTCTGTGTCTTACAGTTTTTCCTGCTGTAATCCACTTACACTGGAGTGCTGTGGTTTTGTGGTAAGCTGCAGGAGAGGAAGAGCATCTATAATCTTCCAGTGAAATCTCTGTCATTTAGTCAACTTATGTCTCATGGCTGTGATCTTCATAAGTGCTTCTCCACTGGAGTAGCCTTTTTGCCTTTTTTCCCACCTGCCTCTTACTCCCTTCCCTGGCTGAAGTATTCAATTCTATTTCCTTGAGGTCCTGATCCTTGGTGACTACGATTTTTCTCCCTTAGGTGAGACAGAAAGGCTGGAGGGGGATGGAGTGGAGGGAATTGCCTTCCTCCAATTGGCATAAGTCTTTCGCTAAGTCCTTTCCCCTGTAGAGTGGGCCTTTATTACAGAGAAGGCTCTGGGTTTATTTTATAATGATTAGTCTTCCTCTTCCCACCAAAGCCACAAGATGATCTTTTTCAGATATCTGTGGCGAGAACTTGGTGGGACTCCTAGAGGTAAAGCCCATGAAAGACTGCAGCCCCCTAGGAATTCCTCACTGTCACACTCATCCACATTCTACCTCCAGCAATTTGTCAAAAATACCTTCTAAGTAATATTGCCAGTTTATGGCTCCAGTGGCTTTTGCTTCAGGCAAGCAAATCTCAGCTCTGCCTCTCTGAATGCACCCATCACTCTAGATTTGGGGGTAGTGCTTAGTCCTATGACCTCAGTTCTCTGATGAGTCCAAGAAAAGTCATTAACTTTTAGTTGTTCCAGCTTTTTCTTGTTATAAGAATAGGAGTGGGAACGTCCAAGCTCTTTACATGTTGGAGCTGAACCTGGAAGACTATTTTTTTATTCCTTTTTATTTCTGTTGTTCAGCTTGGATAACTTCTGTTGATCTATCGTTAAGTTTGCTGACTTTTTACTCTGTCATCTTCATTCTTTTATTCAGCCCATTCTGCTATTCAGTTATTTTACTTATTGCATTTTTTAATTCTAACATTTCCTTTGGATGCTTCTTTATGCCATCTATTTCTTTGCTAGGACGTTCCATCTTTTTATTCATTTCAAAAGTGTTGCAATTACATATTGGCAGGTTTTTATAATAGCTGCTCTGAAGTCTTTGACAGATTATTCTTAGAGTGTCATCTTAGAGTCAGCATCTGTTGACTGTTTTTTCCCACGTGAACTGAAATCTTCCCTGGCTCTTTGAATGCCAAGTAATTTTGAATTGTACCTGGACATTTTTAGTGTTATGTTGTGAAATTCTTGGTCTTATTTAATTCCTAAGAGAATGCTGAATTTTTGTTTTAGCTAGCAATCAATCTGGGTAAGTTCAGGCTGCAAGCTGCAACCTGTTTCCTGTGGGTTGAGATTTTGATGTCAGTTAGGCTTTAACAGTGTTATTCCGATCATCCCACAAGTGCACCCCCCAGTGGCCAGTATGGACCTGAGCAGTGTCTGTTAACTTTATTCTCAAAGAATTCTACCTGCTGATCAAAACCAGGTCCATGCATGAAGGGTGGGGCCCGGAGTTCATAAACAATTTTATGGGAGTCACTTGCCATAGCATCTTCTTCTTCATGATTTTCAAGGAGTTTCTCATACTGAGAACTCCTGAAAAGATAATTTCCCATACTTTCAGTCCTCTGACCAGAAAACTGGGGCTTTAGTTACTCTGATAGCACAGCAACAGAGGTTAGTCCTATTAGACAACTCCCTTGGACCAAAGCTCTATTGATCAGAGAAGAAAGTTCCCCTTTCTCAGACTTTTGGTTCTCATACCCACATTGCTACAGGACTGCTTGAAGACTAGGGTGCAAGAGAATGGAAAAAGATTTTGTAAAAAAGAAAAATGGTTAATTTCCCTACTCTCTCTGAGTGTTAAAAGTTCCCTCTCCAGCTATTCAATCCAGATGTGGAGGATTTCTCTGGAAGCTCTCTCTGCACCATAGTGCCCACTTCTGGGTTTCGGGCTGCACTGAGTTCAGTTGGAGAGAAAAACAACAGCCTGTTTAGTGGCACTTCAATCCCCGATCCTTTTCCCCAACCTGTCTACTACTCTTCATTTTTCAGAGTCCTCAAGTAACTGCTCCGTGCATTCTATCCCGGTTTTATAACTGTACTCAGTGTGTACTTAATCTTAATGAGAACCAGAATTTACCAGATACTTAAGACTGGATACTTCCCAAGCCTCAGTCCCTTCATCAGTAAAGTGGGAATGGCAATAATTTCTATGACTAGAGTTTGTGGAGCACAAAGGAGACAATACATGTAAAGTACTTAATTCTCAGAACACTATAACGTGTCCAACAAATATTAGCTGCTGTTATTATTTTTGTTTGTTGTTATTGTTGTTTTTGTCACTGCAGCTGCAGCAACACTGAGATGGCATATTGGATGGCAGCAGTAGAAAGAGGCAAGAGAAAGGTAGTATGATTAACAGATGTGGAAAGGATGAAGGAGAGTCCACGTTATATGTCCCACACTTAACCATTCATTTATATGTTTTGCTTTAAGTCAGGAAATAGTGAAGCTACGTGAACTGTATATCATGCAGCAATGTTTAGTTATAGGTGACAACTATGTGTTATTGTGCTATTCTCCACGTTAAGTACACAGATGGACACTTTATTCCTTCCTCCCTGTCTTGAAGAATGATGAAGAGGAGAAAGGGAGCCCCCTGGGTCACTTCCTGGATGAGGATATGGAGGTAACGGAGATGAGTGTGAAGGTGGGAAAATCTTTATACCCTCTCCTTCTGCCTAATTCACTCCATGCATGAGATAGCTTTACACGATCATTACCTTTGGTGCAAAATTCACCCATCATGCCCAGAGTCAATATTTTTTTTAAAGATTTTATTTATTTGAAAGAGAGAGAGAGAGCACAAGTTGGGGGAAAGGCAGAGGGAGAGGGAGAGGCAGACTCCCTACTGAGCAGGAAACCCGATGCGGGACTCGATCCCCGGACCCTGGGATCATGAACTGAGCTGAAGGCAGACGTTTAACCAACTACGCCATCCAGGTGCCCTGAGAGTCAACATTTTTAAAATAAGAATAATAAATATCTCTTTACTATTTATGTAGAGTCTTTTAGGTGTTATTTAATATGTTATAGGGCAGTGCTGATAGATTGTAAATGGTGGGTGGTAGGGTCCTGGAAATGAATCTAGACCTTCCACTTCATTCATTCCTAAGTAAAGAACTGCTCTTTACATGTCTTTTGGATAAAAGTTAGATTTTCCTAGAACATAACTTTGATATACAATGTGGCTTTCTTTACTAAGGCTCTTTGCCATATCCACAGCCTATATATTCCACCTGAGAGCGTCAAAGCAAAAAAGAATGACATCTTCCTACACATGCCCATCAGCTGAGCTTTGGTGAATTCTTTAGCTGTGGGTATTATAAGTTAGAATGAATAAGAATTTTTTATTCAGACAGAATTGGGTTTAAATTCTGGCTCCCCTACTTTTAATTCATTTGAATTTGGGAAAGTTACTTCAACTCCTAGAAATCTCTGTTTCCTCACTTGTAGCACAAAGGGCTTCTTGAATTATTAAAAATAAATAACATATGTATTGAATATGTATTAAAAAATAACATGTTAAAAATAAAAAAATAACATGTCATATAGGTATTCCATGTACATAAACAAATTTATGTAGGACACTGCAGGCACTTTGTGTAAAATGCAGATACACCATCCATGCCCATTTTTTAGAATTTAGATTATTTCAGCAGATGTTTATAATTTCTTAGTCTTTGTGTTTTGACAGTTCACCCTAAAATTCACCTTCCAATAGAACATCTCAATGAAAATCAGGGACTTCTACAATGCTAAAGATCTCTTTAATGCTTCATTAACAGGGGCAGCTCAGTGTTTGGAAAATAATTGTGACAAGTGGAATTCACTACAAACAGGGGGCCTTGTGCTTCATAAAGGCCCATCACTTGGACTAACTTACCTAATAGTAGTCTCTGTCCCATGGGCCTGGTCCCAAGGAGAACTGCAGGGGGTTTGGGACGACTCACTGGTGAAGCTTCTACAGTACCATATCTTTTGTTTTGTTTTGTTTTTAAATAGGTTCCATGCCCAGTGTGGAGCCCAACATGGGGCTTGAACTCACAACCTTGAGATCAAGACCTGAGCTGAGATCAAAAGTTAGACACTTAACCAACTGAGCCACCAAGGCACCCCTACAGTGCCATATCTTGACCTTGCTTTGTAAAGTCCCAAGTACAGCCCCTTACATCTGTGGACCCTTAAGAATGAAGTCTATAGGTGGCGCCTGGGTGGCTCAGTCATTAAGCATCTACCTTCAGCTCAGGTCATGATCCCAGGGTCTTGGGATGGAGCCCCGCATCGGGCTCCCTGCTCAGCTGGAAGCCTGCTTCTCCCTCTCCCACTCCCCCTGCTTGTGTTCTCTCTCTCGCTATGTCTCTCTCTGTCAAATAAATAAACAAAATCTTTAAAAAAAAAAAAAAGAGAATGAAGTCTATAAAAATAGCTATTGTACACAGGGTGAGCACTTAGCTAACATTGTCTCAAATCATCCTCCTGACACCTCTAGACGCTGGACCGTTTTACAAGTAAGAAACCTGATGCTTAGATCCTTTAAGCAACTTACCCATGGGCATGCAGTTAATGCATTGCAAAGCAGGAATTGAAACCCAACTCCTACTAGCTCTAAAACCCATGCCCTTAACACCATACCAGCTAGAGATTCCTCATTTTCTTTCCCTTGCAGGTTGAGTTTCACTAATCAAAACTGAACACTCTGGACCTATGAGGTATTGGTTATATTAGATCCTTCTGTTTCTATCAATAATTATGGAGAAAGTTAGTTTTCTCAGGCACAATGGAGATCAAAATCCATTTCAACTCCAAGGATCTTTCCAAATTTTTTTGTTGCACTTGAATTTTGTTGAGTTAAACAAAGGGGCATTGACCTTGAACTGATTTTTCTTTTCTTAGAATGTTTCTAACCGTATTTGCCTCAAAGAAATCTTCACAACACAAAGAAAAGAAGCAAAGAATCTGACCCCCTGCTATTTAAAGACTTGAAGACAGTTCATCCAAACTATTCTTGGAAGATGAGATAGTTAGAAAAACTGAATTAACACTTTCCATTTAAACATCCCTTTACAATACATAAAACACTTCCGGAACTGGTAGAGAGTAGGGTATGGAATATATTATATAATCTCTTCTAGAAGAGGAGACTCGACCTTAAACAGATTAAGTGACTTGCCAAGGTCACTTGCCAACTTAACTCTAGGTGGTAAGTTAGAACTGGAACCTGATTCTTCTGAATCGAGGTCCAATTTTCTAGAAGGAGAACAATCAGAAGTGGTATTTCCAGGAATGTTAACTTAAGTAGAAATGGTGACTACTGGAGATGTTCTGTGCTATAAAACATACATTTTAGTTAAAATTTGATGTTTCCTATTTACTGGTTAAGATATTAAAGAGTATCCCTTGTTATCATTATACAATTAACAGTATTGTGGTGTTATGATCATTTTATAATTCAGGAAAGTCTAATATAAAAGGGTGACTTGTTCATGGAATGATACAAGTTAGTACCAAATTTCAGATTATGGCCATTGGCATTTTAAAGGATGTCCTTGGCCACATTTAGGACCGTAGCAAGATGACCATTTCTCTTTTACAATATCAACTATATGGCACTTTCTTAAAACTTTGCCTTCAGGCCATCATGGACTATTTTGGAGGGAAACTGTATAGCACTTGCTATAATAGGTCCTCCTTTCCTATTTTGGGAAAGAAAAGAACCATTTAATATGAATGTGAGCTTTTTATGTACATAAAATGGTTAAGAGAATTATGTCAGGTAATGGAACATTGCACTTAAAGATTTACACACTTCAAATAGAAATGCATTAGACATGTTTATATGCCTAAATGCACAAAAAGAATTTAAAAATGACAATTAATTTATCACGTGTTGACAAATAACATTTTGTACTTAATGTTAGAGGGAAAATATTTTTCATGAAGTGGCCAGTTCTAATAAACATGCCAAATGTGCTTGTAAATAAAAGGCGACAATGTTAGTCAGCACCTTATAAACTCTCTGAATTCAATCTACTCTAAGTGATGTGAGTGCTAAAAAGAAGAGTAATAAGAACACGATGACAGAAGGAAGAGCAACAGCTAACTTAAGGCGGGGATGATCCAGGTCCAAAGACAAAGGCATGCACGGTTTGGCTCGCCTGTTTTGTTTTCCTGAAGCTGCAATTAATTTTCAAGAGGAAGTCACAAAGTATATATTTAAGTGTTCTTAGGTAGAGACCTGAAATTCCCAGGCTTTCTCACAGGCCGGGATAAAGGTTTTGTTTAGTAGAAGCATCTTCCTTTTCAGAAAAAGCTTATGTTTTGACTTTTTGGTATAACTTCAAAACAAGCTATATATTTGAAAGCATAGATTATTGTTAGCTTTTAGCTAGTGGTGTCTAATAAATCTAATGAATTAATCAATAAAATTAGTTCCCAGACTATTTTTCTTTTTAAAACAAATAGTAATGATTCTCCATATCATATTATGATCATTACATGACCAAACGTACAAAGAACAAATATCACTGTGAAATGGAGTTCCTAAAAAAAGGGGAGGGGGACAAAGGATTATTTGAATGTGAGCAGACTACCTAATCCTCAACATCAAGTTCATTATATTTTCTTTTAAAGTTATTCAGAGAAAACCCATCTGAAGAGGGAAAAGACGGGTTTTCTCTGAATAACTTTTTCCTCTTCAGCTTCATGGTATTGATTTAAAAAACAAAAGTTTCTTGGCCATATACAATGTTTGCCAGAATTTACCTGGATTTTTTTAAAACAAAAATCTCTGTTACCCAGCATCCTTTTTTATCCACAAGACATGGATAATTGATGTTTTATAACAATGACCCTAAAGTGGAGTAAGATTCTTATAAAACATTAAATTAGGAATAGGTTATGGTAGGTCTCATTTTAGAGCTAAGCACATTGTATCATAATTTGAAAATTATCTGAGTACTGTATACATATTAATATTTTTCAGAACAATTGGTATATCAAGCATGCAGGTAACAGAACTTTAGCTCTTCAACAAAATGGTCATATTTGACATGTGGGCATATCTGGCAAATCTGATAGACCTGATTTAGGATTCTGGTTCTGCCTCTTATTAGTCATATGACCTTTAGCAGGTGATTGCCTCAGTTTCCTCATCTGTAAAATGGGATTACATTAGTACCTATTCTATAGGATTGTCATGAGGGTATCAGATCATGTAGGCAGAACATTTAGCACAAAGATGGGCACAAGATACACACTCCAAGACAGTAACTAATTTATTACATTGGGTTTACTACTTTGGGAAAATGAGAAAACAGCTAATCATGTGTGTAGTCAGGTTGAAGCTGAGCAAAATATTCTCAGATGGGCTCAACACAAGAAATGTCATTCTGAATTAAATACTACATGGGAAAGAAGAGAGAGAGAGAGAGAAATAAAGAGAGAGGCAGGGAGAGGAGGGGGGAGGGAGAGACCCAGGGAGGAAAGGAAATACCCTGACCTCAACCTTAAAATAAGTAAAAAATTATGGTTACTCTGAGCAAGAAGATAAATTTCCCTCTTCACATAGTACTAAAGAAAGCGACATTCCATATAAACAAGTGGTTTGTGATGGGTTAAAAAAAAAAGAAAAGAAATGCCCAATCCTAAATTCACCTAGAGTTGCCAAGGTCACTGCAGCATCTGGGGAGGAGGACTTGTGGGGGGTGGAGGGGAGCAGGCGAGGGCTATGGATTCAGGCCCAAAGCATCACTCGCAGAAGACACAACTGCAGAGAGACCTTCTCTCACTCTGGCTTCGGGCTGCTAAGTGAGCAGAAATGCAAGAACCACTGTCACTGTAGCTTTTCACTAGCTTGTTTACTTACCCATCAAGAACCATAAGGACCTTTACTGCATAAAATGCCAAGTGTGGTGGTAATTGACATCAAACGATCCATGTCTACCAACAAATAAAAGACTAAAGTAATAAACACAGAGAGATGAGTGTTTAATGACCTTCAACAAATTTTTATTGTAAGATCCATAACAGTTAACTATATACACTAACATCTCTGGCCTGGAGCAGTCTCCGTTTTCAAAGTCAGAGGAAGAGGCCCAAATCCTGCCTTGCTACAGTGGCTCATGAAAACTGGCCTGAATGTGTCAGCCCGGAATGGATTTGCCAAAATTGCCAGGCCCCTTAGACTTCTACCATGTCTATAAAATTAAAATTTTCCACCCTGAGTACTACCTCCGCCCCCCTTCACCTCCCATATGCATTCCTTTCACTTATTCCATAGCTGGATAAAATACTGGAGTCATCAGATACTTTTCAACTATTTCTTCCCAAAATCAAGACATCCAGAGGAAGCATAATAAATACCAACATTCAAGACGCTCTTGGATTTCCATAATCCCCGACCACTGTCTTCAACTTAGTCTTAAGAACACCTGGCCATAACCTGAACTGAATGGCCATTTTTTTGGTTAACTGACAAACTCAGAGAGTTTCCTTGTATACAGATTTTTGGTTGTAAACAGAGCATAAATAAAAACAGGAGAAAGCAATAATGGTTCCTGTGTTGAACATCAGAGGCTATGAAATCACCACAGCACAAAGCTAAAAAGACAGCAAAATTACATTAATTTCCTTTTAAGCCCACTGCTTAGTCTTCTTTAGGTGCTGTATGGCTGCATTTAGGTCCATGATGTATGGGCCAGGGCTCAATTTCATGGCTGGAGTCATGATTCTTCACAGAGGGACAGGGATGTAGTTTCAAGAACTCATCCAGAACCTCAGATTCATGGGAATCCAAAGGAAGGAGGCTGTTCCTCTGTCTCTCATCATGACCAAGAGCCAAACTCAGCCCAAAACAGACCTAATATAACATACACCAAGGCTCCCAGTAAGTGGGGGCTCTGAGGGAAGAGGTTACTTCCCCCCACTCTTTGGTATCACCTTATAGTAAATACTCAATAAATGTTCACTAAACTCAAATCTGTGATAGGTATTTGGGAAACTAAATAGAAAAATGGTGATAGTTTTTATTTTCTTCACTTTTTTCAAAATATTAATTAGGTTAGTATGTTAATTTTTAAAAAAAGGATTTCAGTGGTTATGAATTCACTTGGCAATGACAGTGAGAACAGGTAGAGGAGTATCGGTTTAGAGGAAAAGACAAAAGCATCTTTGTATCTCAAAATCTCTGGTATCACTTTCATAATAATGTAGGCTTTGGGCTTACACAAGATCCAATTTCTTGTGGTTCACAAGCTTCTGTAATTCAAGGAAGGATCTCTCCAAAAGTTGGATGAAACTTAAGCAGAAGCTCAGCAGCAAGGATATCCATTCTTTTGTCTGCCCAGGACAAAATGCTTCTCTAGGAAATGCTCCTAATGTGTTTCAAAAAGTAGTGACTGTATTCTAATAGATCTTACCTCCCACTTAACATTGATCTAGGACCAGCCACCCAACCAACTCTGGGCCACAGTCATAAGAAGACTTCCAGCCGTTCTGACTGGCTTGGGGGATGACACTTAACCCAAACAGGTTAATCAGAGTGCTTTCAGAGCTATTTTTCTCTTGAGATAGGAGAACAAGTTTCAGTGCCTCTTTGCCTCTCTGGCAGTGAAATTAAAAATGGGAAGCCTACTTCTCCCTCTCCCACTCCCCCTGCTTGTGTTCCCTCTCTCGCTGTGTCTCAACTAAAAAAATAAAATCTTAAAAAAAAAAAAAAGGAAGTCTAATAGTTGCTGGCTAACATGTCCAAATCCTGCAAAGATGCTGTTGTTCAGTAAAAGAGGATGATATTGACATGTAGCAAGAACCAGAGCAGAACCAGGAACAGAGATGGAAGGTGCTGGTGGCATCCCAGCCTCTGGTTCCAGTTGTTTCCCTCCCTATAACTGATTATATTATATTATATTATATTATATTATATTATATTATATCCCCACGGTACAGATATAATAGACATAAACTCAAGAGCATAGATAATAGCAAAAGTGGTAAAATAATTAAGAAGAGATAAGTTTGTATATTTATTAGCTTTGTTCTTAATTATTAAATTATAAGTATATACAATTTAATTTTTAGCGATGGCTCTGTTTAACAATCAGCTTGCAAAATTCCTGATAATTTAGCCTTTGGGTCTCGTACAAGATGGACAGTATAAGCATACATCTGGAGCATGGTAACTTTACTTAGTTGAGTGGTTTTTTTTAATACTAAAGTTTTAAATTTTTATATAGTTAGATCTATCAAAACTCTGTGGTTTCAGCCTTTGGCATTATATTAAAAAAATCTCTTCCTATTAGAAAATTATAAAAATATTCATATTTTACTCTAGCACTTTCATCTTTCCACAATAAAATAAAATACAAAATAAAACCAAAAAATCTTTAATTTATCTGAAATTTATTTGCATGTAAAGTATGAAGTAAAGATCTATACTTTCCCCCCAAATGTTACCCTGTCATAATACTTTTTATTTGAATAAACTATCCTTCTGTTCTACCTTTACAATATACTAAAGGCTGATGAATACTTGGATCTGTTCTGCAGTTGCTTTTCTGGCCCACCGATTTATCTCTCTTTTTTTATGGCCAGTAAATTACACTGTTCTAATTAGTGAATCTTTAAAATACATTTTATTTCCTTTAGAACATCTCTCACGTTACTCTTTTAAATTTTTTCTGGGCTATTTTTGTGTATTATTATTCCCAATGAATTACATAATCATTTTTGTCAGGTTTCAAAAAAAAAAATCCCATTAGGATTTTTATTGCATTTACATTAATTTTTTTCCTTTTTCACAATATTGAATGCTTCCAAGAACATGACATTTTGTATCTATATTTATACACTTATATTTCCATTTACTCAAGTCCTCTTTTATTTCTTAGAGTTAATTTATATATATACATGATTTTAGGTCTTGTACTTTTCTTATTGTTTATTTCTACAAATTTTCTATTTTGTTGCTACTGTTAATGGAATTTCTCATTTTATTCAATCAGAAGTTTTTAGTTAAAAATACAAAAGGTCAATTTAAAAAACTATTGTTTTGTTTTGTTTGTTTACTTATAACTGCCCACTTTTCTGGTTCTCTTTCTGATTCTAATAGTCTTTTTTTTTTTTTTACTTTAATAGTCATTTATTTGGTTCTTATCTGCAAATAAAAATGTTTTTACTTTATCTCCAGTATTTATACCTCATATTTCCTTGCCTTGTCTGATTGCATTGGCTGGGACTGCCAAACAATATTGTATAGTAATGGACATCCTTGTCTTGTTTCTTCGTTTTACACAAATTCCTCCAGCTTTTGTCTTCAGACACTTTTTATTATTTTAAAGTAGTATCATTAAATCCCATATAACTAAAAGATTTTATTAAGATTGAATATTGATTTTTACCAAGTGTTTTTCTGCCTTATGAGATTTACATGGGTTTTCCCTTTATTTTGTTAATAAGTTTTCTAATATTGACCTATCCTTGTATTCCTGAAGCACTCCTTACCCTTAAATCGTTCCTTCAATATTGAATTTAACTGTAGCATAGTAACTTTTCACAGAATAGGTACCAAAAATACTGATTGACTGACTGACTGATTGGAAAAGGAAGATAAAAGTCACTGATCCTCTCTGTCATTAAGAATTGAAATTGCCATGATTATGTTGTCCTCCTCAGAATAATGAGGAAAACAAGGACCCAAATTAATGAGCTTCAGGAGTGATGAATGCCAATGAAGAAATTCTTCCGGGTCTCCATTCCTGGGAGAAGGTTGTTACTGGCTTCTAAGATTTTTATGTCCCTTGACTTGACAAATGTTAAACTGCACTGGATAGGTTAAGATCTGAAGAGCAGACCTTCTGTGGGAACCCTCAGGAGATATCACTGTGTCTGAGAAAGTTTAACTGGAGCAACAATCAATAGTGAAAATGTCCTGTGGCACAGACAGTATCTGCATTTGCACTCCATCCAGGGTAAATGCTTTCTCTGCCGCTTCCATGCCTCCAGTCACGGAATCTGAGCCCAGGAGGGTGACCACCATTTCCTCTCCCAAACCCCCTACCTCCAAGCAGAACGGAGTCCAACCCAAATGACCTAATATTTAAAATCCGTAAATAAAGATGGGAGCCTTGTCCCATAAGACAATTTCCACGTTTTCACAATCCTGCTGGTCAAGAAACTCTTCTCACACCTAGCCTCAATTCCTCATACTCTTTCTTTTGTAATTAGTGTTTTAAAATTGCCCTTGTCAAAATTCTCCCCAAATCGTTCTTGCTCTTCCATGTAATCTCCCTCACTAGTAATGGAACTAACCGAGAAATCACTATACAAAATCCAATTCCCCCCACTTTCATTCCCTCAGCAAGGCTTTACTGAGCACCTACTATGTACCAAGTACCAAAGTAGATGACTTTTAAAAGGGAGTAAGGAGCGGAAAATAAGGAAATCTTTAGAATAAAGATGAATCAGACCTGGTTCCTGACCCTGAGAAATTTGTGGTTTACCTAAGGAGCAAATACTAGGAACATAAAATTATCCCCTAAGGGTACTTTCCACGGATTGTGACTTCAAAATGAGAATCTCACATATGGGAGAATGTTACCTGCAAACACACAATACAAAGCATTTCACGCTATTTGATGTTTATATAGATCATTTTCCAAGAAAATAAAAGTGATTTATATACATTCCCTCAATATTTACACATCCCCTCAACTGCCAAGGGCCCTGCTTCCCTTCACACACACATAGGGCTTTTATTGACTTCAAAGTGAGCTTGGTGCATACGGGAAAGACCCACAGAGGCTGATACAGACACATGCTGCTATTAATCTCAGCACACTTCTCTGAGCTGGGGAGGCAGGAAGTACTGTTGCAGGCCTTTAAAGACAAAGGAATTAGACACAAAGATTAAACAACTTTCTCAGAGCCAAAATGGTTCCTGGGAGTTTTACATGGTGGTGAAATGTTTCAGCTCTGAAGTCAGACTGTTGGGATTTGAATCCTGACCCCAACCCTTATTACCAGTGCAGCCTCAAACAATGAACTTAACCTCTCTGTGGTTTCTTCATTGACAAGATAGGGATACAAACAATCCCCACCACATAAGGTTGTTTGGAAGATTAAATGATCCATTCATGCAAAGTATTAGAATACCATTCATCACATATTATTAATCATTTATATGTATCTATAAATATTGTTCTGGCACCAATATTGCAGATTAGCTCCCAGTCATCTGCATAAGTATTAGATTTCAATCACAGACAACTCAGTAATTGAAACCTTAAAGACAGAAGTCACCCCTAAGCCATCCCATTAAATTAGAAATAAAAGAATTAGTTCTAAACTAGCTCAGTAAACCTCAGACAAAATTAGGGTCTCCCTTCCCCCCTCTCCCTTCCCGTAATCTCTTTCTTTTCCTTATCCTGGATATTCAAAACCAAAATTTCTTTTAGCTGCAATTGCACATTTCCATTGCTGTGTTTTTTCTTCTTCTTTTTATGGCAAGATCACAAAGATGACATAGGGCCTGCGAAGGTTCATTTTGCCCCAGGAAGATTACCCGGCTATTTCTAAAGAGACACTGCATACAAGTCTTGAGGAAGGAAAGAACATCTCATTCTTATGGCCAAGCTGTAAAAATCTTTTAGACTTAAATCAAATCGGCAGGTCATTCTTCAATTCCAGTTAGTTTCATATGGGATATATTATTATCTGGTCATGATTACCAGCTACGCTTCAAAAACATCTATACACAAAACAAAACTGGGTATTAAAAACCTGGTCTGTAAAATCTTGCTTAACATCCCAAACAGACAAGTAGTAGGAATCTGCATTATGAATTTCTTTCAATATAATAGAAGTAAATATGATTTAAAATCCCCCAAATACACCATCTTCTCATCCCCACCACCACCACCCCCTAGATTAACCTCTATTAACTGGAAGCAATGCTCATAGCCTTAAGCAAAAGTCAGAATTCAGCCTTTCTGGAACCATTTGTCTTGTCCTTTTACCTGGTTACAGATGGGTACTCCTGGCCCCTGCCTGACTGAACTCAATTGGTGTTGAACTCAGGCCCTTGTTCAAGAGCCATTAGCATCAGACTGACTCTGAATTCAGGAGACCTGCCCAAGTCACACAGAT
>NC_138371.1:50975428-51017312 GCF_054177405.1 Leptonychotes weddellii | reverse complement strand
AAACATTTTAAATGACATTATCCAGTACCACTACTGGATAAAATGACACATAATTGATAATGTTCAAGGCATCAGTGCTATTAAATTAAGAACACAGAAATGATAATATTTATCTTATTAATTTGCTCCAATGTAAAAGGGGCCTTCGAAATACCTGCTCTGACCCCACTGACCACCCTTGTCTAGGAGCAGCCTGCCTCACCCTCCAAGGTACACCCTCAGCAGCGATGTTTGTACGGTATCACTTCCCTTCAAAACAAAGCAGGACACTGGCCCAAGATGGGCCAATCGTATTTTCTCTCCTGAGAATTTGGGGTTGACTCAGTCTGGGCTGGAGAAGATATGAGCAGAGGAGATGGGAAGAGCCCTTTCTGGTCTCTCCTTGACAGGTTTGCAAAGAGCATAAAGGGGGCTGGAAAACCCAGTCAGGGGGACGGCACTGTCAGCAGAACCCAGAATATCAGCTTGTTGAAAGGATCACTAGTCTTCCTGCAGGAAACAACGGTCTGTGACAGGAGACCTGGCCATGTCACAGGAAGGTGGCCCTGACGTCAGCCCCGCATGAGGCTGCACAAAACAGGCCAGAGCTGGGGAGGGGAGGAGGACACAGCCGGTCACCTGCGAGGATGACGTCATCGCGCCAGACGTCCCTCCCACACTCCATGCTCCTTCACCTCCCTGGCTCCTTCTCTGGCGCCACCTTCTGCGCTGTCTGAGTATCAGCGTCTTACACACTCTCCAAACATTTATTTAGTCATAGAAAGAGGTGAGTTCATCCTTTTAAGGGATTACCTCTAAATAATTTAAAATGTCACTCCTTTAAAGGGTATTTACATTTCCATAGGCATTACTACTGCTCCTATAGTAGTAATAACGCTAGTACTAATACTCTTCTAGTAGTAGTAATGATAACTGCTAGCAATTTGAAGATTTCTACGTTCTGCAGGCCCAGCCATCCTCCACAGGCTCTGCTACTTCCCTCAAATGCTCTCCCCTACACGGACACCAGCCCTTCCCCAAGCACAGGCTCCAAAAGTCCTCATGAAATCCCTCACCTTGGATTACCTCCTTTGTTGACTTTATTCAAATGTCTCTGAATCCATCACCCCGGGGGAGACTGACAGATGGGATACGGGATAGGGAATCATTGCTTGGGAATGGAAGCTACGGGAAGAGATAGAACAAGTAGAGTAAGAATAAGACCAAAGACTGATTTCTGGGGAAGGCAGAATGTAAGGGATGGTGGAGAGAGAGAGGAAGAATCAGAGAGAAAGAGGAAGAACCAAGAGAAATATCAGGGAAGCCAAGGTGGGAAGACAGCTTTTAAGAACAGGGGATGGGCTGCAGGGCCAGCGGCAGAAGAGAGATGCAGCAGGCAGAGAATGGCAATGGGCAGTAGGCCGGCAACTGAGAGACATCGGAGTTTGAGCCTTACTCATCTCCAGGCAGGCACGGGATGACGGGGAGAGTGCTGGTAGTCAGGGACAGTCAGAACAAGCCAGGGAGGAGGCAGAAGCCAACAGCAACAGGAGGCCAGTGACTAATGGGCTGAAACTAGCCCCAAAGAGTCACCGATATTGAGGTTGCCAAACTGAGGAAAATAAAGTCAATATTATATAGAAAATACTCAAAAGACTATATTCATCAATGTCACTGTGCTCTCACTACCAGTGGCGAGGCCTAGTTTTAGGCACTTCACACTGTCTCAGAGGAGTGCTACTCTGCCTAATGATGGTAACAGCACCAACATTTTGACCAGGAGAAACCCAGTTACCTGAAATCTCTAGTTAGTCAGATTTTATGACTTTATGTACCTATCCTCCACTTCGAAAACAGGGAGGAAATTGTCCAAAAAAAAAAAAAAAAACCCCACATATACATTTTAGAGATCTAGTCAACAAAGAAATATAGGATCTATACAGACTTAACTCAACCCCGATATCTTTTCTAGCTGTACAAAGAACTGACGCTTGGGATAACCACCCTGAAATAAAATATTCAACCACCGAAGAAATACTTAAGCTAATGTACTTTATTTGACCAAAATTTTATACTTTCAAAAATTCTATTCCACTTTATCTTAACCTTATTAGGCTTAATCAAATCAAACGGAGTAACCTTGGTAATAAGTAGTCTCACAGCAAGTTTACTTCGGCAATATTATAGAGAGTCTTGGAACTTCTGTGAGTTGCAGAAATCAAAAATTAAATCACTTATGAAGAAACTAGCCTCATGTGGTCTGAGAAAACACTTCTTGAAATATTTCATTCCTTTATGTAACCATTCCCAAATTGAGATACAAAATGAAAAACAGAAGCAATGAGTTTGGGATGCTTTCTTGTATTCCCCTAGACTCATAAACAACACATTTAATAGGGTTTAAAGTCTCTAACTTGGGTGAAGGGGTCCCACTGAAAAATTTGTACCCCTTGACTATTTCACTGCATACATCATTAGGGCTCTATCTGAGGGACATGGGAGAAGGTATTAAACCAGTAAATGGAGAAGCCAAAATCTTAATTCATTTCTCACGATTTCCTTTCTTTTTTATTCTACTTTATGATATTGTTTTTTCATCCATGGACTCCAGGAACTAATAACAGACTCTTCTACCAGTAAAACTAAGATGTGTTACTCTAATGTATCGTATCATATGTTAATCAATGAAACTTTGCATATATCAAGACTGAGCCAAATGTTTTTGAACATAATTAGGAATTGACATATTCAGCTAGAATGCACAGTGCCTTTCATGTTCTCTCTCTCTCTCTCCCTCTCTCCTTCTCTCTCCCTTTCTCTCTCTCTCTCTCTCTCACACACACACACACACACACACACATACACACACACCCTAACCACTGTTCTGACTAGGGTGCCTTTGGAAGGTTGTTGGGCTGTTGACTGACTGTTGACCGTTGACGGACAGATCCCTCTGGGTACCCAGTAACAGTTGACACATTCTCCTTTTCCACTGGCCAAGCCATGTTGTCAGAGGAAAGATGACCAACTATGAGAAAAGAATTGCTCCAGGAAAGGGCATACGTGCAAAGGGCAGCTGTTTCCCTTCTCTCTCAGGACATCCAGGTGCCATTACTAAATTTCCTGTGTGCAGGGCCCTGGAAAAGTTCACTGACCTCGGGCAGGGGTTGCGGGGATGGGGAACTCTTTTTCCTTTCAAATCGTCTTTCTTTACTCATTGTAACCAGAGGATCACCACTGTGTTGTCTTATAAATTATTCCTGCAAGATTTATAGCCATTTCTATGCTTCAAGTCAAACATTCTTTTAAGGCCAAACAGAGTAATTTACTGGATTTGTGTCTCTGAACAATCTTATAAATAGTCACTCTATAGTTCAAGGTGAATAACAGTCGGTGGCAAGCTAGCATCAAAGAATACTGATTGCAATTCAATTTTATTACCTTTGAGGATTCACTCTGAGGATAGGGCAGACTGGTCAAAAATCTATAGGCTGATCATTGTGGGTCTGTATTGGAAAATCCTTTCCAAGTAAACACCTCCTGTAAGGGTTTTTGCCTCCTCTCTTCATTATGACCGTATATATTTTTTTCTTTCCTGGAGACACCAAGATGACAGTGTTGCTAATCATACCTGCAGTTACGGCTGAGAGAGGCAGTGCATGTTCTTTCCAGGCTGCTTGCACATAAGTCTGATCTCTAGGTTGTGCCTGCAAATGCTTTTTTAGACCCTGACACACACATAAACACCCTCTATCCTTGACGCCATTGCAAATGGCAATGAACACAATTTAATGCCATTACAGCTTCTCAGTCTTGATAATTTCACCTGCTATGTAAAGCTTACAAGAGAAGCTGGCAAGATTTTCAGGAAACTAGATATTCTGCCTGGGCACATTTAACTCTCATATTTTAGAAATACACCCATTAGCCTATGATCTTTGATTTGGCAGGCAATTTGATAACACATTGATAGCATTTTCTGCCTATTGACCTACCGAAGGACACATAAACCTCTTAATTTCTCAAGAAATATATATGCCATTTGGTACAGCCACCCCTGGAAAACTTTGGTAAGGTAGTGGGATAATGTGAAGAATTCTAGAATATGAAACTTAATTGTGCTAGTGATTTTAACCTAAGCGAACACAAACAGAGGTCAACTAAGCTTGCTTTCATCTGTTTCTTGTTCTTTCATGTCCTTAAAATCAAGAGATTATTTATCCAGAGTAAAAATTTAACTTTTTGTCAAAGGTTCCTTTCTCTCGTTATCTCTCTTTTCAAGTCTGAATCACTTCGGACTTCTCCAGGGCCGAACTCTGTATTCAGTAAGCAAGATTTTGCCAAATGTGTATGCGTGCTGCCTTAGCAGCTAGATGCTGAGGGAAAATGAAGGGTGAGAAACAGGAAATGAAGTGCAAATGGAATTGTAATGTCTGTTATTGGTGATGTCTGTGAGAAAGGAACCAAGTCATTACTGTGCGGTGCAAAGGATTTGTGTTAATGTAACAAGTAGGTAAACTTTATTAAAACTACCTCTCAGCTTCCAAAGAATGCTACTGCTAAATTAAGGCTAGCTACCTTCATGTTCATCCTGTTATATTGCTGGTTGCTATGGCAATCTTCTCCTAGGTATTTGTAAGGTCACAAAAGGAAGAGCTAACCCTCTTACTTCTGGAATAACTAATGTGGTTCTGTTACTTGCTTGATGTAAATGGTCTCAAGTGACAGCCAGCTGTACATATAGTCAATTACAACTGCTCAAAGGAAATGATTTGTTGTAACAGCCGCTGTTCAACCTCTGTGACATCAATGTTTCTATGGAAACAGTTGCCTATTGCACTGCTTTGAATTGAGTATTGATCAAACTAGAGCCAACACTATTTCAGAGACTTGCTACTTTACTGTGTGGCAATTTACGATAGGAACTCATAACATCACTGTATATTTCAAGCCCCAAGGAACCAATTTAGCAGACAGTTACAGTAGAATATTAACAGAGGTCAATAATGGAAGTCTGATTATAGTCCTAGGACAATTATTCAACGCTTTTGTTGTCTGCCCTTCCAACATTCTAGCGGCTGTTACAGTTTTCAAATAATAATATTCATGCCTGAAGAAAGTGCTATATTCATTCATCTTCTATTTTAAACTTTATTTTTCATTGTTATGTTATCTATCAATAAAACTATTCTGCTATATTAACCAAGCTGTGACCCCTCAGAAGTAAATAACTATTGATCAAAGAGTAAAGATCTACTGGTGCACAACACTGTTTTCCATTAATGATCTTATTGGCCCAGCTGATAAGATGGTTGTCTCCAAACAACTGAAGATACAAAAGCAAAAAATAACATAGGTCTAATTTCCATAAAAAATAGTTAGGATTCAATCCCCCATCGTTGTTAAAGAATGGATTCTCCAACCACAGTTGAAGGAGTAGTGAAAATAAAGACACTGCTATGCGGAATCCTTCCGTAAGCCTTTCATTCTGGGTAATATTTCCATTGTCCACAGATGTTTTACTCAATCTTCTTCGGAAACAACCTTCACAATAGTATCATCCAACCCTCTCCTTTTACAGATGAGGAAATAAGGTGACATGGCCTCTCTGGTGTCCTTCATAAAATAAATGCTCTCCTTACAAATCTGTATGTGAAAAATGTTGAATTGTGTTGAAAAATATCATGATTTATACATTTGTCACTCATCTGAATAAAAATACATGCCAATTATCTCTACTCTTAGACTGATTTGTCAAGAACTTCAGTCAACCAAGTCTATAAAATTATTTATTTCTTGCCCTCCTCATTCCAAGACGGAATTCAAGGCAGACAATCAGCCAGTTTACTGCAGTGACGTTGACCACAGCAGAGGCACTGAAAATTAATTTTTGCAGCTGAAGTTATAAAACTTCAGAAAGCACTTGGATAACATGGCTACATGCCAAAGAAGGGTAGGTGTCTATGAATGAAATTTGTTTCAATACATAGATAGTAGCACTAACTTTTTATTACCATAATTGAAAAATTATGGCTTGGGGAATGATTCTTGTCAGGTAATAACAAATTCATCCACCTGCTTCAAAGAAGCTCCTCCTCATATAAGGAAAAAGGATATTCTCTGAGCTTAGCTATTGATTTAAAAAAATCCTATCTAGATAGCTTAGAAATAAAAATTAGTTTAAAATATCGGTCCAGGTAACGTCTAAAATAGTATTTGAATCAGGCTGGATCCCATTATACTTTTTTTTTAATCAGTTAAGACTTTTAGTCTTCGTGATGATAATCATTGTCTGTTAGGAGATGAGATTGTTCAAACAGCGAGTACTTATTGAGCACCCACTGAATGCCAGATACTAGTCTGAACAATGGAAAGAGTTGAGTAAGGTTCTCAGTAGTAGGTGGTAAGGGTCATTTGACATGTGTAATAGGGAGTTCAGGAAAGAAGTGGTCTCTGATACCATACTCGATGTTCTCCCCTTGTCTCTCTTAACGATAATTTTTCCCACAATTTTTGCTTGTTTATATATTTATGTCCTGCTTTGCTATAGAAAGGATTTAAACTGGACCATAAGTTTGATTCTGAGCTTCCTGCCAACTGTATAAAAAAAAGGAAACATATTCAGTCACATGATTCCATGTCTAGGAAATTAAAACAAAACAAAAAGCAGATGTGCAAAAGAGGCCCAATGACTCCTGGTACAGAGACCAGACAGGAATTCTCCCTCGGGTCCTTAGAAATCAGACCTTGACGATGTGGTAAGGAACATCTTCCTCAACACAATGCCTGCAAATACACCACTGTGTTTTGTAAGGCTAAGCTATAAGGCTTTTCATACAAATTCTGTGACCACACCAAAGTGCCATTTAATAAACACAGTGCTCCCAGACACCCAAACAAGGCCTTCCCTGACATACTGCTTTCTATCAACATATAGGTAGTGATGAGCCATAAAAAATAAAACTATTAGTAAATTACCCATACAATATCTAACTTAGAATAACGTACCTTTCTAGTTTACCTTGAAGATTACTCAGGTGCCAAGATTTACACCTACATAAATAGATGAGTTGACATACTCACAAATCCATTTATCTCCATCTGTGTGTGTGTGTGTGTGTGTGTGTGTAATTTTTACTCTGTAAGTGAGATAACATGGAAGAACTTTCATGAAAATATTAATTCTGGCTTTAGTCTATGGATCTCAAACTTTTGGGCCTGGGCCATTCCTAGATTACCCAAATTAGATCATCTGTATTAAAGAATAAGGAGAAGGAGAAGGTTATACAGTTATCTTCTTTGTCTCTTGTTATGGTTTTCTTACTTAAGGACTATTTTTTCTGATATAAGTATAACGACTCCTGCTCTCTTTTGGTTTCCGTTTGCATGCAATATCTTTTTCCATCCCTTCACTTTGAGCCTATGTGTGTCCTTAAAGCTGAAGTGAATCTCTTACAGGCAACATACAGTTGGGTCTGGCTTTTCTTTTTTTTTTTTTTACATTCAGCCATTCTATGCCTTTTTATTGCAGAGTTTATTTATTTACATTTAAAGTAATTATTGGGGCGCCTGGGTGGCTCAGTTGTTAAGTGTCTGCCTTCGGCTCAGGTCATGATTTCAGGGTCCTAGGATCGAGCCCCGCATCGGACTCCCTGCTCCACGGGAAGCCTGCCTATCCCTCTCCCACTCCCCTTGCTTGTGTTCCCTCTCTCGTTGTGTCTCTCTCTGTCAAATAAATAAATAAAATCTTAAAAAAATATTTAAGTAATTATTGACAGGTAAGATAGTGCCAATTTATTAATCGTTGTCAGGTTCTTTTATAGTTCCTTTGTTCCTTTCTTCCTCTCTTGCTACTTTCCTTTGTAAATTGATGATTTTCCATAGTGGAATGCTCTGATTCCCTGCTCTTTATGTTTTGTGCATCTACTGTAATTGTTTCATAATTACCAGGAGGCTTGCATAAAACATTTTATAGTTACAACAGCCTATTTTAAGCTGGTAACTTAACTTCAATCACATACAAAACTCTACTCTTTACACCCCCCCCAACATGTTATGTTTGTGATATTATAACCTACGTCTTTTTTATATTTTGTGTCCACTAACAAATTATTGAACTACAGTTTTTAATAATTTTGACATTTAACCTTAATACTTTAAACTTTATACTAAAATTAAGTGATTAGCACACCACCATGTTACAGTACTAACATACAGTATGAATTTTATTATATAGTTACCCTTACCAGTGTGTTTTATACCCTAATATGTGTTCATGTTACTAGTTAGCCTCCCTTCATTTCAGTTTGAAGAACTCCTTTCAAGATTTCCTGTATGACAGGTCTATTAGTGATGAACTCCCTCAGCTTTTGTTTGGAAAAAGTCTTCAACTCCATTTCTGAAGGACAGCTTTGCTGTGTATTCTTGGTTGGCAGTTTTTTCTTTCAGCGCTCTGAATGTATCATCCCACTCTCTCCTAGCCTGCAAGGTTTTGGCTGGGAAATCCCTTATATGTGAGAAATCTTTTTTTTTTTTTTTCTCTTGCTGCCTTTAAAATTCTGTCTTTGATTTTAGCCAGTTTTATTATACTGTGTCTTAGAAGATCTTTTGGGGCTGAATCCTTTTGGGCAGCTATGAGGTTCATGAACTTGGATGTCCCAATCCCTCCCCAGATTTGGGAAGTTCTCAGTCATAATTCCTTTAAGGAAGCTTTCTGCTCCTTTCTCCCTCTTCTCCTTCTGGGACTCTAATAATGCCTAGATTATTTCACTTGATGATATCCGATAATTCATGGAGGCTTCTTTACTCTTTTCCATTCTTTTTTTCTTTTTTCTCCAATGACTGAATAATGTCAAATGACTTGTCTTTGACATCACAGATATTTTCTTATGCTTGATCAAGTCTACTATGCTTTCTATTTCATTTTTTATTTTTTTAAAAAGATTTATTTATTTATTTGAGAGAGAGAGTGTGTGTGTGTGTGTGAGAGAGAGAGAGAGAGAGAGTTGGGGGGGAGGGATAGAGGAAGAGAGAGAATCTCAGACTCCCTGCTGAGCACAGAGCCCCATGTGGGTGGGGCTTGATATCACAAACCTGAGATCATGACCTGAACCAAAACCAGGAGTCGGACACTCAACCAACTGAGCCACCCTGGCACCCCTCTATTGCATTTTCCATTTCATTAACTGTATTGTTTAGCTCCAGAATTTCTGTTTGGTTCTTTGTTATTATTCCTATCTCTCTGTTAAACTTCTCATTTTTTAATGCATTATCTTCTAATTTTGTTGAATTATCTTTCCATGTTTTTGTGTAGCTCATTGAGCTTCCTTAAAACAACTATCTTGAATTCTTTATCAGGAAAATCACAGATTTCCATTTCTTTGGGATCAGTTACTGGAAAATTTTTGTGTTCCTTTGATAGTGTCATGTTTCCTTGATTTTTCATGTTCCTTGAAATTGTGTGTTGCTGTCTTTGCATTTGAAAAAACAGTCCCCTCTTCTAGTCTTTCCTGACTAGCTTTGGAAGAGAAATCTCTTCTGTTAGCCCTGCTACGGATTCTGAAGCGGTCTCAGACCTTTTCTATGGATATACCTGCACCACACTTTTCCTTCTCTTTTGGGGGTTTTCTTAAGCATTGTGTCTTCTCTCGATCTTGCAAAGACAGTCTGGGTCCTCTGTTTGCTTTCCCTAAGGCAGTGCGGAATGCTCAAGTTTATGTGCTTTCTCCCAATCCTTCACACTTGGGCAGGCTTACTGTGCATGCTCACTAGCCATTTGCAAAGGCTTGCACTCACTGCCTTCAGAGGCATATACAGGAAGCTGGCCACAGAGGGGGGATGAGGGGTGTAGGTGAGGTGCTCAGAGCACTGCTGGTGCCTGTGAGCCAGTTGGGAGGATCTGCAGGTGAGGCATCCCCAGCAGTCCATGGGCAGGCTTCCCATGGAGTCTGCAAAGCAACTGGTAGGCTCCTGTCCTTTTGATGCCCTCCGAGAGCCTGGCTGCTGTTCTTCCAGCACCTCCTGCTCTCCACGCAGCACACCTCCGTATTCCGGATGGGAAAAGAAAGAAATGGACCTCTTTGCAACATCCCACAAGCTGGAGAATCCAGACACTCATTCACATGCCCTCACTTTTCCTTCAGGGAGAAACTGTGGGCCATGAAGGTCTCTCTTGGCCCTGACCTCTGCTGTCTTGGAGGAGGGGTAATGTGGGTAAAATGAAACTCTTCCTCTGACCCTCTTCAATGTATCCAACTCAGACCTTTTTTTTCCCTTGTTTCTTTTCTTTTTTTTTTTTTTTTTACTTTGGTTTTGACAGTATGCTGGAACTTCTCCAGTGGACTCCCGAACTTCTACAAAGTCACTCTCATCTGTGAAAGATTGTCAAAATCGGTGTTCTTTGGGGGGAATACAGGAGGAAACTCCTATTCCACCATTTTGCTGACAGCACTCTCCTAACCTCTGTTCCTTCCCTGCCCCCTTTTGTCAATGAATGTGAGCTGTGTGATACAACAAAAGAACACTGGAATACCTGGGCCCAAGCCAGACCTCTGCTTCCTACTGGTTATGTGACCTCTAGAAAGTTGTAGCAAGTAGCCTTTCAAAGACTCCTCATCTATTAAATACATTATAAATACACGTCCTCCCTTCTGATGGGTTTTGAAAAGTCAATGAGATACTATAATATCTGTACAAGTGTTCTGTAAACTGCAGGACGTTATTTAAATTTGAAAGGACATTTTATTGAAAGCAATTTTTTTTCACGGTCTGCCTAAATCTCAGAATAACTTGGTGTTATCTTGGGTTTTCTGATCTCTTAGAATATATTTTGACCAGAACTGCTTTAAACAGACTACTACACAGAGGAACAACTTAGATAGGTAAGTGGAATCCATGTACTATCACGGGAAAACCACAGGTCTCAAGAGGCTTATGTTTCTGGTGGGCTCCAGCCTCTTCACCACCACCCCCCCATGTGAGAGCAGGCAGTGTACTTGGCCCTATGAGCTTGTAAACTCAGGTTAATGATCTCCAACCTGAAGAATCTTTGTGATGATTAGTAACAAATGACATAGGAGGGCACCTGGCACACAGCAGTTCTTGATAAATGAGAACTCTTACTATTTTACAGAGAAAGGAAACAATAAACTGGATAGAACTATATAAATCCTGTCCATAATCTTATTCCCTCACAGGGAGATTTGGAATAAGGAGGTTTATTCTTGGAACCCACCCAGTTGGGTTTAGTTACTAGAGAGCCAAAAGTTACCTCCAGGAGCCAACCTCAATGATGTTTGGTTAAGAGAGGAGGTATTACCTTCATTCCCATTTTACGGGTGAGAAAATCAAGTGGTTACATTCGTTAGTGGAACATTAGAATAGGATGGAAACCAAGGTGTTCTGATTACCACAGTTCTTGTTTTACCCATAGTTCTCTGCCAGTTACCCTGTAAGACAGCCCCTGGACATGAACTCCCAAAGCATAGCACCCTAACAGAAGGCCAGCACCAGAGGAAAGTACAGGGGAATGCTACCTATCAAATGTGGGAAGTAAATTTTAGCTGGCAAAAATCATCTAGAGAAATTTTAAATAGGACATTTCCCTCCCCAGATCTTGAGAGAAGTCATTTTAAAAATGTCAAATTCCAGTGTCAGGCCAGAAAGCAGGAAGGCCCCACCATAAGATGGGTAGTTTCAGTGTCCTTTCTGAAGTCTTCTAGCACCCCTAGCCCATATATTACCAAAGTCTGGGCTATCTTAAGGGTCCCCAAAAATCTAATGTCATCCTAGCCAAGGATCAAAGGATCTCTGAAGGGCCAAGAACCCTGCTGGGTCCGGATTATCCAAGGCTCGGGGAAGTAGGGAAAAGGAATATAGGAGAGGATAAGGAAAGAAGTATTGGCCTAGGGCAAGAAGTTTAACTAAATGTCACTGCATCAAATCTCTTTCAGCTTGCTGTTAATATGGATTTCCATTCCCAGGTTTGGTCTTCTGGGCCCCAGAACCAGCTTAGGATTCAACCATACAGGTCATAGACCCAAGGAACTAGCAGTACCCACCTTAGATCATGCAATTCCCTAGCCTGGCAGTTGGGAAAAAATCACAACGGTAACTACCGATGAATCTAGAAGTATTTGAATCAGCTCCATTTCCCCATCTCTCCAGTGCCACCTATATATTTTTAAAGCTGCAGCTTTCCTTTGGGAAAACTATTGCTGAGAGGTGCCCTAGAAATCCACGATGAATTTAAACAATAAGGAGGTACTATAACTTCTGGCTGATTTACTAATTCACTAAAGGGATAATATACACAACACAGAAGAGCTCTTTAAGCAGGTATTTCAGCGGAAATCTGGACTCCAAATTTTTCAATAGGACACCTCATATTTTGTGGCTATTCAATAGGTCATGATTTCACAATTGTCTTACATCTATTCCCAGCATCTCTTCCCACCCTCTACCTGTCCCCACTAGGCAGGCCAACATGACTAATTTGAAACTTTGAGGTAAGAGGAGGGAGTACACATATACCCCAATATGTATTTGTCCCAGACTTCTAAAACAAATATTGACTTGAGAGTCTTACGACTTTTCTTAGGAAACTGATCAAGTTATGAGATCAGGGCTAGGAATATGCATTCTCCAAAGCTGCAATTTATGCTGAAAGTAGCTCCAGAAATACAAGCTCCTTAAGAATGTACATTGTACTTTCTTTTCCTGCCTTCATTACAAACATGCGAACCATGAATTTTTGATGTTCTGCGAACCTCCCTATGCGCTGACAATATTGCATTCCTTCACACCATCAGCCCACCAGATGTAAGGGTCAGGCCTCCTCCTGGAGCTTACAGGTCCTTCGTGAATGGAGAGAGGCTAAGGCAGGAAAGATGACCTACTCTTGTGCCCGTGATCCACCTTCTCAGACCTGATCTGGTTCCTCCTCTTGGATGCGTTCCAGAGAACTGGAATAGGTGGACTGGATGGGCAAGGGCTATGGTTTTGGGGATGGAGGGGGGAGGGAGAGAGAGGGCAAGGAGGTACGGTGGGGAGAGACCAGGCTGAGGGATGAGGGGCAGAGCAGTGGATGCTCTCAACTGTTGAGGACATGGAGCAGGGAGTCAGCAGGCTTTGTTTCACTTCATGACAATTCGGTCACAGAAATTTCTCACTTCCTGTATTCCAACCTCAAATTCAGCACGTCATGGACATGTGGCCCCACATGTACCGTGAGAGGTTTCTTCTTGAAGGTCACATATCAGAAGCATACAAGTCAAAGACAGGAAATGCCCAAAGTCAGAAGTCCCTTGACGGCGGGTTTCTTACAAATCTCAGTCTTCCCCTTGGGTCATCCCTTGGAGGGATGGATGTGAACATCCTATGTCCCATACCCTAGTTCTACCCTCTGTTTTTCCTTTATTGTGGTCTGGGTCACCTCATGAAGAAAACAACCCGCAGCTCAGTGGTGCGTTTCTGAGTTTCTCTTATTTATTTGGTTCTCAAACACAAAGCCCAGATTCAGAGATGGCACTATAAACCCTCTTAAATACAAAAATAAAACTTGATATTTCCATAAGGCCACAAAGAAAAGGCAGTGGGTCTGACATAGCTATTCCCCTGAGTTCTCTCCAGAAGTCAGGGGTAAGGCAAGCTGTATTTCCCAGCATGGACACAGCATACACCTTTATGACTGAAAGAGGATGTTTTTATTTGCACTGCATTATACCCATAAATTCCATCCACTCAGCAAGTCAAATTATTGCTGGCCTCCAAAATACATTAAGTTTGGGTTTAAATCAGTCACTTTTAAAGATATACTGCAGCCCACTTCCTAGCCATATTTGTAATATATTCACCCTGCAAATGTTCTTTAAAATGCATTGTTTGTGGAGTTGTCTTACTTCAGCCCGCCATGTGAAGATATAAGGAATATAAGCTCTAATTTGCAGTTTCTTTGTGTGTGTGATTGTTCATGATTCTACGCATGGAGCTAATGGCTGCTAAAAGGCTTTCATGTTATGAAGAGAAAGAGCTCGCTGAATCTGAATCAAATTAGAATTAGTGATATAATAGTAAACCGCAATGGGAAAATACAGAGCTCTGAGCTGTTTATGCTAGAATTTGGTGACGGCAGACAAGCTTTTCCAGGTAATGGTGGGAAAGAGAAAGCCACAGAACCGTCTGGGATGTTTAATGGTGTACTGCAAGATTAAAGTATGCTTCAGTCGCAGCGCTCAAAATCTCTCCCCCTCACCTACACTCCCTATCTTACGAAATATTACACACTCGTGCTCCTCATCAATTGTCATTCAAACAATCTCAACACGACGAACTGACTCAGAAAGCAAGGAAGCTGAGAAAGAGAGAGAGAAAGAAATAGAGCCATTGGTTTCCTTGGGAAAGAGGCGCGTCCTCTCCGCAGTTCCCTTTCCCCCACTGCTCTCTGCCTGACGGGAAGGAGATGCGCCCCGTGGCAGGAGGGATGTGCCGGCGGCCCTTACCCGACGCTCGCCTCTGCGTTTCTCTGAGCTGGGGAGGGAAACTGGCCCGTCGAGCCTGTGAGAAGCAGGACATTCGGATGGTTTGGCACCTGCCACTATTCTTCATGCCCACCTTATTTCAAAAGACTGTTACTTTTTAAAAGATAAAAAAGCTGCTGGGGCGCCTGGGTGGCTCAGTCGTTAAGCATCTGCCTTCCGCTCAGGTCATGGTCCCAGGGTCCTGGGATCAAGCCCCACATCGAGCCCCGCATCGCGCTCCCTGCTCGGCGGGAAGCCTGCTTCTCCCTCTCCCTCTCCCACTCCCCCTGCTTATGTTCCTGCTCTCACTATCTCTGTCAAATAAATAAATAAAATCTTAAAAAAAAAAAAAGCTGCTAACACCTCACCAAGGAAGATGGCGCCCACAAGCATTGTCTACACTGCAGGCAGTATCTTTAATACACTGTGGTATGTATGGATTGTTCTTAGTATTTCTCAGAAATCAAGCACCCACGTTTTTCCTTCCCCAGGCTTCTTCACCCAGGTATACGAGCCTACTACATGAAATATCTGGTGGATACTCAGATACTATTTTCCTACAAGTCACATGCCAGGGTCAACTGATATCTATAATATTCCATATTCTCTGATAATCGTAATATTTCTGCATAGATTAGGGGGCTGTCACATTTAGTCTCAATTAACATTTTTGAGCACTTATATGCCAAGAATTTTGCTGGGCACTTTACATTTACTATCTTCTTTATATAGCTATCAACCTTATAATAGATATTATTCCATTTTGCCACTGAGGAGACTCAGGATCAGAGAGGTTAAGTAGCTGGCTGGACATCACAGGGCTAGTAAGTAGCAGAGCTAGAACTGGACCTTGGGGATTACTTACTCCAGAGCTTCTTTAATCACTTCCCCACATCCATCATCGTGATTATTATATACTGAGGACCAGGGTTTTGCTGGAGCCACTTGTACCAGCTTCTAAGAGCTGAGTGTGAAATCTTTAGGAAGTTTGCAAGTTAGTTGTTGTCACGTTGGTGGCTTGAAATTGGTCATGGTAGGAGTATTTACACCATGGAAACAGGCAAACCCTACACATCAGGGGCCTTTTTTTTTTTTTTTTTTTTTTGAGAGAGAGAGAGAAACAGAAACAATTTTTTGAAAATTTACCAGTACACTGCTGCCAAAGGAAGAACATTTCCAATTATTGGGCTCTTTCTTCCTCCTCCATAGTGTTGTCCCCAAAGCACATAAGGCGACAAAGTTAACAACTGGAGGATGAACACCCTGGGAAACGGTGCCAACCTCCAGGCTAGGTGTGGACCTCCCTATACAGTCTCAGCTTCGATACCCATTCTGGCCTGATTCTGCCCTTTGTCTTCACTTACTCCACCCACTCTGCCTGTGAAGTACATAGGGGTTGGCAGAGCAAATCAAGACATCTGATACAGTTGTTCTGATGATAAGTTTTGGAAGCCAAATTCAGTTCTTATGACTCAAAATCAATACCCTCAGCCTATGGCATCAATTAGCTTTTCTCAACTCTTTTACTTTCCATCAGGTGAATATAATGTAAGTCCAAAGGAAATATATATTCTGAACACAGAGGGCATCCCTTTATATCCAAACCTGATCATCACTGGGGAGAGTCATGCTCAATATTTTTTATTATTATACAGTTAACATTTATTGAGTGTTAATAGTGAGCTTACATATAACACAGAGACCATTACTATACCTGGTTTCTTGGCAGATTGTAGGAACAGCATGTTTTTGATATCTTGGATGGCACCAAGCTTGCTATAATTTCCCAACGAAGTCAGTGCTCCTAATTTCCTGAACATCTGTGCATCAAATTCATTAAATGGCTAATGAATCCAGACATATAAGGTTCATAAAAATATTTATATCTGACATTAACAAGATGGCACTCCTGCTTTGTTCCTCTACGTGACACCCTTAAGACAACCAAGTTTTTGTCACTGCTAGAATCTGGTGGAAGAAGGCAAATGACTGAAATCAGTATGAATATAGGACAAAGAAGAGGGGAATAGGATCCAGGACTGCAGGCAAAATCAAGATGTCCACATTCCATAAATTCACTTACATGAAGATCACAGCAAACATGGATCAAAGGTTGACTAAGGGTAGAACGTTATGCAGGCATGATCAGTGATCACACCTGTCCCCCCCCCGCCCCCACTGTCACCATGACCATCAGCCAGATCAGGGTCTCTGGGCTGAGCCCACATTTACAAAAATTAATAATCACAATGCTCTGTTCTTCGAAGTTTAAATATTCTAGCAAGGAATGAAGAAACACTATTTGCCATGAACTCTGAACTGAGTCAAATACTGGGGTTCTCCTCTGAATGTTCCCTGACTAGATAACCTTGTAGCTGTTACTGGATTTCTCCATTGTCTCAGGCCTTCCTACCCCCATGCATAAAATGAGCGGGGTGTGGGTGAGATTTCCCGCCCCTTCCCAATCTAAAGGGTTTAGGCTTGTCCTGTTGAAGAAGATGGGAGGCTGGAGATAGATATTAACTTACAGAACTTTAGTCCAAAGCTTGAAAACAATGCTCATTTTTGTGTTTGCACAGGTTAAGGAAAAAGGGCTTCATCAGGGGCCTACCAGGGGGAAACCCCCACCTTCATATCCTCTCTCGTAGACACCTTTCAGTAGGAATGAGACTCACAATGTTCCAGTGGAGCATGTTTGCAGCTCTGTGACTTGCTCACTCTGTCTCAACGCCTGGAAGAACCTCCTGGTCCCCTTCACCAGCCCCTCCAGAAGCAGCTCACTCTCTGCCGGCCCTCTCCAGTCCTCATGACATTGGCCCCAAGAAACCACCTCACCCTCCTCCAAACTCCTGTAGAGTTGACTTTTGAACAACACGGGTTTGAACTGAATGGGTCAACTTATACACGGATTTTTTTGATAAATACAGTAACAGTACTGTAAATGTATTTTTTCCTCCTTATGATGTTCTTAATAACATTTTCTTTTCTTTGGCTCACTTTATTGTAAGAGTACAGTATATAATATATATGTAACATACAAAATATGTGTTAAATGACTGCTGATGTTGTCAGTAAGGCTTCCAGTCAACAGTAGGCTATTAGTACCTAAGTTTTGGGGGAGTCAATAGTTATGTGCAATTTTCAACCATGTGGGGGCTGGCATCCCTAGCCCCCATGTTGTTCAAGGGCCCACTATACTATTTATCTCCAATGCATGCCATTTTATAATCCAGTACTGCTCTGTGACACTGCTTTTCTGGTATTAAAGTATTATTCAAACATATTATTATTATTGTCTTTTACATATGCACAATTTATTGCCCTGATTTTGATTATAAACTCCTTGAGAACAAGTTTTGTATCATTCACTTCGGAGTGTCCCCACAACACCGTGGTGAGTTGCCATAGTAGATTCTGTAGCTCACTTTTTCCATCTGCAGAATGGAGATGATAGTACCTACTTTATAGACATGTGCGGAGAAAAGGAGATTGTGAGAAGTAAATTATGCCTGATTCAATAAATGCTGGATAGCATTATTAATATTATATTAGGGCAAAGGGAAGAATATAGTGTTAGAAATGAGCAAAACTGAAATCTGGTTCCACCTCTACTAATTAGTGACTTTAAGAAAGTCAATTAAATTCTCAGAGCCTCAAAATCTTCACCCATAAAAATTAGAAAAGTAATAATCCCTGCCACCTTTCTGTTGCTGTGAAGATCCAATAAGTAACACATTTAAGGTAGCCTACAAATGGCTCATTTTTTGGTACTCAGTAAATATTATTTGATTTGAGAATTACATTGTCCTCCTTTTACCACACAAACAGCTTATTGCCTCCCCTCTGTGGCTGAAAGGACATCAGTCACGCCTCTTATGGGCTTGTAGGAGGAAAATGGGGTCCTCTGGATCTTCTGAATTTCCAGCAACTAGATGATGTTCAGGTGAGCCACAGCGTCTTGGCCTCCTACTACCATATTCCAGGCTTCTCAGTGTTTCCTTGAAAGGACTATTTGTAACACCAGAGAAAGCAAACTGAAAATGTAAAAAGTCTACCAGCGAACCCACTATTTGGCTTAAAACAAGTAAAACAAGCAGACATCTAAATAGTCAATTGATGAATTATGCTAGCATGATTGCCTATATCCATGAGTAAGAGATGAACAGAGCCAGAAAGTACCACGCATGCAGGGATGTCCCAAGATGCCTCCCCTGGGGACAAAACCTCCTCCAGCCTAGGCACCAGAGGAACCTTGGCACATACACACCATGGGCTTCCTTGCCCATGCCTATGCAAGACCATTGCTTTCATAAAAAGCTAAGTACATCACAGATGAAACTGCACAATTTCGTTTCCTGACTTCTCATGGTCTAAATGTACTCTTCTACCCGCAAGCCATAATATGATCATTCTTACTTTTTCAGTCTCGTGTTATCAATTATTAGAAGTCAGAGGCCATCTAAGTTATATCAGCAATATACTGGATAGTCATTCATTCACCAAATAATTATTTAATATGTCTGTGTGCAAGGCACTGGGGCACACAACAGCGAACAACACAATCTAACTACAGTATTATTTAGTTTATCTTAGTATATAGGACGATTTGTCCCTTTGCTGTCATGTAGGCATAATTTACAATGTTTCCGTGAACAGTACATCTTTAAAAAGAAAAAAGTATTAATCAAGCAAAAATCCATGGTTAAAATACTTGGAATTTAGTGTTCTTATCCCTTCTTTAAAGACAATGAAAGGCAAAAAAAATAATTAGGAAAAATTATTTGATATTCTGATATGCTCACACTCATGCTCCAGTGAAAACAGGAGATGTGCAAGTGCATTTTTACTTTGTATAACAAAACAACCCAATAAAAAGGTAAAGTATGGCGGAAGTATACAACCTTTATGATATTTCTTGAAATTACTCCACTTTTATAGAGGATGATATTCATGCTGGCAACAGCTATAAAAAATATGGAAATGTAAAAGAAGAGAGATTAAATATGGGATTTATCTATGGCCCCCAGTACATTAAACCCTTAACATATGTGAAATATGAAAATAACCTGGGCCCTCAACATCAGGATCATGAAGGGAATTTTAATGGTGTCCTGTGCCTTCACTTCCAAGATATGAATTTTTGTGGCTTCAAAGGTCTTTTTATATATCTGCTTGACTTGCACAATTACAGCAATTTGTCACTGCGACCAATAAGACAAAAGCATTTGAAATTGGTGATGGTGGGTGACCCATCCTGACCTGATATGCAGTAAGTGGAAACCAGTCCTTGGCTTTCTCTTTCAGCCTCCCACAAAGTGGGAGCTCAGGCCATGCTGCCAGGCTGGAAATCGTAGCAGCAGTGACCACACCTGGGGGACAGGCAGGATGCCAGTTCTAAATCCTCTGCCCGTGAAACATGCTCTACCTGTGCATCAAAGCGGGGCCAGTCTTGAACCAGCAAATGTTAGAGAGCAACACAGCCTTTCTTCCATCTGTTACCCGTAAACACTTCCTAACCGAGGTATGAGCTGACACACTGGTCCTCTCTGTAAAGGGTGGAAGGAAAAGCTAAATCCATCCCAGCATACACCATTTCTGCACGAACAGAGTACCTGTTCATCATGACCGATAGAGATTTTGAAGAGTAAAACCCGAGTTGGGGAGGCAGCAAAGAAATGAACATTATGCCGCAATCAGTGGGACATGAGAGAATGGTTGTAAGGTTTAAATCCAGGCACGGGAAAAAGGAAAAAAGAGTGAGAACAAAGAGAAGTTTATAGGGCACTGGGGACAATGAGGAAGTGGGAAGTAAAGAAGTAAGAGACAAAGCACAATTCCCAGACCTATCTTCTCACTTTACTCTGGAGGCCGTCTTCTAGCTCTTCACTTACTTACGCCTCACGTGTGCCACAGGAGTTGGGAGATAAAAGCAACCTGGTAATTAGTTTTTAAAATAAAAAGACCCCTAGGACTTCCAGTTTAAAATGGCATCTGGCTAGGGGCGCCTGGGTGGCTCAGTCGTTAAGCGTCTGCCTTCGGCTCAGGTCATGATTCCAGGTCCTGGGATCGAGCCCCGCATCGGGCTCCCTGCTCCGCGGGAAGCCTGCTTCTCCCTCTCCCACTTCCCCTGCTTGTGTTCCCTCTCTCGCTGTGTCTCTCTCTGTCAAATAAATAAATAAAATCTTAAAAAAAAAAAAATGGCATCTGGCTAATAGTCCTGATACAGCCTCTTTTACTAAAACACACACACACACACACACACACAGGCAAACATTTACATTGCCACCAAAAATTAAGATTGACAGTCAACTCCTTACCACTAACAGTAAGGTCAATGAACCTGGATTTTTAAAGGCAATTAGTGGCCCACCTGTGCTTGCCACCAGACCTAGGGAAAACCCACCTGTCTGAAGTTAGAAAGGCCCATTATACCTTCCCCACTGTCTGCCACCTGGCTCATTAAATCAGACAGCCATTCTTCTACCATATAAGTGCTCCTTTTTAAGCTGGAGTGTTATTTTCCTTCCATATCCAACCCCTCAGCAGTCAGCTTTTTTTCTTAAAAACAATCAGGGCCCCTACCTGGAAAAGAACTGGTCAACAAGATGGAATGAGGAAGCAAGCCTTGGGGTGCCTCATTCCAACCAGGAAGGTGTCCTCATGAAAAAGACACAGTATGAGAGAAGACAGAATAAAAAATCTCTGACAACCAGGTATGCTGAGTATTACAGCTTTCATGCCAGAAAGGAAAGCAATGGGAGCAGGGCAAGAGCTAATGTCAATGTTTAAGGAATGGAAGCAAGTTAAACTCCAGAAATCGAGCTTGCGGCTCTGGATATCACCTTGCCCTCCAGATGTAGCTCTATGAAGGGAATCAAACCCACATTCAAGTGGACAGAAGGAGGCACCAGTCCAGATAGATATCCTGCGTTAAGAAAAGTGACAAGAAGGGGCGCCTGGGTGGCTCAGTCAGTTAAGCTTCTGCCTTCGGCTCAGGTCATGATCCCAGCATCCTGGGATCGAGCCCTGCATCTGGCTCCGTGCTCGGAGGGGAGCCTGCTTCTCCCTCTCCCTCTGCCTGCCTATCTGCCTACTTGTGATCTCTCTCTCTCTCTGTCAAATAAAATCTTAAAAAAAAAAGAAGAAAAGAAAAGTGACAAGAAGAATAATAAATGCACTTTGATGAATGACACCAAAATAGAGATAGAGGATATTATCCTAAAGACTCAGAGGGAGCAGAGCCTCTGAAAATAATTTACCACAGGAATTGAAAGAAATTTTCAGAGAAAATTTTTTTCAATCTTCCATAGAATTCAAGAAGTAATGGCCTTATGGAATAGGAACAGATATCCATAACAAGAGAATAGGTCATGAGAAAGAGACAGCAAGGTGAGATGAAAAGGAGATTGTGTGAGACAGAAAAAGACTGAAGTAAAATCAAAATGCAATGAAAGAATTAAAATCTGAATTTGAAGCCATGTGGTACAGAAATGACACTGCAGATAATCACATCAGTAAAGCAGGAGACCAATCTGAGAAAAGGACAAAGATGGAAATAATTAAAGAAATTATGACATAATGAAAGAGAGGATAACAAACAGAAAACAAGGAACTATATAGGCTTTTTAGGAAAAACTAGAAGAGACAGAAGTTATAATCAAACAAAAAAAATTTAATGTTTTTTAACTTTAAAAAAAATGTTAAGAGTACCAAGATCACGAATCCACTACATTCCAGGCAAAACAAACATGTTAAGACATACCTAGAAGCATCCATGAGAACTTTTGAAGGTCAGAGGTAAATAACATTCCTACCACCCAAAATGTCATGCCTAGACATTGTTTTTCCTGTGCAAAAATCACAGACAACACTGCTGAAGGTCAATTGTATGGCGATGGTCGGGAACTAGACTTTGGATGATGATCACTTTGTAGCATATACAGATGTCAAATTACAATGCGGTACACCCGAAACTTATATCATGCTGTATACTAATCTTGCCTCAATAAGAAAAAAAGGACACACAAAAGGACTCAGAGATAATTTGAAATAAATAAGAATGGAACTACTGTGCTTTTGAAGAATTAGCAATGAGCAGTAAAAGAAGTTCTACATTTTAATTACGTTAAACAATTTTTTTTTTAAAGATTTTATTTATTTATTTGAGACAGAGAGCACATGAGAGGGGGGAGGGTCAGAGGGAGAAGCAGGCTCCCTGCCGAGCAGGGAGCCCGATGCGGGACTCGATCCCGGGACTCCAGGATCATGACCTGAGCCGAAGGCAGTCGCTTAACCAACTGAGCCACCCAGGCGCCCTACGTTAAACGATTTTTGCAAAATTTGTTAACAACAAGGTAAATATTAAAAGTATCAGTAAAAGAAAAAAAGGTTATATAAACAATAGTGATAATATGTATCTTACATCTAAGCTTGTATTAACAAAGATGGGTAAATAATGAGGGAAAAAATAAAACTATGGTACCTTTCTCATATATAAGGATATTTTAGAGACATGGTTTAATTCTTGATTTTGAAAATTTGGGGAATACAGGGTGCCTGGGTGGCTCAGTCAGTTAAGCGACTGCCTTCAGCTCAGGTCATGATCCCAGGGTCCTGGGATCGAGTCCCACATCAGGCTCCCTGCTCTGCGGGGAGCCTGCTTCTCCCTCTCCCACTCCCCCTGCTTGTGTTTCCTCTCTCGCTGTGTCTCTCTCTGTCAAATAAATAAATAAAATCTTTAAAAAAAAAAAAAAAAGAAAATTTGGGGAATATAAAGAATGGTTCTTTAAAAAATTTAAAGGCAACCAATAGTAAAATTTAAAATAAGATTACCTTTCAAGATTTCCTTAATAGAAAAAGTAAATTTTAAAAGAAAGCAAAAAATATTGCATAGAGCAAATAAACAAAAGACAAGGAAATAGCAAAATGTCAGTAAGAGGATAAAACATAAATTATGAGAAAATTTGTAAATGGGTTAAACCAGCCCATTTAAGGACCAGCAGTTTCAAATTGGTTTCACCTTTTTCATTGAAGAATAACTGACATACAGTACTGTATTAGTTTTAGATGCACAACATGGCGATTTGATATTTATATACATTATGAAATGATCATTGGAATAAGTCTAGTTACCATCTGTCAGCATACAAAGCTGTTACAATATTATTGATTATATTCCCTATGCTGTACATTACATCCCCATGTTTTATTTATTTTATACCTGAAAAACTGTACCTCTTAATCTCCTTTACCTATTTCGTCTATCTCACACACACATCACCTCCAACAACCATCAGTTTGTTCTCTGTACCTGTGAGTCTGTTTTGTTTGTTTTGCTTTTTAGATTCCACATGTAAGTGAAGTCATATGGTATTTGTCTTTCTCTGTCTGACTTATTTCACTTACATAATGCCCTCTAGGTCCATCTGTGTTGCCCTAACTGGCAAGAGTTCACTTTTTATGGCTAACATTCTGTTGTGTATATATATGTATATATACCACATCTTTTTTATCCATTTATCTATCAATAGACACTTAGGTTGTTTTCCTATCTTGGCTATTGTAAATAATGCTGCAGTGAACAAGGGGTGCATGCATGCATATATCTTCTCGAATTAGTGCTTTTTGGATTCGTCTGGATAAATACCTACAAGTGGAGGGGCTGGATCATAGGGTAGCTCTATTTTTAATTTTTTGAGAAACCTCCATACTGATTTCCATAGCAGCTGTACCAGTATAAATTCCCACCAATGGTGCACTAGGGAGCCTCTTTCTCCATATCCTTGCCAACACTTATTTCTTATCTTCAGAAACAAAATTCAGATCTATGCTGCTTAAAAGAGACCCACCAAAAAACAAGTGACTCAGACAAGTAAGAAGTGTAAGAATAGGTAAACATATGTTTGATAAATACATGCAAAAGAAAAAGTTACAAACCAGGAGTCAAGCTAAAAAGTAATAAACAGGCCAAAGACGTAATTTTATATTGATAAAAGATTTAATCCACAACTAAGGGAAAATAGTCATAAACATTTTTATACACCAAATAGCATAGCAAAATTTAATAAGCCATTCTCATATATCAGACCATAAAAACAACAATTAATTCCCCAAAGCAGAAATTCTAAAGGCCACATATTTCCAAACACAATACAATCAAACCAAAACCCATTATCCTATATTTAAACAAACAAATTAAACAAACCAATAACTTTGAACTTTTAAAAAAAACACTCCCCTGGGAGCCTGGATAGCTCAGTCAGTTGAGAGTCAGACTCTTGATTTCAGCTCAGGTAGTGATCTCAGGGTGGTAAGATCAAGCCCAGTGTCACGCTCCTCACTCAACAGGGAGTCTACTTCTCTCCTTCCCTTATCCCTCTGCCCCTCCCCTTGCTCTCTCTCTCTCTTAAATAAATAAATCTTTGAGAAAAAAAAAAGGTGGGGGTGTGCTAGGTGGCTCATGTTAGTCAGTTGAGTGGCCAGCTCTGGATTTGGGCTCAGGTCATGATCTCAGGGTCCTGGGATTGGGCCCTGCATCGGGCTTGCTCAGCCGGGAATCTGCTTGAGGATTCTCTCCCTCTCCCTCTGCCCCTCCCCTTGCTCACATGCTCTCCCTCTCTCTCAAATAAATAAATCTTAAAAAAAAAAAAAATACTCTCCTAAGTTACAAAGGATATCAAATCCTCAATTATAGACTAGGTTTTATTTTTTTAAAAGATTTTTTTAATTTATTTGACACATGGAGAGAGACAGAGAGAGCACAAGCAGGGGGAGCAGCAGAGGGAGAAGGAGAAGCAGGCTCCCCACTGAGCAGGGAGCCCGATGCGGGGCTCAGTCCCAGGACCCTGAGATCATGACCTGAGCCGAAGGCAGAAACTTAACCAACTGAGCCACCCAGGCACCCCTAGACTAGGTTTTAAATAACATAACTAAGAAATAACATAACCAAGTATATTAATAAAAATTGTGGGAGGTAGCCAAAATTCAAGTCAAGAATGAATCATAACCTTTAATGAATTATTAAATCAAATATGAAAAAAATTGATATTTTATAAATTGATAAATCTGCTCATTGATAAAATAAATTGAAAATAAAATTATAATGACAATGATGAAGTCTGAGCACTTGCCATGAGGTACTGAACCAAATGTCTTACATAATTATCTGTTGAAACATCACATTATTTTTGAGAGATGGGTATTATTAGCAGTAGTTATATTTTATAAATAGAGAAATTGAGATTTCAAGACATTAAGTAATTTTCCCAAGATAACACAGCTAGTAAATGACAAAATTGGGATTTAATCCAGGTTTGTCTGACTCCAAAGTCTTTGCCCATAATCACTGCCATTATAGGATTAGAAAAGAAAAAAGAATCTAAATGATAAATTTAGTTTTGAAAAACTAGACCAACATCTGATGAACCTAAGAAAATAAAGATAAAAATAAAGAAAAAAATTTTTTAATTAAGAAGAGGATATAACAGATACATTATAATTTTAAAATTATTCTTTATGTTGGGGCGCCTGGGTGGCTCAGTCAGTTAAGCATCTGCCTTTGGCCCAGGTCATGATCCCAGGGTCCTGGGATCCAGTCCCACATTGGGCTCCCTGCTCAGCGGGAAGCCTGCTTCTCCCTCTCCCACTTCCCCTGCTTGTGTTCCTTCTCTCGCTGTATCTCTCTTTGTCAAAAAAAAAATAAAATCTTTAAAAGAAAATTACTCTTTATGTTAATAAATTTGTAAATGAACTAGATTATTTCATAATAAAATATAAATTACTAATTGTGTTGAGAAGTAGATGATCTGAATAGACAAAAAAACTGGAAAAAAATAGAAAGTTATCGAAGTCACAAGGGTTAGAATGATTTATCAGTGAATTTTTTTTTTAATTTATTTATTTGAGAGAGAGAGAGAGTAGAGTAATCAGGGGCAGGGACAGAGGGAGGAGCAGAGGATGAGGGAGAGACTCTCAAGCAGACTCCCTGCTGAGCACGGAGCCCATCATGGGCTCCATTCCACCACCCTGAGGTCATGACCTGAGCCGAAATCAAGAGTCAGAAGTTTAACCAACTGAGCCACCCAGGCACTCCACCAGTGAATTTTTTTAGTTTCAAACAACAAGAATAATCTTTAAAACTCGGGTATAAAACCAAAATGAACAAATGTCAGAATTTTATCAAGACCCAAAGAAAGACTTGAATAAATATTCCAGAACGGGAAAACCCAATTTTATAAAGATGAAAAAAAAAATTCTAAAATTAATTTCAGGATTTAACTCAGTCTTCGTGGGGATAATTTTTTTTAATTTGGCAAAATGTTTCTAAAGTTTAACAAATGAACAAAAAGGACTGACCATCACATTTTTGGAAAAGAAAAAAACATGCATAATTAAGGGCTACCTGGATGGTTAAAACATCCTCTACAGTTTTAGCAAGCAAACTATTAAAAAACTGTTGGAAAAATCAGTGGGTAGATCAATGAAATGGGATTAATAGCCCAGAAAGACACGTGGCATATAAAGGAATGAGTATGTGATGAAGGTGCCAACACAGCTCGTAGGAAAAGAATTACACAGTCAATGCAGCCGCGTAACTATATGGGACAGACAGGAGGACAGGAATTAGATCCTTCCCATTCGCCACACACATGCACATATGACGCACATGCACACATCATATACACGTATGCATACACACAGTTCAAAGGTATAAACGTAAAATTCAAGAAATTCAATCTTAAAAATATCTGAAAGTAGATGCATTTAAAATGTAGGGATTTGGGGAAATATTCCAGGCATAAATATAATGGAAAATGCTGAAAAGGTAAAAAGTCAACAGGTTTGACTACTGTAAAAAAATTAAACTTTTCTGTTTTGAAAAGAAATATAAATAAAATTTAAAAGCAAACAACCTGGTAAAATAAGTCTTTTTTTCCAAAATGTGGCAGATAATATGTTGATATACTCTGTGTATAAGGAGCTCATACAGTTGGATAAAACCCCATGTAGTTGATTTCTGTCATTTAGGTGCCCACATTCAACACCTTTCCCTCTGGAGGAAGTTCCCTGGTGGACAGCCTGCCATCCTTGTTTGCTGGCCTATGGCCATAGGCCATGTGACCTAAACACAGCCAATCATTCATATGCACCCATCTGAGCCTTTGCCTCCTTGGAGATAATAAAATCCATTAAAAATTATTCACAGATGCTGTGGTAGAATTCAGAGGCCAGAGGAGTCATTGTTGAGCCATCATGGGGCCAGTGGTCAAGTGCCAACCATTGACCAGCAGTTATGGTGGTAGCTGTGGTGTCGTTTTTTTTTTTGATACAGAAAATATATTTAATAAAATTTAGCACCCATTTTGGGTTTAAGTTTTCATTTAAATTCCAGATAGTTAACACACAGTGTAACGTAAGTTTCGGGTGTATAGTATAGTGATTTAACACTTCCATATGACATAACAAGTGCCTTCCTTAATCCCCATCACCCGTTCAACCCATCCCCCTGCCCATCTCCCCTCTGGTAACCAGTTTGTTCTCTATAGTTAAGAGTCTGTTTCTCGGCTTGCCTCTGTCTCTCTTTTTTTCCCTTTGCTTATTTGTTTTGTTTCTTAAATTCCACATATGAGTGAAATCATGTGGTATTTGTCTTTCTCTGACTGCCTTATTTCACTTAGCACAATACTCTCTAGCTCCATTCACATTGTTGTAAAAGGCAAGATTTCATTCTTTTTTATGGCTGAGTAATATTCCATTGTATATTTATACCACATCTTCTGTATGCATTCATCAGTTGATGGACACTTGGGCTGTTTCCAAAATTTGGCTACTGTAGATAATACTGTTATAAACATCAGGGGGCACATACCCCTTGGTATTTCTGCATTCTCTTGGTAAATACCTAGTAATGCAATTGCTGGATCATAGGGTAGTTCTATTTTTAACTTTTTTCCATACTGTTTTCTACAGTGGCTGCACCAGTTTGCATTCCCACCAACAGTGCAAGGGGGTTCTTTCTTCTCCATATTATTTCTCATGTTGCTGATATTAGCCATTCTGACAGGTGTGGGGTGATATCTCACTGTAGTTCTGATTTGTATTGCCTGGATGATCAGTGATGTTGAGCATCTTTTCATCTCTCTGTTGGCCATCTATATGTCTTCTTTGGAAAAATGTCTAGTCATGTCTTCTGCCCATTTTTTACTTGGATTATTTGGTTTTTGGGTGTTGACTTCTTTAAGTTCTTTGTATCTTTTGGATGCCCCTTTATCAGATATGTCATCTGCAAGTATCTTGTCCCATTCCATAGGTTGCCTTTCAGTTTTGTTGATTGTGTTGTGGTATCTTAACTGTTCCTATGGCAGGATGTTAGCTGTGCCTTGTCTCTCTTGGCTCCTCTCCAAGTCTGGTTCTCAGCCTTCCCTTCAATTCTGTGAGATACTCAATACCCTTAGCAACCAATTCGTTTTCTACTTAACTAAAGTCAGTTCCTGTCATTTGCAAGCAAGAATCCTGACCAGTACACCTCTCTAGATAAATGGTCAAAGGACATATAATGGAAAATCACAAAAATATATATATAAATTGTTACTAAGTATTTTTAAAGTGTCTAATCTCACTATGTCAGATAAATTATTCCTAGAAAATCAAAGCAAGAATTTGGGTGTAAAATTAGCATGTTTCTTTATTAACAGTAATATTTTGAATTAGTAAAGATGTGGAGCCCAAATTTATACAATCTTTTCAGAAAATAATTTGAGTATATACACCAAAACCTTTAATATGCCCTCAACTTTTTGACATAATAATTCTTATTCTAGGAATTTATCCTAATAATCATTTATGCAAAGTTTTATATATAAGGATATTCATTTTAGCTTTGTTTTTTAAAGTTAAAAAATATAAGCAAAAATGTGTTCAGCAATACAAAAATGGCTAAGTACATACAAAAGATTCCTTCTTAATGCACTTCCACTAAACCAATGCCTGATTAGTCAGTGGTATTTATTCCCTTTGGAAACACACCAAACATTCCTCATTCGGACACACATGTACTTTTTCCCCCCAATTAGGTGGGCACTTACCAAGAATGGGATATGTTTGTGCCTAGGCCTATTTATGAACTCAGTAACCTACTATCGTCATTATGAATGCTAAAAGAAAGACAGTAGTTGTTTCTATGAAAATTAAGTTGAATGCTTTGCAAAATTTAGCTAAAAGCAAGTTGCTGAAAAGGAAAGACAAGACAGGAAGGGAGGAAGGCGGTTGGGGGAAGGAAGGAAAACAAAGAATATACTGTTAATAGGCAACAGTAAGCATTGGGGAAAATCAATAAAGTCTAGCGCAGGGATTCTCAAGATTTTTGGTCCCTTCTTAAAAATGATTAAGTGGGAAATATGTGGGAAATATATGTTTATGTGGGAAATATATACTGACATTTACCATATTAGAAATTAAAACTAAGAAATTTATAAACTATTAACTTGGAATTCATTTTTAAAAATAACAATAATAAACCCATTATGTGTTAACATAAATAACATATTTTTATTACAAGTAAATATATTTTCCAAAATGAAAAAAATTAAGAGTGGTGACACTGACATTGTTGTAACTCTGTAATGCTTAGATTAATGGAAGGCAGCTGAGTTCTCACATTGCTTCTGTGTTCAATCTACTGCAGTATCACAAGTCATGTAGCCCCTGGAAAACCCTACTGTATAATACTCATGAGCAGATTATAGTGGGAGAGGCAATAATATCTTAATATTATTATGAATATAATTTTGGCTTTGCAGACATCCTCCTGAGGCTTGGAAATCTCTAGAAGCCCGTAGACCACACATTGAGAATTGTGGGCTTAACAGGGGTCTGTGCTCAGACCTCTTGAAATTGTCTCTAAGTTGGTGATCCACTTCAAAACAAAACAAACAGAAAACTGTAGAAATTAGAAGTGTGTTATTGATCTTGTTTATGCAATAAAGATAGCACAGATCCCCCATTATAATTAAAGACCCTGGCCTACATTTTTTAAATGATGAATAAATGCACAGATGTATGCTTTAAGTATTTTTTTAAATGTTTAAAAATAATTCCGCATCATTTTCTATTCCCCACTAGTTATTTCACTTTGGGCTGCAATTACTTAAGCACTCTTTATTTCACGTAGGAGTCTAAAGCTTCATGGTTCCAGGGTTGGTTAATTCGCTGGCTAGGACACATCAAGGCTCTGGGTTGGCATATCTGAGATAGTCATGGCTTTCCCCATGCTCCAAAGATGGCAGCCACAGCTCCAGTAACCACCGGCAGGGAGGGAGGGCTGGGGTTGGAGATGGAGGGCGAGGGGTGTTTCATCTCATGCATCTCTCTCCTTAGCAGGAGGGAATTCTTTTCCAAAAGCCCTTAACAGACTTCCCTTTATGTCTCATTGGCAGGACTAGGTCACATGCTAACCCCCAAACTCTTCGTTGAAAGAATGGGATCATCATGACTGGCTCAGAACAATCATAGGTATCTCCGTGTTGGTGTCTCAGCATCTCAATTCCATCCTCCCAGGCTGAACAAATCGATTTCACACACCTGAACAAAATCAGGGTCATTTTAGCTAAGACCAGGAGGGGAAATGCTGTGCCGTCGCTGATGTCAGTTCCTCACCTGCTTTAAACCAAGTTTTTCAATTAACCAGCCAACTACTGGGCTTGTTGAGGGCACATCCATACCCAGGTATTAACATTTTTAAAAGTAGAATATAATATTGTATTTACAGTGTAGAACCAATTTATATATACATATGTACGCCTACATGTATATGTGTATATACATACATATACTTTTTTTAAAACTGGAAGGGAAAATACAAAAATAGAACTGTTTTCTTTGGGTTTTGAGTTGGTTTTGATTTGCTTCCTTATAACTTTTTATATTTTCTGATTTCTCCAATGACACATCACTGTAATAAGCTGGGGGAAAAGCATTATTCTTAAATGGTTTTGTGAAATAAAATAACATATCCATGCCTTTCATTTGTATAGCAATTTTACCACACATTATTTCATTTTCTTTATCTGTAAAATCAAACTAAGAATAATATTTCATAAGGAAAATGAATGAATGCGTGTAAAATACCAGCAATGGTACCTGATAGATAATGAGAGCTCATTAAACGCATGCCATTCTTGCTATGCCACATTTGCTCTGTGACATAAATAGGACAGGAAGAATTATCAGGAAGCTGAGGTAAGGGAAGTGCAGTGACTTGCCCAGGATCACACACTTGCCAAGATCAGTGTTCCTGTCAAGTACACCATCACTATTCACCATCCGTGGCACAGAGGATAGAGAAGAAAATTCTATCCCTAATGTCTAAAAATGTTTGATATGATAGGATTCTTTTAAAAAACATTATACTAGATTTCTTTGTTGTTGAGATATAATTCACGTATCATAAACTTCACCCTCTGAAAGTGGTGAATTTAGGGATTTTTAGTATATTCACAGATTGTTCAACCATCACACTATCTAATTCCAGGACATTTGCATATCGCCCCCCCAAAAAACAAGAGCCATTAGGAATTGTTCCCCATTCCCTTCTCCCCCAGGCCCCTAGAAATCATTAATATCCTTTGTGTTTCTATGGATTTGACTATTCTGAGCATTTCCTGTAAATAGAACCATACAGTATGTGGCCTTTTATATCTCGCTTCTTTCACTTTGCATAATGTGTTCAAGGTTCATTCATGTATCAATAGTTTATTCCTTTTCGTGGCTGAATAATATTCCATTCTGTGGATATATCACATTTTGTTTATCCATTCATAAGTTTTATACTAGATTTCTGGACATGGTAATTTGACAGTTCAACCAACTAAAACAACTAGCAAATGAATCAGCAAAATTCAGTAAACCAAAAAAACTGACTGAATAAATGATCAGTAAGCAAAAAACAAATCACTAAAATTCAGTTCAGTTAGTCCATCCATGACTATTTGACTTTTTATTTGCATCCCTGCTTGGAAAATCCTAATTCCTTGCTTTCCTTAAATAATCAAATATCATCAGACAGACCCCTTTAAAAAATAGAAATACATTTTTCTTTTCTCCTTTCCTTGGAATCAGTACTTGTTTTTCTTTTTATTTACTAGAAACCAAAAATATCTCAGTTCTTTCCAGAACCCTTTGTCCTTCAAGTCACCTGCAAGTCTTTTAGTCTAGATTCCCTCCACTATAAACTACAAAACACAAGCATCTCTGATACCTAGCTAAGGGTGCCAATGGAAAACCTCGTTTTCTCTTCCCTAGGGCTCTGGGACCTACACCTGTTTTCCCCACAGACAGATATTTAAATAGATGACCTCTGTGATCCTAATACAGCTCCCAGGAGTCTTTGGTTTGTGTACATAGCCGTTGCCAGCACACCACCCCCTCCACTCTACCCCAACCTGCTATCACCCTGATTCCACTCAAGTCAGGGAATCTAGATGAGACTAAACTTCCTGTGGCTCTGGTGGCAGGAAGAACTAGAATAAGGGGACAGGGGCATCATATTACAACCACCCCCAAGGTTTACACAGCACTCGACAGTCTACAAAGCCATTCTCGATGCAATTTCTCATACAATTTCCCATGACAACTCCTTGAGTAGTCAGGCATTTTATCAAGGCAGAAACTGAGATATGGGAACCGGTTCAAGTTCGTGTGGTCAAGGATGGGCCCCGAGGCTCCTGTCTCCCAGTCTGCGTCCATCACATTGTGTCCCTGGGCCGCATCACTGCCAATGGCTGGGACTGTGAAAAATGAAGAGCTGAGGGCAAGCAGTAATGACTGGTGGGAGCTTATGGTGGTCACAAGGGTGACTAGTCACAGGCATGCTTGTGCCGAATGGGAATAAAGGAAAGGCTGACAACAGGAGTAAAGGGACAGTCAGAGAAACAACTGAGAAGTCAGCCAAATGCACTCAAGGCCAGTACCCCCATGCGACCCGAAGAACACCCAGCGCTACAAGCTCCTCACTTACTGAAAGCTTCTGAGAAATAAATGTTTGCAAACTGCCTGTGGAGTGTCACTTAAACCAGGCACTACCTGTCCAGCCCCAGACCTTCCCACTGAAACGTTGCTCGGTGACATGATGGTCTCTACTCTGAGCGTCTATGAGGGCATCTTAAGTTGCTCTTAAGGACCTGTGGGCAGCGAAGGCACAGCGTCACAAGTAAGCCCTACGTAGAATAAGCAAACTGCCTTGCTCGGCATTTCAACCCATTTCAACACTCATCAACAACCACAATTTTCACCAGACCCCAACACCTACATTTTGCCTCCACTCCTATTAACAGCATTCTTTCATCTACATTGGCCAGATACATGCCTGGTGTTCTGCATATACTATTCCGTTGCATCACACCTGTGAGACACGCCTTATCACCCCATTTGACAGATGGGGAAACCGAGCTCAGAAACATGGATAACTTGCCCAAGCTACTTAGGGATAGAGCTGTCATTTTTTACAAATTATGAGGAAAACGTCACTTAAAGCCAACTATTTACTACACATTTGACAGTACCAAGTCAGATCTCTGTTGTTCCAAATCCATCTTTCTTTCTACTAAAATGCAGTATGTCGGGCACCTGGGTGGCTCAGTCGTTAAGCGTCTGCCTTCCACTCAGGTCATGATCCCAGGGTCCTGCGATCGAGTCCCACATCGGGCTCCCCGCTCGGCAGGAAGCCTGCTTCTCCCCCTCCCACTCCCGCTGCTGTGTTCCTGCTCTCGCTGTCTCTCTCTCTGTCAAATAAATAAATAAAATCTTTTAAAAAATAAATAAATAAATAAATAAAATGCAGTATGTCTATTCAAACTCTGTATTAGATTTTCCATTGAAATCTTGCCTGCACTTGAGATATATAAAATATTTTGAAGAAGCTTTTATTAGTATAAATTTGTGATAAATTTCTAAGTATATTTATTATAGAGTCAATTAATGAAATAATGAAGCTGCCTTGATAGACACAGTTGCAACAGGCATTTTAGCTCTTTATTTAGATTGCATAGAATTGAGAAAATAATGATTTAGTAGGTGCAAATGTCTTTTAATAATGGCTTTAATACTCTTTTAATAATGACCTCAAGTCACACTGTCATTAAACAGATGCAACAGAAAAAATTTTATTCTGCCTTCAAAAGAACTTGTTAGCCTGGTAGCACAAATTGACATGTTAATTTTCTCCAGTGTGTTAAAAATTGTTACATATCACATTTTAGTGTGCCTGATGTGTCTATCACAATTTTGTTAATAGTTTAAGGTGTATTTAATATTTTGGAATGAATTCCCCCAAATTGATCTATAAATTCAATGCAATCCTAATTGAAATCCCAGCAGTCTTCTTTGAAGAAATTAACAAGCAGATACTAAAATTTGTAGGAAATGCAAAGGACCTAGACTTGCCGAAACAATTCAGAAAAAAAGAATAAAGCTAGAGGATTTACCTGATTCTAAGATTTACAAGAAAGCTACCAGGGCACCTGGGTGGCTCAGTTGGTTAAGCGACTGCCTTCGGCTCAGGTCATGATCCTGGAGTCCCAGGATCGAGTCCCACATCGGGCTCCCTGCTCGGCAGGGAGCCTGCTTCTCCCTCTGACCCTCCCCCCCTCTCATGTGCTCTCTGTCTCTCTCATTCTCTCTGTCTCAAATAAATAAATAAAATCTTTAAAAAAAAAAAAAAAAGAAAGCTACCATATTCAAGACAGTGTGGTATTGGGGTAAGGAAAGACTCATAGATTAGTGGAACAGAACAGGGTCCAGAAACAGAACCAAACTTTTATGGTCAATTGATTTTTAACAAAGATGCCAAAGTAATTAAATGGGAAAATCATCAAAATGATGCTGAAACAACTGGAGAGCCACAAGGGAAAAAAATTTAACCTCTACCCTTCCAACACACACAAAAATTAACTCAAAATAGATCAGAGACTTAAAAATAAGAACAAACATTACTTAATTTCTAGAAAAATGTATACGAGAAAATGTGACATCCACTTAGGAAAAGCACAAAAGCACAAATCATAAAAGGAAATATTTATGAAATCAATTTTCAAAATGAAAAGCTTTTGCTCTTAAAAAAGTTAAAAAGACAAAAAGGCATCATTCACAATATATATAAGTCAAGTCATCACGCTGTACACCTTAAACTTATACAATGCTGTATTGTCAATTATACCTCAACAAAACTGGAGAAAAAGATAAGCAAAAGATTGTCATAATATATATGCAAAACACATATCTGACAGAAGGCTTATGTCCAGAATTTGTAAAGAATTCTTACGACTCAATAAGAAGGAAACAACCCAATAAAAATGGGGAAAAGATTTGAACACTACAAACGAAGGTACACAAATGCTAGTAAGCACATGAAAAGATGCTCAACATTACAAATTATGAGGAAAATGTCACTTAAAGCCAACTATTTACTACACATTTGACAGTACCAAGCGTTGGTGAGGCGGTAGGGCAACCAAAACTCTCATACATTGCCTGTGTGAAAGTATAAAATGGTACAATTTCTTTTTTTTTAAACTTTTATTTTTTTTTTAAGATTTTTATTATTTTTTTGACAGAGAGCGGGAGAGAGAGGGAGAGAAAGCACAAGCAGGGGGAGCGGCAGGCAGAGGGAGAGGGAGAAGCTGACTCCCTGCTGAGCAGGGAGCCCGATGTGGGACTCGATCCCAGGACCCTAGGATCATGACCTGAGCTGAAGGCAGACGCTTAACCGACTGAGCCACCCAGGTGCCCCAGTGGTATAGTTTCATATAAGATTAAACACATATATGTCATATGACCCAGCAAGCTCACTCCTAGATACTTACCCAAAGGAAATAAAAACATTTGTCCACACAAAAACTTTTTTACATGAAGGTTTATTGCAGCATTATTCACAACACTCAAAATTGGAAAAAACCCAAGTGTTAGTGAATGGATAAACAAATAGTGGTGTATCCACACCATGGGATACTACTCAGCACTAAAAGAAACAAAGTATTAATACAAGTCAACAATGGAGATGAATTACAAAAACATCTTAAGTGAAAAAAAGTTAAACACAAAGAACTACATACTATGATTCCATTTATATGAAATTCTAAAAAAAGGCAAAACTATACTGACAGTAAATCAGCAATTGCCCTCCGGCCAGGAGTTGGGAGAGTGGAGTGACTACAAGGAGGCACAAGGGAACTTTTTGGGGTAACAGAAATGTTCCATCTTGATTATGAAAATGGTTATACAACTGTATACGATTACCAAAATTTATTAAACCATACACTTGGAATTTTATCTTATATAAAGTACACCTCAATAAAACTGAGTTGAAATGAATTTGTTTAAATTACAAGGGTTTCACAATCTTTTAAAAAGAAAGAAAAAATTGTACTAGTGTAAGAACAGAAGTGTGTTCCCTTCTGCATAATAATACCAAGGAAACACACACAGAACTTAAAATATATAAAAGACTGACTTCTTGATGCTAACTATCTATCTGCTTTAAATTTTTGTCCCTCTAATCTCCATCTCAAGAATAATGAGAAATAAAACAACTGTACCTTAAATACTGTTGGCTGACTTTAATATACATTAAATATTAAATAGGTTCCTAGAGAAAAATCTTTGTTATAGGAGACTCTTTCATTGGACCATAGCTACTTAAGGCATTTAAAGACGAGTGAGAAACAGATTGTTTTGGTTTGTTAGTTTTGGGGATTTGGGGTTTGGGTATTTTTTCTTTTTGGCTGTGCTTAGCTGTTTCATCATGCTTTCCTATCGCCACAAAGGATATTTATGAGTCATCAGTCAACACCCAGTGTCAGATAATTAGCCATTAACATACTTCACCGGCACTGGGATGAAAATGATATCACAACTTGCAAGAGATCCCCTTGAAGATGAAACCGAAAGAAATTGTGGCCACATGTTATTTCAAACCTGTATTCACTACCCCTCCTGACTGCCTGTCATCCAAGAGAGGCCAAACAGATGTGTAAAAATAGCTGTTTAACAGGGGGGAAAATCCTGTAAAATTGTTTATGGCAGGACAGCAGGTTCTTATAGGCAAAGTAAATTACAAATAGATTTCTCAATTACTTTTTAAAGCCTGGTATTTGATTCTTATATAACAGTCAAAAATCAATTTTGCATGGAATTTATGTGAATGTCTCATTATTAATAAAACAGCGGTTGGCGGCTGCTACTTCCCGCCCACAAGAGTGGCACGCAGTGGGGAAGCACTCACGTGCCAGGCCGTGCAATCATTTCTCTCTTCATCCTCTGCTTCAGGTCATAAAAAGAAAGGGAAGAAATGAATTCAAGCAAATTTTAGGCACAGGCTTCTGGCAGCACCTACTTCAAGGGGGCCTGAAGGGGTGGCCTGAGGGTGCTCAGTGGTGGGTGTCAGAGCAGTCCTGACCCCCCCACTCCCTGCTCATATTGTACCCTGAAGGTCCCTTTTTTTTAAAAAAAATAAAATCTAACCAAGCAAATAACTCCAGTTGTTGAAAAGGACATTGAATTTCATCTCTCGCTCTACCCCTGGCATATGTCATCTCAGTTTTAGAGTTCACTGTTGACCACATGAACTTATTTAAAATGACTGGCCAGGCATGCTTTTTTTCACATCACTTAATGATAATTATTAATTTTTGAAGAAAAGGACTGGTTCCTGACTCAAACATTCCAAGCACCTAACAAATATATTTATCTCCAATTCACAAATAGGAAAATTGAATTCCATTAATGTCCACAGACCATAATACCCTGCTACCTATTTCATACTTGACTCCCCAAACCATGAAGACCCCCTTCCCAAATGAAAAGTGTAGTGTAATGAGAAAACCTAGCTTCTCTGGGTAGCCTTTCCTAACCAACTGGGTGACTTTTAGTAAGTTATATCATTGCTCTAGGCCTTGTCTCTTCAACAGGAAAATAAGAGAGTTTTCAAAAATGATCTGAGGTTTCTTTCAGATCCTAAACAACTCCAAGACTCGGGGCAATGAGAAAGAAGTCATCGCATTACATGTGAAAAACAAAAAGAATGTTGTATGTTTGGTCACCATCATGGGGAAATGATCCTCTTCAGAAGTTAAAATGCAGTTAAATCATGGCTACCTGCTATTTCTTCTACAGGGTCACACTTCAAAGATACCAACAGGGGAAAGGTAGAGCTCTCCCTGCCTCTGAGTGTTTGCAGTATGTTTCCACATACTGATTTCTCCTTGATTTGGACCTCTGCTCAATGCACAATCACACCTGGCAACTGTGGGAAAGCAGCACTTGCCCCCTACACTTCCGTGTCAACACCTAATCAGCAGTAGTCACGCAATCATTAAACCAACCCAGACTGCTGTGCTGGGATCCAGTTCAGAAATTCTACTCAGCCATCAGAAAGGATGAATATCCAACATTTGCATCAACATGGATGGAACTGGAAGCTGAGTGAAATTAGTCAAGCAGAGAAAGTCAATTATCATATGGTTTCACTTATTTGTGAAATGTAAGGAATAGCATGGAGGACATTAGGAGAAGGAAGGGAAAAATGAAGTGGGGGAAATCAGAGGGGGAGACGAACCATGAGAGACTATGGACTCTGGGAAACAAACTGAGGGTTCTAGAGGGGAGGGGGGCGGGGGATGGGTTAGCCCAGTGACAGGTATTAAGGACGGCATGTACTGCATGGAGCACTGGGTATTATACGCAAACAATGAATCATGAAACACTACAACAAAAACTAATGATGTAATGTATGGTGACCAACATAACAAAAAAAAAAAAAGAAATTCTACTTGAAATAGAGGCGTGCATGAGATGACCTCTTGTAGATACAGAATGCCAGAAATTTCCTTAAGAATAAAAGTCTAGGGCACCTGGAGAGCTCAGTCGGTTAAGTGTCTGCCTTCAACTCAGGTCATGATCCCAGGGTTCCAGGACAGAGCCCCCGCATTGGGCTCCCTGCTCAGCAGGGAGTCTGCTTCTCCCTCTGCCTCTGCTCATTCTCTCTAGCTCTCGTTCTCGCTCTCTCTCAAATAAATAAAATCTTAAAAAAAAAAAAAAAGAGTAAAAGTCCAAGGTAGATAAGATCTTATTATCCCCAGGTCTGTCTTTAAGTACTGGACTTGATATATCATTAAGAAACAAGGTGGCTGCCCTGCCCCCTCCTCCGAGGTCCAGGAGTCTCAGGTTGGGGAGTGCGCCTGGAGAATGATTGTGGCTTGGCTGGACAGCCTGCTGAATGGCTGAATTGCCTCTATCTTCAGACCACACAGGGGAGATTGTCCCTGGAGCTAAAATACTGATCACAGTCATCTTCTGGCCTGACCTGATTGAGTCCTTTATCCACCCGACTGCTGCCCTGGGAGGTATCCGGATACAGAAGGAGCCCATCTGCACTGGTACCACGGTCTTACTATTCTAGCAGAAGTTCAGGTTTTGGGCAGGCACTGGTGTGTTCTGAAATGCTCTTACTCTCAGGGGGAGGAGCGAGATGGTGGCAGAGTAGGAGACCTAAATTTTGGCTGGTCCCAGGAATTCAGCTACATAGGTAACAGACCATTCTGAACACCTACGAACTCAACAGGAGATCGAAGAAAAGAATAGCAGCAACTCTCTGAACAGAAAAGCAACCACTTTCTGGAAGGTAGGACATTCGGAGAAGTTAATCTGAGGCGATATTCGGGAAGATAGACTGCAGGGGGAGGGAGCCTCCATCAGCCACTACCGGCAAGTGATAGAGCAGCGGAGCACAAATCAGAACTTTTAGAAGTCTGCTCCTCTGAGAGACGTCCCTCCAGTGGCTAAGCGGGGGGTGGAACCCACGCTGGCACAGTGTGGTCTCAGGACCCTCGGGGTCACAGAAAGACCAGGGGTGCCTGAGTGCGGCGGAGCTCCCAGGTATCAGAGCAGGGAAGCCAGCTGCAGAGACAGAGCTGAGGCATGGGCTCTCAGCTCAGGGTTGCCATAAACCGTGATCCGTGGCACAGTCGGGCCACTGCTGTTCCAGCAGGGACCCAAAAAGCGGCAGATCCAGGGAGACTCCCCTTCCTCCCCCGGGAGGAGGAGCTGTGAGGGAGTGCACCACAGGAATCAGCTGGGTTTCGAGACTCCACATGGAGTTGTGTGCCAGAGATAGAAACGCTTGGTCACAGGCCGGGTGAGCACGGAGTGCAGCCGGTGACCGGGGAGATGGAAGTGACTGACTGCTTTTCTCTGGGGGTGCACTGAGGAGCGGGGCCCCGAGTTCTTGACTCCTCCGGATCGGAGATTGGGAGGCCACCATTTTCACTCTCATCCTCCAAAGCTGTTCCAAAAGCTTGCAGGGAACAAAAGCACCAGAGAGCAAACCCTAGCAGATTACTTAGCCCAAACCCTGCAAGGGCAGGGCAATTCTGCCTCCAGCAAAGACATTTGGGAACCACAGCAACAGGCCCCTCCCCCAGAAGATCAGCAAGAACAGCCAGCCAAGATCAATTTTACCGATCAATGAGAACGGCAGAACTCCAGTGCAGGGGAATACTGTACATAGAATTCATGGCTTTTTTCTCATGATACTTTAGTCTTTCAAAGTTAATTTTTTTAATTTTCTTTTTTTTCTTTTTCTATCTTTTTTTGAATTTTTCTTTTTCCCATTTTCAACCAACATTTTATCAATCCCTTTTTAAAAAATCTTTTATTTTTCATTTTTAGAGTCATATTCTTTTTTTTTTTAAAGATTTTAATTTATTTGAGAGAGAGAGAATGAGAGACAGAGAGCACGAGAGGGAAGAGGGTCAGAGGGAGAAGCAGACCCCCCGCTGAGCAGGGAGCCCGATGCGGGACTCGATCCCGGGACTCCAGGATCACGACCTGAGCCGAAGGCAGTCGCTTAACCAACTGAGCCACCCAGGCGCCCCTTAGAGTCATATTCTATTCCTTCATTGTAGTTAACCTTATTTTTCGTATATATGTAAACGTTGTTCTCTCTTTAAAATTTTTGGATACAGTTTCTTCTACTAGACCAAAATATACCCTAAATCTCTAGTGTATGGCTTTGTTCTAGTCTCCTGCCTAATCACATTCTCCCCCCTCCTTTTTTTTTAATTTCTCTTCTCTCTTTTTTCAATCAACTTCTTATCAATTCCTTTTATAAAATCTTTTATAATTTTCATCTTTACAGTCATATTCCATCCCTTCATTGTATTTACTTGTATTTTTTGGACATATATAAGTTTTTCTTTCTTTAAAATTTTGGGAGGCAGTTTCTTCTAACAGACCAAAATACGCCCAAAATCTAGTGTGTGGCATTGATCTATTCACCATCCTAATCATATTTGATCATATTCTTTTCTTTCTTTTTCTTTCTTTCCTTTTCTTTTCCCCCC